>NC_050080.1:2592065-2895096 GCF_009764565.3 Dermochelys coriacea
GGCTTCAGGCCAAATTCAGTCCTGGGGCAAGTAGGTGCAAAGCCGCAGGGCCTCTGAAAATTCCCATATCCCTGCTTACTCCAGGCTGGAATTTGGCCATCTTTTAAAACCTTAGCATGTGTACACAGCAAGGTGTGGAAGGCTGGACACTCTGCAAGGAGCTGTGATGGAGCCACACGATTTGAGGATGTTTCACGTCTTCTAAGTAATGGGGGGAAGTGAGCTGCATTTTCTATGACTTGTGGGGAGGAGCCAATTTAAAAGCAATTGGCTGAGCTGCTTGTCAGTCACAGCTGTAGCTTAGGAACTGAAACCCACGTAGCTGACCATGGCAACACTCACAGCTTGTCTCTTGCTGTCTTGTCTGGATGGTAATGGGGACGTTACCAGGTGTTCCATGCAGTTCCTGGGCACAGCTGCGGGAGTCGGGAGATCCCTCTAGAGGCTCAGGCAGCGGGAGGGGATTTAGCAGTGAGCTGCCGCCTGTCTGATTTCTGTGCATCGCACAATAAGGCATGACACAGACACAGGGTCACTCCAAGCTTATCTGTGCTGTTCCAGACTGGCTGACTTACTGCAGCCTTATTTATTCAGGAGAAAATCCTGCTGGGAAAATGGCAATCTGAATATAATACATGCCCCGCTCCTGTCGGGGGGGAAAAAAAGGGCCCTCAGCCCAGGTCAGGTTCATCCAGAACACAGAGCTAGCTTCTCATGCAGTGGTCTGGGAGCAAATCCGTGTCTGGGGCCCATCAGTTGCTTGTGGGGTGGGGAGATGCTCGGCTGGCAAGCTCTCATTACCGTTGTTTGTTGTTGTTTCGATTCCCATTTGCTGACCCTCTGTGGTCTTGAGTTCTGTGCAGTGCAGTTTGTGCGTAGCAGGGGAGCAGGCTTGTTTACTTACCCAGTGAGCTAGAAGAAGAACAAAGCTAGCCTCAGATTTGCCCTGCTCTCTGGAATGTTGTGTTGGGAAATGTTTGCCAGGCCGTTTCCTGCTTTAATCTGATGGACAGGTATGCTTGATAAACCTCAGGGCTGCTGGGGGTAAAGTTCTTCTGTAGTCTGGCTGCATACTGAACTTGGACCCCTTGTTCCATGAGAGCCAGGATTGCTGCGGCTCTTGGATTAGAGCGCCTGCCCTGGCAGGTCCCAGGGTCTCTGATGGACAGCTGTGCAGTTTACTTGCAGCAGTATACCTTCCGCAGCAGGAATTTCTCATCTCCCCATCCCTCCCCAGGGTCAGACTTGGGCTTAATACTGAGGTATTTAAACAAAAGCCTTGTGAATGCCCATTGCTCCTGTTGACTCCAATGGGAATTCTGCACTTGGCATGGGGTATCCAAATTTGGCCCACATTGTGTTGCCGTATTGGGAAGAACCTCTTGCAGCTGCATTGCAGTCCTATACCTGTGGGTGGGGTTCGTGCTCTGCTTGTGGAGCTCTTTGGGGTAGGGCTTATTTTGGAGATTTGGAGTGTCTCGGTAGGTGGGAAGGAGTTGGTGTCCTGGGCGGGTCAGCAGAGCTGCTGATGTTTCCATGTGCTCTGGACCCAGATGATCAGCAAACTCCCCAGCCCTGGAAAGGCATCGTCTCAAGGTCCTGTCCAGCCCTCTGGCTCTCTGACCCTTCCAGGGAACCAGCTCAGGGGAGGGTGTGGCCTACCTCAGTCATTTTCGGATTGCAGACCAGGCTTTGCTGGTGCAAGGCTCTGCTGGGTGGTTGGGCGTGCAGTCAGGGCCTGCTCTCTAGCCAGACTGAACATCTCACTGAGGAGATGCCGTGGATGTCTTCAAGCTGCCTTCCTGCAGCGACTACTGGAAATATCACTTCAGGCCAGGGTCCCTGCTCTGTGCATTGCTCTCAACTCCATGCAGCCCCAGGGCTAGCCTGTGTCTTCGGGGGGGCTCTAAGATGGGTGAGGATGTCTATGCAGCTCAGGGAATGAGCCTCCCAGCCTCGCTGGGCAGACTTGTGCTAGTGCAAGATCCCCTAGCCCTCAATAACCACTGTGCACAGTGCTTTGAAGTTGTGGCTTGGGTTGTGATCAGGCTGGGTAGCCTAGCAAGGGGAGGGCTTCAGACCCTGCAAAGGGAAGGGCGGGAGACTATGGGAAGAGGGTGGCTCCTGTCATTAGTGGTGCAAGACTGATGCAGTTGGTTGGGTGTGGTTACGGTGAGAGTGCTCCTCCCTTAGGGGGTGAGGGTCTCCCCAAATCCAAACCAGTGTGGCCTTTTGCCCTTTCCCCTGACTACCTTCCCAGCTTCTCCCCACACTGTCCCTCTGTCCTGTCCCTTCTCTGTGTTGTGGGAGGGGAAGTTGGGCTCCAGTGGCCTCCTGTGCTGGCACGCTTTAAATCTACGTGTATTTCAACATTCAGATGCGGGGCGGGAACCTGCCATCTGTTGGCAGGAGGTGCAGGGCTGGGAGGAACTGGGCAGAGCCCTGAGTGGCTGCATTTCTGGTAGATGCCTCAGATTGCCCTGTGCCCTGAAACTCCAAGGATCTTGTTGTCCCAGAACACCCAGCTTCCCAGAAATACTCCTGGAGCTTGATAATGCTGAATGCAGGGCACTGTTGTGATGGAGCTTGCTGCCAGAAGGGCGGGTGTGTCCCACTGGGCGCCAGCTGTGGTTGGGAGGAGAGGAGTGGGCACAGAGCAGACAATAACAGACATGTGGAGCTTGTTCTTAGAGTAACCGTAGGAAATTGGGCTCCAGTCATGGAATGGTTTGCCCAGTCCAGCCTCCCCAGCAAACAAAGCTCAGCTGTCTTTTGCTGCCCACCCCCCACCTTACTGAGTTCAGTGCGCTCTGTGCACGTGGTGCACCTCCTGTTCTGCAGTCGTGGTGTTCTCCCCTCCCTGACACACGCTTCTCTCATGACTGGTCCTGTGCTTCCCCCTTTGTCCTCTTTACACACAGTTCAGGGTGGGGAGCACAGGGCTTGTGTGTCCGTTCAGTGCCCCTGCCTGAAAAAGGCTGACATAAGTAGTGCCTGCTGGGGGAACACAGATGCCAATCTCCTGCCTCTTCTCCTCTCCCACATGCTCAGCTGCTGAGAAACTCCTGATTCCTGTTGGGTACTGACAGTGCCAGTGCAGTACCGGGCCCTGGTGAAAGGCAGCCTCTGGCAGGTCCCCAAGATATTGTTGGTGGGAGGGTGTAATAAGTAGTTCACTGATCTCGGTAGGCACAGTGCGCCTGGTGGAAGAGGTAAATGCCTGCAAGCCTGGCAGCTGGGCGGAGTAGCTGCAATTGGTGCTTGTTCTGTGGAGGAAGCTGAAGTGCCTCGTGCCCCACTAGTGGGGCGCAATCTGTGGAGGAGTCACTGAGGCCTGGGGGAGCTGACCCATCCTGCCCCTCGGAAGGGCCAGGGCTCTCTGCCATTAGGCAGCCTCCATGTGCCCACGCTGCAGTTTGGGGACCTGACCCGATGGCTGTTTAGGGCTCTGCCCTTGATCTCTCACTGGGAGTTCTGCCCCACCCTTCCCGGGGAGGGGAGCTCAAACCAGAAATGAGCCAAAAGTAAGATGGCAGCTCAGCTGCTGAGCACTGTATTGGTTATACGTACACTGAAGAGAAAAAAAGAAAAGGAGTACTTGTGGCACCTTAGAGACCAACAAATTTATTTGAGCATAAGCTGTAGCTCACGAAAGCTTATGCTCAAATAAATTTCTTGGTCTTGAAGGTGCCACAAGTACTCCTTTTCTTTTTTGCGAATACAGACTAACACGGCTGCTACTCTGAACACTGAAGAGAGAGAGCATTCACAGTGCAGTTACACAGTGCTTCACTTTCAGAACCTGTTCTGGCCTCTTTCACCTGGAACATTAAACCATTACACATGTTTTATATGGTAAAGATTAAACACGTTTAACAATCCAGCCAGCCTTTGGCAGAAACAGCAAGTGTGAATGTAAAATGCACAAGTCCCTCCTGGCGGCAGCCAGAGAGCTGCTGGTGCCAAGATGGGAAAGCAAAGGCTCTGCAGACAATGGGCAAAGTCTGCACCCATAGAATCATAGGACTGGAAGGGACCTCAAGAGGTCATCTAGTCCAGTCCCCTGCACTCATGGCAGGACTAAGTATTATCTAGACCATCCCTCACAGGTGTTTGTCCAACCTGCTCTTAAAATCCCCAATGATGGAGATTCCACAACCTCCCTAGGTCATTTGTTCCAGTGCTTAACTATCCTTATAGTTAGGAAGTTTTTCCTAACGTCTAATGCAAACCTAAATCTCTCTTGCTGTAATTCAAGCCCATTATTTCTTGTCCTGTCTTCAGTGATTAAGGAGAACAGTTCATCACCCTTCTCCTTGTAACAACCTTTTATGTACTTGAAAACTGTTATGTCCCCTCTCAGTCTTCTCTTCTCCAGACTAAACAAACCCAGTTTTTTTCAATCTTCCCTCATAGGTCATGTTTTCTAGACCTTGAATCATTTTTGTTGCTCTTCTCTGGATTCTCTCCAATTTGTCCACATCCTTTCTGAAATGTGGCACCCAGAACTGGACACAGTACTCCACTTGAGGCCTAATCAGCGCGGAGTAGAGCAGAAGAATTTCTTCTTGTGTCTTGCTTACAATACTCCTGCTAATACATCCCAGAATGATGTTTGCTTTTCTTGCAAGAGCGTTACATTGTTGACTCATATTTAGCTTGTGATGCACTATGAACCCCAGATCCCTTTCTACAGTACTCCTTCCTAGGCAGTCATTTCCCATTTTGTATGTGAACTGGTTGTTCCTTCCTAAGTGGAGTACTTTGCATTTGTCCTTATTGAATTTCATCCTCTTTACTTCAGACCATTTCTCCAGTTTGTCCAGATCATTTTGAATTTTAATCCTATCCTCCAAAGCACTTGCAACCCCTCCCAGCTTGGTATCATCTGCAAACTCTGTCTATGCCATTATCTAAATCATGGATGAAGATATTGAACAGAACTGGAACCAGAACCGATCCCTATGGGACCCCATTCATTATGCCCTTCCAGCATGACTGTGAACCACTAATAACTACTCTCTGGGAATGGTTTTCCAACCAGTTATGCACCCACCTTACAGTAGCTCCATCTAGGTTGTATTTCCCTAGTTTGTTTATGCGAAGGTCATGTGAGACCATATCAAAAGCCTTACTAAAGTCAAGATATACCACATCTACTGCTTCCTCCCTATCCACAAGGCTTGTTACCCTGTCAAAGAAACCTATCAGGTTGGTTTGACACAATTTGTTCTTGATAAATCCATGCTGACTGTTATTTATCACCTTATTATCTTCTAGGTGTTTGCAAATTGATAGCTTTAATTATTTGTTCCCTTATCGTTCCAGGTTCAGAAGTTAAGCTGATTGGTCTGTAATTCCCCAGGTTGTCCTTATTTCCCTTTTTATAGATGGGCACCATATTTGCCCTTTGCCACTCTTCTGGAATGTCTCCTGTCTTCCATGACCTGAATTCCATGAATTCAAAGATAATTGCTAATGGCTCAGATATCTCCTCAGTCAGGTCCTTGAGTATTCTAGGATGCATTTCATCAGGCCCTGGTGATTTGAAGACATCTAACTTGTCTAAGTAACTTTTAACTTGTTCTTTTCCTATTTTAGCCTCTGATCCTACCTCATTTTCACTGGCGTTCACTATCTTAGATGTCCAATCACCACCAACCTTCTTGGTGAAAACCAAAACAAAGAAGTCATTAAGCACCTCTGCCATTTCCACATTTTCTATTATTGTCTTTCCCCCCTCACTGAGTAAGAGGTCTACTCTGTCCTTGGTCTTCCTCTTGCTTCTAATGTATTTGTAGCGGGCGCTTTCTTCCTTGTTACATTGTTGGTGCAGGATCTCTGTTTGCTAGCGTGTCTCTGAAATCGTTTTCTTTTTAAACGTGGGTAGGCCCAATTTGTCTAGGCATTAGGGTGATTCTCAAACGAAACTTCCACATCAGACTCCTTTCAGTAGCTTTCGTTGCTTTGTTGCTCTTCTCTTTTTCAGCATTTGAGTTATTTTTGGTGTCTTGGGAAGTGGATGCACTCATGCCCTTCCTCTCTGTTTTGCAAGACCCTTCTGCAACAGGAACACACTCATTGTTCTCTTTCCCCAGTGCTGCAAATTGGATCCAATTGTCTTGTCCTTGGTGAGTGTTCTCAGAATCTGTACATTGTCCTCCTGGATTTTCCAGCCGAATCTGACAGAGTTCTTGAGACTCTTAATAGGTATTTTAATCCATGCATGTCCCTCATTTTCTGCATTTTTCTGCAGTCTTGTAGGGCAGTGACCAGGGTAGGTGTGGGGGAACTTCAGAAAAAAGGAGCTGAATAAAAGGAATTTCCTGGGTGTTTTGGCTGCTGCTCAGCTAGCTTCTTCCAGAGCAGGGCAGGAGGCTGTTCTCCTGACTGCTGCCTAGCAAGGCTCAAAGGCATCTGTGTCAGTACCTGCTCTCCTCAATGCAGAGAGGTGTGGGGGTGAAGGAGCAGTCACTGGCATGTGGTGAGGCAGCGAATAGGGTGACCAGATGTCCTGATTTTATAGGGACTGTCCCGATATTTGGGGCTTTTTTTTATATGGGCTCCTATTACCCCCCCACCCCTTGTCCCGATTTTTCACACTTGCTATCTAGTCACCCTAGCAGCGAACAAGAAACACAGCATTTCCCAGCCTCTCCTCCTCCCCCCCGGGGGGAATCTCCCAGTCCATTTCATGCCCTGCGCAGCATAGGAGGCTGCTTGCAGTGGTGCCCTGGTGCGTGCGCCTGGAGGCCCAGTCACTGTGAATGAGGTGTGTGGTGTCATTTGGGCATGACCTTGTGGGTTTCATTCAGGGATCCAGTATAAGCTCTCCTGGCACAAACAGTCTTTGTTGGTATAAGCTGCGTCTGTACCAGGAGGGTTTGCTGGCACATCAAGGCCAGCAGAGCTTTTCTAGTGCAGAGCCCTCACACTGTTGCCGACTCATGCAGGGCCCACCTCAGGCAGTCAACTGACTCGAGAACAGGGCTTGTGACTCCGACCCAGATGAATGCCCTGGGGAGCAGCAGTTCAGGAATCTCCTCATCTCCAATCTCTCCTGCTCACAAGACGGAGCCTGCATTTGGTCATTGTCTGGCATTTAAATGTGAGCTCTGCCTCCCCTCTACTTCCCCACGCTTCTGCAGATCCCTAACCTATCTCTCTCTCTCTCCACAGGAGCGCTTTGTGGATCTCTATGGGAATGACGCTGCTGCCAAGAGCAGGAAAGGCCAGGAGCAGTTCAACAGGTGGCTTCTGACTGGGGCGACTCTGGCAGGAGTGCTCCTACTGGGCTCTCTGCTGAGCCGCAAGTAACTGGACACTGACTCCTCCCCTGGGCCCGTGGCAAATGGCAAAAACCCCTCACACTATTCTCCAGAGCAACGTGATCATTCCAAGGGGCAGCGCCCCTGCCCGCAGCCCGGCTTGAAGGGCAGGGACTCCTGCCCCACAGTTCTCTTCTGGCCCATGTGCTGCCATCTCCCTTTTATTCCAATCTTCACTTACTGTTGGTTTTCAAAGCCCTGAGACCAAGGCAGTTGTTCTGCAGGCTGCTCCCCATAGGCTGCTGGGGACCCCAGCCTGCGCCCCAGGTCACCAAACAGCAGGGATGGGTGGGTGGAAACATGCTCCCCCTGGTGGCTAGGGGAGACACGAGTGTGTGTGGGGGGGTGGGTATATGTGTGTGTGTGCGCGCGCGTGTGGAGGTGTTTAGCATAAGGCTTTAGGGGCAAGCACCGCCTTTTCCACACAGCCCCACCATCATTGCAGGCTTTGTGCATATCAAGGAAGAGCCCCCAGTGCTTGGAGGGGTGTTCCCGGAATGCCCTGCATGTCCAGCTGTGGGCATGGCAGAGAGGCGGAGCTGTTAACCATCAGTGCAGCTTCCCCGCCTGGGCGGTCTGTTCGTGAGGTCAGCTGGTGCTGCGATTGCCTGGCTGTTGTGTGCGGTGCCTGGAGCTGGTAGGAAAGGGTTAGGTGCAGCCAGGGCCCTAGGTCTGCCCTTAGCAGACCTCAGACTATTTCTTCTAGTAAAGAGGTAGAGTTTACAGTAGGTGTCTTCCCAGCCCTGAAGGTCCTAATCCTTCCCCTGTGCTGCAGGAGACTCCTCCCAGAGCCGTGCACTGCTGCATGCGCCTGAATCTGCTCTCCCATTGCGTCTGGCCCAGCGCCGAAGGCCCCGTCTCTACGCTGGCTGTGCCCCGCTCAGGGCACTCTGCTGGGACAGCGTCAGGCCCAGCTCGGTGTTCCCAGGCATGGGTGCAGTGGGATCCTCATGCTGTTCTATCCCTATGAATGTAGATTTCTGCAGTGAGTTACACTGTGCTGACTTCTTCCCTTTTGCCCTAGGCTATCACTTTTCCCTACATGCTCCGAGCACCCCACCCCACACCCCACTGTTCCAAGCAGGTACCCCGCGTTCCTCAGCGTGGCTGCTCCAAGCATGGGCCTGGGGCTGCAAAGTGCAGGAAATAGCCACTCGGTTTCCCGCTTCTGGGGACCGGGCATGCCTGAGTTTGCTCTTCTTGCTTGGAGTGGAGGACTCACGGACAGAGAAAAACACTGTGTCAGCAGCAGTGCCATGGAAGGTGTTTACGTTTGGCTTCTAATTGCTCCCTGCCTCTACTAGCATCACTCTCTGGAGAGCCTGTGGTGGCTGCTACCCAAGTCGCTTGCAGCAAGGGCAGAAGTAAACACTGCTCTGCTCAGGGCCTGGCAGGAGTTAAGTGGGGTTGCCCCAGCAGTGATGGAACAGCTTGCCCCACCCCCTTCCTGGGCACACTCTTTGGGGTAGCCGCAGAATCTGTCTGTCTTTCCTCATTGCTGTGCGGGTGGGCAAGTTGGGAGGAATAAAGCGAGACTGCGATGGGGGCAAGTGCTGCCCCGTAGGGAACCAGCAGGAGCAGGGAGCTGTAGCATTCTCCTCCCTGGGCCAGGGGGAAGTAGGAACCTTATCTCTGAGGAGATGGAGGAGCCTGGCCACTGGAATAGAGCTGAAGCTCAGAGCACGGCCAGGGGTAGCCCAGCCGGCAAGGGAGAGAAGGGGCTGGAGATGGAGGAAGGTCTCGCCCACCTTCCTCATGGTTCCACTTAGCTGAGTTCCTAGTCTGGCCACGCTCTAGCAGTGAGCAGGGCAGCTCCCGCCCAGAGTATTCAGAGCCAGCTGATGGCCCCTTGCTAGCTCCAGGGTGGCAGGTACTCCCCTGGAGTGCTCCCCACTCGCTTCAGCAGCAGCACGCTCGGTCAGATACCTGCCTGGCTCTAGTCTCGGCCGTGTTTTTTGGGATTGTCTGAGTAACAGCAGCATTTGGTCTAATACTGGTCCTGCCGCCATTCCATCTCCAGTGTGCATTCGCCTCCTCCCAGGGCATGGCATCTCCTGCTCCTAGCACAGGGACATGCCCTGCCCTCCCTCCACGTGGGGGATATGGGTCTGCGGTGGGACTGTACTCTGTGCTGCTTGTAGCCCCGCACCTCCTGTTCTCTCCTGCAAGCTGCTGAAGAGGAGCTGGGCCCTGCTAGAGCCTGTCTGGCATTTCATCTCCCTGAAGCATTAACGTGAAGCTGGCTTTTGAAACACCCCCTGCCTCCTGGGAGTCCAGCGTCCGCGCCCGACAGCCTAGCAGGTGTCTGCTCCTTGTACATATTTTCTGTGCTCTGCTGTAAATACCCAAGAGTAGGTTTTATTCATTTGTGAATATTCTAATACTATTTTTGTTAACTGTATGTCTGTATTTATGTGTGTTGACAGTGCTTACCCATCACCCTGCAGGGCATCTGCTGTGTGCTCTGCACGGGGCAGGCCCCAGGGCTGAAGAATTGTCCTTCCCCCTCCCCCCCGAGAACCGGGGCAAGAGAGCAAGTCCCCATAGACACTAAGAATCCACCTTGCACTCTCAGCTCCTGACTCAGCCTCTCACGGTGGTGCTGGCCGGGCAGTGTGGGGTTAGGCCCACCCAGTCCTTTGTGTGCGGAAGTCACTCCCACACAGTTTGGGGCGGGCATTTGAAATGCTTTGATTTGCAGGTGGAGGCTCAACCCTATTAATAAACTCTGTTGTTGGAGCTGTGTAGTTCTGTGATTCTTGCTGAGAGGGCCCTGTCCCTGCTGAGAGGCGCACCTGCAAAACGCGGCTACTGCTGCTCCCTCCTCTCTCCCCTGTCTTCAATTCATGCACCGGTGCGATGCTACCGTAGACAGGGTGCTGGTTGCTCTTAGTCACTCCAGTCCTGCTGATGGCAGGTGGTGACAGTGTTGTGTGGAAACACCTATGTCCTCTCTGCTCTGCCAGCACGGAAACCCCTTTCCACATTCCAGGAGGAGCCAGCATACAGGGGCATGCACCAGCAGTGTGTCCAAATGGAGAATGCCTATCCAAGCCCCTCCAGGCTAGGCCGATGTAGTGTTTAGCGGTGCCTGGGTGGCCCTACCTCCCTCTGTGAATTAGGAGGTTTGCCAGAGCCCAGCACTGGAAGCTAAAGATGCCTGTGTTCCAATAGCCGCTCTGGCCCTTCGTTGCCTCAGATGAGTCACTTATCCCCATTGGGCGCAGAGGCAGAAGCCCCATAGGTTTCGCCCTGCTCCAGAGCCACAAGGATTGCTGGCAGGGCGCTCTGAAGATGTGTCCTGTGACGCGCTAAATGAATGAACTGCACTTGCAGAGATTCACCTGGAGCGGCCTGCAAGGGTAAGGCCTGAGCCCGACGCTGCTGCACAGGCTGGGTGCATGGAGAAGGAACGGAGCTGCTGGGGCTCCCAGAATGCCATTAAAATGCTCTTATGAGCCCTGGGGTTCCTGCAGTGCCCATGGCTGGGGTCCCACCCTGGCTGGCTCCTCTGTGTAGATGAGCACAGGCCTAGATCTCTGCCTCCCAGAAGATAAGAACTGGAGATTGGGGAAGGGAGAAGAGCCTTTTAACCCAAGTAACTCGAGAGGACAGTAGGCCTGCTGTGGGCCAGGTGATGCTTTAAGTAACAGTGCAAGTTTGAATGGTTCCTCGCTGTACCCTGGGGGACAGGACTGGATGGCTCTGAGGGGGCTGAGAACAGTGGGTCTCTCCTCCCCTTTGGCAGGTACAAGACAGAAGCTGCACACTGTGGATTTACTGTAGTGTTTTATTCCGTGTGAGCAGGGAATGGACAATGCCAAATGCTCCTTCACCAGAGACAGGCCAGGCCACGGGATGGATCCCCCAGTGGGACCGGGAGGAGCGGTGTAGAGACTGGAGCCCGCTCACTGCCCAGGACCAGGAGAGGGAGAGCTTCAGACAAGGCGCAAGGGGGTCAGGTGGGGCTGGCAGCCCAGCAAGGGATGAGGGTAGGGGAGACAGGCAAGAGTGGCTTTGCTCCAGCGGCTCTCCCCCAGAGCACTGGCCCCTTCTTGGGCTGGGGCGGGCCGTGAGGGTGGAGAGGGTCCCCTCTACTTCTTCCACTCGTTCTTGTCGTAATCCCACTTGGCGGAGAAGCCCTGAATGGGGTTCATGCGCATGTCCAGCATCCTCTTGACCTGCTGAGCCTTCCACTCCTCCGTCAGGGTGTGCGGCTTCGGGGGGAACACTGGGGACAGGGGAGGGGAGAGCCTAGAGCACCGGTTTGCTCAGGACCCAGCCTGCCTGGTTCTCCACCCGACGTACCAGGGCCTTGGCCAGGTTATTCCCCATCTCCCCTCCCACCGGGGCGTGAGGATCAGCCTGGCCGAAGCCCTAGGCTGCGCTCGGCCAGGCTCCAGACGCAGGCGGCTCCCATCGATTTCACGGGCGGCTTTGTGCTCCTCCCCCCACCCCCCTTTCCCTCCCAGTTCAGGGCCAGGCTCGGCCGGGGCCCGTGGCTGGCTCCATGGCATTATGTGGGCACCAGGCCAGCCCAGCACCCGTCCCCTGCTCGCCCCTCTCCCTCCTCCGGCCCCTCCTCAGCAAGAAGCACAAGCTGGCCTGGCTCAGGCTTGTTTACTCCCCGGTGGTCCAAGGGCAGCGGGCGGCCGGAGGCCTCCCCTAGGAGTGTCTGGCTCAGGCCCCCTCTGCTGGCTGAATGGCGGCTTACGCGGCAGGCTGCTTCCCCGGGGAAGGGTTTGAGGGAGAATATTTGCGGCTGTTTGTTTGTCCCTGATGCCGTTTTAAAGAAGGTTCTTAGAAAACCTCCAGGCTCTTGCAGCCTGTGTGCACGGGGGGGGGGAGTGCAGCAGAGGCCAGAGGGGGTTTTCAGGGGATCTGAGGACCAATGCCCCAGCTGGGTCTAGGTGTCAGTTCTCTAGAGGGCCTGGGCTGAGCAGGGTTAAGAGCAGACCCGCTCCAGGGCGTGCCCAGATGGATAGACGTCTCCTACAGCCGAGCTCTGCTTCGCCATCTCCAGCCCCTTTATGCCCAGTGCCAGAAGCCAGGGCCTCAGTCCCCAGCCAGTTCCATGCCCTGCTAGTACTTGCCCCATCCCAGTCCTGAGCCCGTGGCCAGTTGCAGGTCCAGGCCTGGTTGGCAGCAGAGCCAGGTTTCGAATGACCTGTCTAACAAATCCCAGCTCAGGCTGGGGCAGGAAGTTCTGGGCAGCAGAACATGGGGACACCCCTAGAACAGAATTATTGGGGGGGTGGAATTTGAAGGGGAAGCCTCTTCATAGGCAGTAGATTAAGTCACTACAGCCTCCCAGCCATGTCCTTTTTGCCTTCCCACAGGTTGTCCTACAAGCATATGGTCCATCCCCCCCTTACCATAGACTCGCTGCCACCACACGATTAATCCAGTGAAGCCAAAGAATACAAACATGCCTCCTAGTACCGTCTTCCATTCGTTGGATGGCCTGTTCATCTCTGCGAAGGTCTGGTTGAACTTCAGGTGATAGACTAGAGAGACAGGCATGAGGCTAAGGTGGCACACACAAACCCAGCCCACTCTGACAGCCGTTCCGCTAACCCACCCCGGGGGCTGCTTTAGAGACCATGTTAGCACACACATTGCAGCCAGAGGTTGCCTCCAGATCCCGTCTGTAAAGGGAGCTACAGACAGTTCTGGCAAAGGCTTTGTGGTGGCTGCTAACCTCTGAGCCCCCTCTGCCCCCTTCATTCCATCTGCTGCTCCCACAGGCTATTCCTGCGGCCAAGCCCCCGTCCCTTGCATGTCCCATCCTGCCTTTGTCTATGGCTTGTCAAGCCTGCTCTGGCAGAACTTGGACAGCAGTTAACAGGCAGGTTAGAGACATGGTTTAAGCTTTTAGACCATGAATCCAGATGGGAAGAGTGCTGAAATCACAGGGGCTGGGATACTGTCCCAGGATAACGGCGCCTGCTGCTTGGCAAATGCAGAGATGTCTGCTTTCCAAGGCCATCCGTCTGTGTTGGCCCAACAATGGGGCAGCTCCTGCTTCCAACAGGGTAAGAATGAAGCCCCGCGTGCAGCAGTCTGTTTTTGGAGAGCTCTCCTGTCAGCATTGGGGCAGCTCCAATGGTGGAGCCAGGGCTTGGGGGTCTCTTCATCTCACACTGTTCTGAGCAGGGTTAAGCACCAGCAGGGTCCATCTACGCTAGTGCTGAGGGCAGCAAAAGTGAAACTGGCTAGGTGCTTGAAAACAGGACAAGTTTTTGTATGGGAGACGCACCGTGGCGTCTATATGATGGTGTTAGAGAGAGACAAACCCGTCTGCACCTGGACCGGGGAAACGGTGGTAGAACCATGCTGGCAAGAGGGAGATGGAGTGGACTGTAGTGGTTGGGGCATGGTCTGGGAGCAGAAGAGCTGGGCTCTGCCATCTACAGGCTATCTGACATCAGGTGAGGAATTTCACCCCTCACTGCGGCTGCTTTGCAGTGGTGATGATGCTTCCCAGGGCCCATTCATTAGCATTTCTAAGGCACTGACACGCTTGAGAACACCAAGGCCAGGGTTAAGTTCTCCATGGTGTAGGGAACCAGCCTAGGGGAGGGAAGACCCTGGAAGTTGCTTTGTCCGGCTGTAAACAGGTTTCTCTGTATGTTTAAGAGCCACGCTGATTAGGCAGCGTCTGGTCAGGACAGAGTCCAGTTCATGGTTACCACTGTTACCCAGCTGACGTATCAGCCCTTTGTGGTTATGTGCATCCATCTATGTGATGGATTCTCTTTCCACACTTGCAGCCCTTCAGCCACCCCTGGTTCCTATCTAACCGAGGAAGCCTGTGTATTTCATGCAATTTTGGGGTGAGGCTGGGGTTTATTGTTTCCATGCTCTTGGTTGTAAGTTTTGTCCTGGTGTAAAAGGCCAATTAAACAGTGGTTGCCAGCAGGTTGTCATGTGCACAGAGCTTCCTCGGGCTAGCTCAGATGCAGGCTGGTGCAATATTTGCTCATTCCCCAGTGACTAGATGCATTGACCGGGAATAGATTTAACTGTTCGGCTGCTGCCCGCTCAGGACAAAGCGCTATCGATCAACTGCCGGCTGGCTTTGTCTGGCTCCTCTTGTGATCGAGAATTCTGGGGTGACACAGCATCCTCCCTGGCAGACACTCCAGCTGGGGGAGCAGCGTATTTAAGGCATTACACCAGCTGGTTTACCTGGTATGTCAACTAATGGCTGAGCGGAGAATGCAAGTTACAAGGAGGTTGGTAGCGGAAGGATAGGGAGCCGCTCCCTGGCTCTGACTTTTCAGAGGCTTTTGGGCCTCAGCAACTTAAACACCTGGGTTAAAATTTCCACTAGCACGGGGTTTGATCACCGCCTGGAGGCCTGGCATATGTGGGAGCTCTGATAACTTGAGCCTGACCCTGCCAGATGCTGGGCACCCTTTGCTCCAGCTGAAGTCAGCAGGGTTGGGGAGGCTGCAGCTGGCAGGATGGGGCTGAGAGCTAGGGAAATCTGGGGGGAATCCAACTCTGCATGTGCCAGTGCTGATCTCAGCCAACACCAGAAGCCCAGGGCTCCAGGTACAGACCATGAGGGAGCCCAGGGATGTTTCTCAGCAATCGCACACTCAAAGACAATGGAGGGTGCAAGTTCCCTTCCTTTAAATGAAGCAGACCTACAGTAATGCCGGGCTGGGGAGCTCTCTAATGCCGTGGCCAGGAGAGGTGTGGTTATGGTGTCTGTGTGTGCAATGGTTTAGCTGATTGGAATACTCCTGAATAGCCCAGCACCTCCGTCCCTCAGCCAGAATGGGGCATGGGGCATTCACCCTGCACATGCTCTGTCAGCAGCCCCCCAGGCCCCAGTTCCCAGCACATTCACAAAGCCCCTCAGCCAGGCTAGGGCCTGTAGGACTAGACCAGGCTGTCCTGCCCCAACTGATTCAGGACACTTACTGGCTTCCGAGGCCCTGGCCCGCCTAGTTCCCTGGGTCCTGCAGCACTTCCCGTCCCTCCACCGCTGTGTCCCAGATGCAGGTCTGCTCAGTCCCCAGGCAGCCCCCCAGCCCACAAGCAGGAGCTGGACGCTGCGCAGAGAGGATGGAGGGAGGTAACTGACCAGACACCCCCCCCCACACACTGGTGCCATGGCCTCTCCCCTCTCCTGTTCCCACCCCAGCAACAGGGCTTCCTCCCCCTCCTACTTACGAGCCACTTTCTCCTCATTGCTCAGCTGCTTCCATGATCCCTTCTCCTTCTCCTTCAGGGCCTTCTGCTCTGCGCCCAGCTCCTTGTGATAAGGGACGTCGGGGAGCGGGGAGCTGCGCTTGTCGTAGTACCGGGGCACCGACATGTCCTCTTGAGTCACCACTGGAGAGCGAGATGGCAGAGACTGGCCTCAGCAAAGCCCCAGCACATCCCCACCACTGCCCCCAGTGCCCTAACCCCTCTTCTTTGCCAGCCCCCCCATTCCTCAGTGCCGTTGGAAGGCCAGCCGGGCAGAAGCGCCCATCTTTACAGGGTTTGACCAGTGTCACCTCAGCCCCAGCCCAGGGCTCTACAGGGAACTTGACCAGTCTTATTGCCATGCTCCAGCTGAGCAAGATACACACAACAACTAGTTAACATGCAGAACCTAAGGGGTTAACAGAGTAAAACAAAAAGAACAGGAGGACTTGTGGCACCTTAGAGACTAACGCATTTATTAGAGCATAAGCTTTCGTGAGCTACAGCTCACTTCATCGGATGCATTCAGTGGAAAATACAGTGGGGAGATTTATATACACAGAGAACATGAAACTGTGTGTCACCGGACACTGTAACGAGAAAAGAACGGGAGGACTTGTGGCACCTTAGAGACTAACACATTTATTTGAGCATAAGCTTTCATGAGCTACAAGCTTATGCTCAAATAAATGTGTTAGTTTCTAAGGTGCCACAAGTCCTCCTGTTCTTTTTGCGGATACAGACTGACATGGCTGCTCCTCTGAAACCTGTAAGGAGAGTGATCAGGTAAGGTGAGCTATTACCAGCAGGAGAGAAAAAAAACCTTTTGTAGCGATAATCAAGATGGGCCATTTATATTTCCCCCCCCACTGTTCCTCACACGTTCTTGTCAACTGCTGGAAATGGCCCACCTTGATTATCGCTACAAAAGGTTCCCACCCCCCACCCCGCTCTCCTGCTGGTAATAGCTCACCTTACCTGATCACTCTGGTTACAGTGTGTACGGTAACACCCATTGTTTCATGTTCTCTGTGTATTTCAAATCTCCCCACTGTATTTTCCACCGAATGCATCCAATGAAGTGGGCTGTAGCTCACGAAAGCTGATGCTCTAATAAATTTGTTAGTCTCTAAGGTGCCACAAGTACTCCTTTTCTTTTTGCGAATACAGACTAACACGGCTGCTACTCTGAAACCTGTCAAATAAATGTGTTAGTCTCTAAGGTGCCACAAGTCCTCCTGTTCCTTTTGCGGATACAGACTGACACGGCGGCTGCTCTGAAAGGGGTAAAACAAGCAGCAGTTGGTGGAAAACGGGCACTGGTGCCACCTTGTGGATAAACTGGGAATAGCACTTGACGGCTGCTGCAGGTGGCCAGCATGGGACTGAGAATTGGGCTTGCGGCTAATTTCCACTTGTTGATGGAGGGAGAGCAGGGTGAGAGGCGTGGCTACAAGGCGTTTAACATTTGTTGTCTTTTCTTTTCCTTTTTTTTTAACCCTGGTGATTTCAGGAGTACCCAAGGGTTGGGGGGAGACCGTAACAAAACGCAGCATTGGCCGAAGAGTTAAATGCCCTTTTTGTTTCGGTTTTCACCATACAAGTCAGCAGTGATCGGACAACTAACCTAGCAAACATCAGGGTAAGTGGGGTGGGATCTGAAACTAAAATACAAAAAGAACAAGTTAAGAATTACTTAGACAAGTTAGATGTCTTCAAGTCAGCAGGACCTGATGAAATACATCCTAGCATACTCAAGGAATTGGCTGAAGAGATCTCTGAGCCATTAGCAGTTATCTCTGAGAACTTGTGAAGGATGGGAGAGAACCCAGAGGACTGGAAAAAGGCATAAAAAGAGGAACAAGGACAACCCAGGGAATTATAGACCAGTCAGTTTAACTTCAGTGTCAGAAAGATAATCAATCAATCTGTAAGCACCTAGAAGGAAATAAGGTGACAGTCAATATGTTTTTGTCACAAACAAATCCATGTCAAATCAACCTAATATCCTTCTTTGACAGGTAACAGTCCTTGTGAATAGGAGGAAAGCAGCAAATGTGATATAGTTTGACTTTAGTGAGGCTTTTGATACTCTCTCACGTGACCATCTCATAAACTAGCTAGAGAAATACAGCCTAGATGGACCTGCTGTAAGGCGGGTGCAAAACTGCTTGAAAAATTGTACTTGGAGAATAGTTTATCAATGGTTTGCATTCAGGCTGGAAGGGCAGATCGAGTGGGGTCCCGCAGGGATCTGTCCTGGGTCTGGTTCTGTTCAATATCTTCATCAATTACTTGGATAATGGCATCAAGAGTGCACTTATAAAGTTTGTAGATGATACCCAACTGGGAGGGGTTGCAAGCCATTTGTAGAGCAGGATTAGAATTCAAAATGATCTGCACAAACTGTAGAAATGGTCTGAAATAAATAGGATGAAATTCAATAAGGACAAATACAAAGTACTATGCTTAAGGAATAAGCAATTTGCACAAATACAAAATTAGAAATGACTGCCTAGGAAGGAGTACTGCAGAAAGGAATCTGGGGTCATAGGGAGCAAAGCTAAATATGAGTTACCAATGTGATACAGTTGCAAAACCCATTCTGGGATGTGTTAGCAGATGTGTTGTAAGCAAGACATGAGAAGTAATTCCTCCACTCTACTCAGCACTGATAAGGCCTCAACTGGAGTATTGTGTCCAATTCTGGGCACCACACTTTGGGAAAGATGTGGACAAATTGAAGACAGTCCAGTGGAGAGCAACAAAAACAATTAAAGGAAAACATGGCAGATGAAGGAAGATTGAAAAAATTGGGTTTGTTTAGTTCAGAGAAAGAAGACCGAAGGAGCACATGACAACAGCAAGTTTCAAGTACATAAAAGGTTGTTACAAGGAGGAGGGTAATAAATTGTTCTCCTTAACCACTGAGGAAAGGACAAGAAGCAATGGGCTTGAATTGCAGCAAGAGAGATTTAGGTTAGACATCATGAAAAACTTCCGAAGTGTCAGCGTAGTTAAGCACTCAAACAAATTGCCAATGGTGGTTGTGGAACCTCCATCATTGGAGGTTTTTAAGAGCAGGTTAGACAAAAACCTGTCAGAGATGGTCTAGATAATATTAGCCCTGCCTCAGCACAGAGGACCGGGGTAGATGACCTGTGATTTTTCCTGAGTTTGCGGGTAGTGTTAAAGGATGTGTCGGGCGAGTGCTCACACCTTAATTGAATCTTTAACAAAGACTTCCTTTCTCCCAAGTGTGAGTTATGCACTGAAGTTAAATGTGTGCTTATCGTTTGATGCAGTCTGACTAAAAAGCCCAATCCTGCAGAGTTGCTCAACTTTCATTCTTTGGGTGGCCTCATTTCTCCACTCAGTCTTCTTGGCCACATAGGACCCTAATTTCTAATGTAAAAAGATGCAGAAAGGAGAAGAAGAAGGGTAAAGCCCACTGCCTTTCCAGGCCCACTTTATACATCCTATCTCTGCCAGTTACCAGTCAGGGGCCTTCCCCAGCACTACACACCCAAGCTTGTTCTATTCGCTAGGTCCTACGGGGCTAAACGGAACCAGGATGCTGTGATAGCCAGAAAGTTAGCAAGTAGCTCCATCCCTACGGGAGAAAGAATCACAAGTAGCTGCAATATGAACACTTTTGAGCAAGCAAATGTCTGCCATAGGAGAATTCACCAAAGAGCTCCAGCCACTAGGCTGAAATTCTGGCCCCATTGATGGCAGAGGCAAAACCCCCAAAGACTTCAATAGGGCCAGGAGTTCTTCCAGGTCTGGTGGGCTGAGCCCTGGGGCACATCGGCCTCAGACTGGAGCAGGACTTAAGAGAGAATTGAGTCATTTTATGAGCAAAATGTTCAGTTATTCAGGCTACAGTTCACCCACATAGGGCTTGTGCAGTGCTCTGAGGCCTAGAGAATACTGATGCTGGGTAAGTGCCAGGTTAGAGGCACCAAGTCCCATGCTCCAGGGTGGAAGCAGCTTGCATGCAGCGATCAGGAAGGAATCCACTCCCTGTTCTCCGAAGTGTAGAGTTGGCCCCTCAAGGATTATTGGGAATAACTGGGTCTACATCGAACAACACACCTGCATGTGGCCTGGGTCAGCTGACTCCGGGGTGCACAGCTTGGGCTGCAGGGCTGTACACTTGCAGAGTAGTTGTTCAGGCTCCGGCTTTGCAGGCACCGTTGGGTCAGAGAGCCCAGCCCCTGCCTGAGCTCCGCAGTTTCACAGTCCTGCAGACCGAGCCCTGCCAGCTTGAGTCTGCTGACCTGAGCCAGCCGCAGGGGATTAACTGCAGGGTCAGGACTGAGGCCAGGAGTTTTTGCCTCCAAAGGGCTAGCAGCCCCAGCTGAAGGCAAGCTGCAGAGCGGGTCAGCCTGCATTGCAGAGATCCGCTGTTCCCTAGGGCGTGTGCAAGGCTGCTTACGCAGCCCTCCGGAGGGAGCTCAGCTGGAGCCGCAGCTCCGGCACCTGTCTCCCTCCTCTGCCTGACGTGGAAAACAGAGCCCATGGGGCTGCCCCTGCCACTGTCCCCAAGAGAAAGGCTGGAGGTGACAGTCAGAGTCTCCACTGGCTCCCCTGGGCCCCCAGAGTGGGCTTGCAGGGGCGTTCGGCGAGGGAATGGCTCTTACCATGTCCGCTATGGCCATGTGCTGCTCTGATGCTGGAAGTGCCCAGGACTCCTCTCCTGACCAGGGTGCCCACGCGCAGGGCTGGCAGCGAGAGCATCTGTGGGATCGAAGCATTGGGACCTCTGTCACGAGGGTGGGCTGTGCTGTGCCATACAAGGGGGGAGACTAGAGCGCCACCCAGCTGCACCCCAAGGACCCGCACCGGCTGCCCCTCACCCAGGAGAACCCTGCAGTCTTGCTCAAATCCATAAACTCCTCACCCAGCATCCTGCCGCCACAGCCTTTAGCAGCGCGTGGGCTGTCCCCAGCAGGCCATACATAGCGAAGGCCAGTCTTTGCTCCCCGGTGCCGTCCAATTGGCAGCCAGTCGGGAGCCTGGCTGCTCAGTGTCCCCGGCTCCACGTGGACTGACCCCGCGCTCTTGTCCCTCTGCTCCCCCATGGCAGCATCAGGCTCATGGTGAAAGGCTGTGGGCCGCAGAGCCCAGCTGGCTCAAATCGCTTGGTGCCCCTGGTGGCAGGGGAGAGAGGGACCGTCCCTGGGGCTGACCAGCCCTCCCCAGCACAGGTAGCTCCAGAGGCCTGGTCCCCAGAGGGGCAGAGGATCCCGTCTCAGGTAACTCTGCTCTGGAAAGAGGCAGGATTGTATCCTGAACCCGCTTCCAGGAGGCAAGGGAATGAGCAGCAGCCCTGGGAGCTGGCATAGGCACCTGGGTTCTGTTCCTGGCTCTGCCACTGACTCCTCACGCCCCCCCGGTGCCTCAGTTTCCCCATCTGCAAGACCTGAGTGGGGGTGTTGGGAGCACTGGCATTTGGGACGGGCCTGTAGAGGCTTGGAGGAAGGCTGCCAGAACGTCCCTGGTCCTGGTCCCAGCAGAGCCAGCACAGCTTGTCCCAGGCCCAGCCCGCGAGTGCCTTTCCAGGCTGGGTGGAAGCGCTGGGTGTGCAACACATTTGTTGCCTTCATTGCAAGCCGCTCCAGCCCGTGCCTGACAAGACTCATTCTCCTGTTATTTGCCAGGCCGCTCTGCCTCCAGCTTTCTCCCCTGCTAGCGCCAGCCTCTGCTCCAGCTCCCGGAGCCCAGCAGCTGTCCTCACACCCCCAGAGGGCGGGCAGGAGCGCAGGCCTGCCTGCTGTGGGGGCAGCAGCCTTTAGGGGTGCCACCTGGCCAGGTTTTCCCAGGCTTGTCCCTGTGTCAAGGTAGCTGTGCTGGGTAGTGTGCCAGCCAGCTCAGTGCATGCTGCCAGCTGGCCGGTTGTCTGGGCACCTGATGATCCCGGATGTCCTGGGTTCTTTGTACCTCAGCGGTGGCAGCCCTACCTGTAATGGCAGCCCACCCTGTGATGCCAGCCTGGCACTGGCCATGCCTTTGGCCCCCACACTGCAGAACTTGGGCACTCTCTACTCTGTGCCCAGCCCCAGGGAGAGCTCTGTGCCCTTCAGCTCGGGCTGTCATAGCTGCCTCAGCCTCCACAGTCTAAATAAGGCAACTGGGACTTGGCAGGGCCCCGTCCTGTCTGACCTCTACCAGCAGGACGCGGCTAAATCACATGGGCAAAGGTACAGGGACGGGCCTGCAGGTATGGTACAAAGGCCCCCAGCCCTTGGCCAGCGTTGGGGGCAGTGGGAACTGGGGCTGCTCCCACCTGGGATGCGGCCGGGGGGAGGCGGGGGGGGGTCACCCAAGTGCACTAGACACTGATGTCAGAGCTGAAGGGATTCCCCCCCCCCAAAATGCCAGGCATGTAGGGGGAGCCTGGGACACCCCTTCAGTCCTGTGGAGTTACAGATACTGCCCCGCCTCTGCCTTAGGGCCCGTCTCCCTCCGCCAGAATCAGCCCCATGCGCACATGGGGGGGCCAGGCACGTTTGCAGGCGATTTCCACCCAAGACAGTGTGGGTGAAAGCTGCCAGTCACCCTCTGCAGAGGGTGGGGGCCAGTCCACTCTCCAAAGTGCAGCTAGAACAGAAGCAGCAGCTCAGCGTCCCTGCCCCAAGAACCAGCCAGCCCCTCCGCTCGCGGCCCAGCCCCGGGCCCGAAAGGCTGGGGATCCTGCAGCCCCTGGCCTCACACGAGAGGACAGTGCCGGGTCGCTCGGCCTCCGGCTGCCTCAGTCAGCCCCGCTGGTCCGCTGGCACCAGAGCGGGTAGGGCCGTGTGTACTTACAGCAGGACGAGGCAGGGCGGGCTGCAGCCAGCTGGGAAATGGAGGCAACAGGCGTCCCCGAAGTGCAGCTTGTGCAGGGTTCTGGGCATGGGGCCAGCGCACACACGCTGGCCAGGCCAGCAGAGACTCTTATTCTAGAACAACTCAGCTGCACGGACATGGGATTGTGGGAGAACATACCACCCTGCAGGGCTCCCCACCTCCTGCCAGCGCGCAGCTCCCGAGGGGGCACCCAGAAATCCAGCTGCTCAAGCCCCCAAGCTCCCCCTCCCACCCAGAGCCCGCAGGGCCGAGTACTTTAGAGGCAGGACTGCGTGGGCTGGAATGGATCCCTCCAGCAAGCTGGCAGGGGGCCAGTTCCCAGACAGACGCCCCCCCTGAGCCAGAGACGCTGTAAGAGTCCCTGATGCAGCCAGGCGCAGGCCGGGGAGGAAGGGGGGGGCTGGAGCCACTGGTCTGCAGCCCGCTGGCTCCTGAGCCTGATGCAGGCAGGGACGGTGCCGGGGCCGTTGCAGGCTGGTGACCTGTGACCCCATGTGCAGCTTGGGCCCCAGCCCTGAGCACAGCTGCAGGCCAATGTTCCCTTTGTGTTCCCGTCTTCCCACGGCTCTGCCATTGCCCCAGGGTGTGTGAGAGGGGCCTGGGCCCCGGGTGAGGGAGTGCTGGATGCTATGCTGTGGGGGGCCGTCCCACACTCCCTGCTAGCCGTACCCGTACCCACAGTTCGGGAGGATGTGTGGAGCCCCTGGACAGCACGCCCCAGAAATCCTGCTGCTTAGGTACAGCGGGGGGAATCTGCGTGTTGCTCACCCACCCACCCTCCCAGCTAAGTGGCTCTAAGCTCCCTGCCCATGCAGCCCCTGACAGAAGGGATGTGCAGCAGGCAGGGCTGGGGAGATGGGGGTATGGATGGAGAGGCACGACACTATAGACCCCTGGCGACTGTAGCCAGCCTAGCGTGAGTTAGAGCAGCCCGGGGGCTGCCCCGTGTAGGGGCCAGCCCCAGATCAGGGAGGTGCAAAGGGGGCTTAAAGTTGTCTCTCCCGCTCCCCTCCAGACAGCAGGGGGATCAGAGATGCAGGCTCAGGGCTAGGGGGACAGGAAGGTCTCTGTGGGGAGGGGAAGATCTGGAGCAAATTGGGAACTGCTGGAAGGGGAGGGTCAGAGGGGAGGCTTTAACATGACAAGACTGAGTGCATAAAAAATTCAGTTTTACTTAAAGTGACACAAAATCCCCCCCTCTGGCCCTGGTCTCCAGGCCAGCTCCAGGGTAGGCAGCAGCAGGATGCAGGGGGAGAGGAGATCCATGGGGGTGTGTGCGTTCTCCTGTTGAGCAGCGGCTCTCTCCAAGGGGGGGCTACCCAGCCCCAGCAGCTCAAGCCTTGTACTGCACATCTGTAGCTACCAACACAAACCCCTGTGAAGACAAAATGGCAGGATGAGAGTCCGTCCATGTTTAATGACAGCCACTGTGGGGTTGTTTCATGGCTGGGGTAGGAGCACTGGCCATATGGGCTCAGAGACCCCCAGCAGGGGTTGCTGCTGGGGTAGGTGTGAGCGAGGCCCCTGCAGGACCCAAGGCCAGGGGCACTATTTGGGGGGGCAGAGGAGCGCTAGTCCCTTCCCCAAGTTTTGTACCTGAGGTCTGCTCACAGCACACATTCTAGCCCCAGATGGAGCTCGTAATGGCCATGTGATGAGTTCTGTGCTGCTCCCAGCCTCTGCCTTTGGAGCAGGGAGTTTGTTTATAAACAGAGGCAGGGTGATTAAGATAACAAAAGGCTTGTCATTGAATTAAATTAAGGATCATTAGATGATCCTGAAAGCATTGCCAGGCACGAGTTAAAACAGGAAACAAAAGGTAGGAATAAATGGGGAGAATGGGGAGAGGTACACCCAAATCTGGAATACTGCGTGCACATGTGGTCGCCCCATCTCAAAAAAGATACACTGGATTTGGAAAAGGTACAGAGAAGAGCAACAGAAAAGATTAGGAGTATGGTACACCCGTTTGAGGAGTGATTAGTAAGATGGGGACTTTTCAGCTTGGAAAAGAGATGACTAAGGGGGATATGATAGAGGTCTAATAAAATCATGACTAGTTTGGAGAAAGTAAATAAGGAAGTGTTATTTACACCTTCACATAACACAAAAACCAGGGGTCACCCAATTAAATTAACTGGCAGCAGGTTTAAAACGAACAAAAGGAAGTATGTCTTCACAGTCAGCTGGTGGAATTCTTTGCCAGGGGATGTTGTAAAGGCCAAAACTATACCATTGTTTCCCAATAAGAACTAGATAAGTTCCTGGAGGATAGGCATCCATGGCTATTAGCCAGGGTGGGCAGGGATCCAACATCATGTTCTGCGTGTCCCTTGCCTCTGTTTGCCAGAAGCTGGGAATAGGTGACAGGGGATGGATCGCTCGGTGATTACCTGTTCTGTTCATTCCCTCTGGGGCACCTGGCATTGGCCACTGTCGGAAGAGAGGATACTGGGCTAGATGGACCTTTAGTCTGACCCAGTCTGGTCATTCTGATGTTCTTATATAGAACCCAGATGTAACTTCCCCCTGCTGAAACTCACTAGACCCCACTCCCCTCCCAGAGCTGAGGTAGAACCCAGGAGTCCTGATGGGATCTCTGTCCCCGCAGAGTTAGTAACAAAGTAAGAATATACATTAAAATTTTAAACCTAACCAGTGTCCCTTAAGTGACTTGCCACAAGATGTCAGAACATGTTGGTATTAGAGGTGAGTGAGGCTAATATTTATTTATTTTTCTTTCTTTTTTATAGGAATTAGAAATAGTGCTCTGCCAGAAAATTGCTAAGTTGTCTGCCAAAAAATACTAGAGTTTTCAGGTAGCCCCTGGAATCACGGTCAAAGGTGCCCCCCCCGGCAGTCTGAAAAGTTACCCCTGGCCAAGGGCTTGGGGGTTCCCAGTGCAGACACTGGGTACGACATGAAGCCAAGGCCATGGCTGATCCCTACCTGGTTGATTTTGACAAGGGGATTCACCAGGCTGACGTTATAGACGCTGGTCAGGGGGAATCCTTCCTTCAGCTTCTCTGGGGAGATGAAAGGAGCCCTGGTTAGGGGGAGGACCCAGAGCCCGAGGGTGGCCAGGATGGGGACTGCTACCCCGAGAGCAGGGACACGGGGTGGGGAAATGCGGCAGGACTTACTGTTCACCATCGGCAATGCAACCATCCGCAGCGCAAGCTTCAACAGGGTCTCCAGAGTCTTCACCTGCAGAACACAAAGCCAGCTGGTGAGAGCTGGTACGGGGCAGAGCCTGGCTCCCTGGGGCCAGCAGGGCTGTGCGGGGTGTGGGGCAGAGCCTGGCTCCCTGGGGCAGGCGGGGCCGTGCGGGGCGTGGGGCAGAGCCTGGCTGCCTGGGGCCAGCGGGGCCGTGCAGGGCGCGGGGCAGAGCCTGGCTGCCTGGGGCCGGCGGGGCCGTGTGGGGCGCGGGACAGAGCCTGGCTCCCTGGGGCCGTCGGGGCCGTGCCCTCTGCTCCTGAGTCTGTGTGGACCAGGGGGCACAGGAGCTGTCTATGTGCTGGGGGGACACCATGTGACCCAGCTGGGCAGTGCAGGGGAGGAGCTGTGTGTGCAAGGGCCAGGCGTGGGGTGCTGACGGTGCTAGGGTAAGTGTGGGAACAAGAGAAAGGAGAGTCTGTCTGTGAGTGAGAGCGACTGTAGGAGGGAGGGTGACAGGCTGTGGATGAGTGTATGTGGGAGTGGGTGTCATGCAAATGTGAGTGATAGGCTTCAAGTGTGCATGTGTATGTATACCATGTGCACAAGTGTAACTCACACACTTCCTGGGTGTGGTGTTCTGTCCCATGGAGTGGCACAAAGACCACTTGGAGATTAATTAATCTATGACAGCCTTAGCTGAGGGCCACAGGGTTTTTAGCTCATGCAGTAGAGGCTCCTGCTTTTAGCTCCAGAGGTCCCAGGCTGGATCCCGCCCGCTGATGACCAGGGTCTGTTGGTATTACACACGCCCAGTGCATCGCGCTCTAGCTGCACTGCTGTCTGGTATCTGCTTGGCTGCTGTTACTTTATACTTGCAGTGGGAGTTCAACGCGCGGTCCTCAGGCCTATCTCCCCTTGCAGTGCAGTGGCAGCTTTGCCTGAGCAAGGGCTGCACACAATGTGAGATGCCCTTGAGGATTTAGGCCCCTGAAAACCTCCTTGTCCTGCCCTTCCCTGCCGCCCTCCCAGCCCTGCTGCTGGCATGGCTCACCTGGACCGAGCCTATGTGGGACTGCACCATGGACATGCTGAAGCTGTTGGAGACACAGAGACAAAGGTCAGGGCTGAGCGGGGTCTCCCCACAGCGGTAGTGGCTCACAGTGTCTCACGGAGCCAGGCCGGGCACCGAAGGGAAGGCTGAGCTCAGGAGACGCAGCACTGCTGGGAGGGCTCTGAGTTGGGTTTCTCGCTGGATGGCTATCAGTCCTGGGAGGAGCGGGGGTAGGGTGGGACTCCCAGCTGGAATGGGACCCCCAGGGCTGAGACATAAGCCCCTGGAGGTGGAGGTGTCCAGCTGGGATGTAAATCCCAGAGAGGGGCCAGGGCTGGGCTATAAACTCCAGGGGATATAACCTCTCATGGGCGTGGGCCCCTGGCTGAGACATAACCCCTGGCTGGGACATTTGTGGCAAGGGGAGGGGAGGCTCCAGACAAGCCCCAGACTCACTTAGTCAGAGCCACGGAACCCCCGACCTTGGCTGAGTCGAGATGCAGCTGCCCCACCAGGCTGGCATCCTGCCAACAAAGTGAGACATTACTTGGATTCTTGTTATCAGCAACAGCAGCTAAAATGTGGCCCCGGAGGCCCCACAATATCCATGCCCCCCCCCAGGAATCCCAGCTCCAGAGCCCTTACCCAACACCCCACGTCCCTCAAGCCAGAGAGCTTGGGCCGTGCCCGCCCTGCACCAGTGTGCCTGGGCCCCTAGGAGAGAGGGATCCAGGATGCCAGGTGAGTGGGCACAGCAGCAGCCCAGGGGTGTGCCTAGTGCTTACCAGGTCCAGCAGGAAGGCCGAGGCCAGGGTGGTGTTTGGCAGGACAACGAAGGCCTCGGCTGCACCAAACAGGGCCAGGGCCAGGCTGTCCGGGCGGCAGGTCAGCAGTGGCTGCTTGCGGGCAGACAGGTGCAGCTCCATGGGCATGTCAGGGTAGAGCTTCTTCAACTGAACCAGAGAGAGCAACAGAGCAGCCCGTGAGATGGACAGAAACAGCCAGTGCTCAGCCCCACGCCAGAGAGACATCCCACCGTCCGGGGCATGGGCTACCATCCTCCCCCGGCCCCGCCACCTTACCCCATCCCCCCATATGTACAGAGGACGACACAAACCCTGTGTGTACATGACCCTGTTCCCTGACCCCTAACCCACACCCTCTGGGACTGCATGACCCCAACCCTCATCCATGGGCATGTGATCCCCTTCCCGTCTTCCTTCGTGTGCAGGGATCTGAACTCCCAGAGGGCTGAGGAAGAGCCAGGATGAGCACAGCCCATCCGTTATGTGGGAGCCAGCCTGGGAGCCCAGCCTTCTGGAACCATGAACCTGGTGCCCTCCAGAGGGTTGGGGTTTAACCCAGATTCAGCTAGTGGGGATGCGTTTGCCCCTGTGCCAGGCGCAGCGGTGAGGGAACAGTGGCTGCCCCAGCTGACTCACCTCTGGGAAGAACAGCCCCATGCTCCCTGTGTTCAGCCGGATGGGGGAGAGCTTCGGGATCTGTAACACAAACACATGAGACACCGGGTTCCTTGGAGAGCACGTCCCAATGCCTGAGCAACTGCCACACAGGACGGGACAGGACAGGGAGGCTGCCAGTGGGTGGGGAGGCCTTCTGCTTGGAGCTATTCTGCTCTCACGCCCCTAGGGCCACCACCTCTGAGATGCAAAAACCCAGGACATGCGGGATGATCCTGAGCCCAGAAATCTGCCAGCTGACAGCCTGCGCTGAGCACCTGTACAGCTCTCACAGGTCAGCAACCTCAAACGAGGGACGATCCTGGGAAAATCTGGACAGGTGCAGTCCCCTCCTGGGCAGTGCTGGGGCACATTGGCTTTGGTGCTGTACTTGCTCTGTAGATAAACAGCCTCCCCTCCAGACAGCACTGAAATCATATAGCAAAATCTCCTGCAGTGACCCGATGCAGCTCTTGGGAAAGGTCAGGTCTCCTGGGGGGCTGGACAGGGCTCTGAGCGTCACCCTATTCTGGGGCTGAAAGAGCAGGGGGGAGTGTTCACCGCACCAGTCATGGAGGAAGGGGGAGATGTCCTGGGAGCTGCTTAGCCAAATCAGGGAGAAGAGAGGGCTCCCTCTGCTCCAGCCCAGAGAGCAGAGTGGCCCCTCCCGCGTCCTACATCGCTGGCTGCCCCGGTGCTGTACCATGTCGTCCCTGAAGTTTTTCCGCAAGGCCCCCGCCGTGAAGTAGACGAATGCAGCCGAGTTGGCCGAGAACTCGGAGAGGCCAAGGAGCAGCATGTGGTCACCCTCGTCGGGCAGCAGGAAAGGGGCGGGGGAAAAGGGGCTCTCTGTGTGCTTGCCCACGCCATAGAACTCGCCCTGGGGGGATGGAGAAAGGACATGTTATGCACCACTCCCCGGGGGATGGAGCGACTGCTGGGTCAGGCCTGGGACTGGGTGGGCCGCACAGGAGAGAATCACAGCAACTGCTGGTCAATACAGTGGATTTGGGACTCAGCCACATGTGTCCGGCTCTGCCAGCACGTGCCAGGGCGGTCTGCAGAACAGCAGATCTGCTTTAGCCCAACACAAGTCATTAGGCTCAGTGCAAGGGGGACAGGGACACTCATTGACCTGGCTAGACAGGAGGTGAGAGCCGATGATCTAACGTCCCTCTAGCCTGAGACAAGGGGGCCTGAGAAAAGCAGGAAGCTTCAGGCTCCATCACTCCAGAGACAGGCAATCAGCCCTAATGGTGAGCAACCAAACCTGACTGGGTTCAGGGGTAGGTGCGGGTCCATGGAGGGGCAAGTCGCACTGGCAGCTCTGCTCCCCCCATGCCTAGAGAGAGGTGCAGTGCCCAACCAGTGGGACTGCACTCTGCGGAGACAGCACATGCCAGCAGAAGCATCATAGATTTCGATTTTCCCACTTTGCCCTTGAAGAGCAGATTTTCCCTTTACAAACGTCGCGGCTGCTCTCAGCCCAGGCAGTCGTTTTCCTGCTTGGCAGGTGTCCTGCTCCCAGCAGATCTGGGCCAGAAGACACCCACAATGTTCTGGGAAGTCTACCTCCTTCCCGAAGGGTGTCTGGTGCCCAGCCTGGCTGCTTTACCTTCAGGTCTATGTCTCCATGATCCCTGGCAATCACTGGCTTGTTGATCAAGGAGTAGTCAATTGCAGCAAAGGGGTCGATCTGGGCTGAGACTGCAGAGAAGCCACAGACAGAGGAACACTGCAGCACGATCCAAACCAGTGAGTCCTCACATCCCCTCCCAAATCAATAACGCCCAGACAGCTTGTCTGAGTCAACCCCAATGCCCCCCGGAAAAAGCTGGGGGACCAGCCTGTTTTTTTTCATTTCTTCTTAATCACCAGCTGAGTTGAATTCGTATCCTGGATAAAGTCTAGGTTTTGGCCCAGATTCAGCCTTCCTGCTGCCTCACACTCTGATTCCACACCTAAGAATTCCCTGATATTTGCCCCAATTCTCATGCTTTCAGATGACTCATCCCATCTGCCCCTCATGTTGCTACAGGTCTCCATAGCTCCCAGTTCCAACCTTGCATGGTCTTCAGGACTCGCTCCAGATCACTGATCCCTTTCCTGAGCTCAGGGCAGAGCTGGATGGAAGAAGAGAATGTTACAGGTTCAGAAACCCTTTCGGAGAGGAAAGAACAGGCCGCGAGTTCTTGTGGGGGCATGGAGGAGCTGTTCAGGATCAGCCATAAGGTGAATGGGGAGGGTTGGTGGATATTTTAGTCACCTCCTGTTTAATTTCCTTCCTTCCTTTCCTTGTCACTTCCTCAGGCTTAGAACTTTCCCCTGAACAGAATGGCCTTGGGGTTCTCAGCTGGGTTTCAAATACAAACACTGATACAATCCCCACCCAGGAGCTGCTCTCCACTGCCCCATGACGAAGAGGTGTCCAGCATGACACACAAGGGCAGGGATGGTCGTGGGATCATATTTCACCCCATGTACCAGGTACATTAAGCAGGAGGCCTGAAGTGACCAGCACTGGTACAATAAGGCTAAGTGTAACACACTGGCCAACATCTCCATCTAGTGGCCTGATCCACTAGTGGATAACAGCCTACCACTGCTGCCAGTGAGTGGAGTTACTCCTTTAGCTCAAGCGAGAAAGGTCTGTGCAGGTGTATTGAAGGTGTAGGAGCAAGCCCTGCTGATAACCCGTGTTTGGAGGGCTCACTCCACAAGGACCTTGTACTCAGCAGCTCACCTAGTGGCAATGAGTGAATGAGTTTAGTGCTTGGCGGGAGAGGCCGGGAAGGAAGACACTTGTTCAGCATTAGCCAATCTCACCCTCCTCCTAACTCCCGAGTCCTGGCAGACAGGGCCAGGGAGCTGCTATCAGCAGGGTAAACACTCACCTGCCTATTTACTTCATATCGCAGGGGTCCCTGGAGAGCCCCGGTGAACAGATTGTAAAGCCAGCTGTGGGGAGAGAGATGGAGAAGAGTCAGTGTTTAGCGCATAGCTATGGGTGGGAGCTCCCGAAGCACTCAGCGCTGGCCCAACTCCATAACACTCCCAGGGCTGGCTAAGGCAGCACTCAAAGCCTTGGAAAATCCCACCCTGAACAGACAACTTCTTCAAAGCCTGGGACAAAACTCCACCGCCCTCCATTCACTATTGACTGCAAGCACTTGCAGTGCCATCTTCCTGAGTCTGCAGACAGTCTGAAACCACAGCTCTAGGGGACATGACCTGCCCCCATTCATCTCCGGGGATGCTGACATTTACACCTATGGCGCTGGCTCACCAAGACCCCGATTTTCAGTGACCTAGGTGTGTCTCTGTCTGCCTGATTTGCACAATTTCCGACTGTGTAACTGCATGTGGCAGTGGCCAAGCAAACAGGCAGGCTGCACACCGGCCCTGCAAAGACCTGCATCGCTTTTCCCAAGGCCTGAGGCTGAAGACAAGAGTGACTTGGCCAAGTCAAAGTTCAGTTAGTAAACAAGGGCCATATTGTAACCTCCCTCTTTGTGCGACTCTGCTATTGGCCAATGGGAGATCTGTGGGGATGGACGGACGTGCTCCATATGTCATCGGCCTGGCCACAGACGGTAAGTAAAAAGGTAGTTTGAACCCCCACTGCAGAGTGACTCTGACACCCTGACCTAGAGGAATAAAACCACAGACATGACCTGGTCCTAACTCCCCCTCTGAAAAGACTGCTCCAAACCTGCCCCCATCTCCCAGCCAGCCCTGCGGTCCAAGCCTCAGCATGGTGCTTTCTACACCAGGTGCGGACAGTGAGAAGGCCTGGGCTCTGTGGGATAGAGAGGGTGTGATGTGCAGAGCGCAGGCCCCCCTGCCACCAAGAGTGCCCCCCTGTAAGGGGGCTGACAGCATAAGCAGCCTAGCTGAACCCAGCTCAGGGGATAAGGGATGTAGCAGGGCCTCAGAAAGCCAGAACTCACCTGGCTCCATCATGGAACTTCACATCCAGCCTCCCGATGCTGGAGTGGCAGTTGGTGCTCCACACCTGGGGATGGCCACTGTCATCCCTGCTCACCCCGAGCTCGATGGAGAGGGACAGGTCCCTCACGCTCAGGTCAAAGGAGCCGCTGTCGGGTCTGGGAAGGGAGGAAAGCACAGGGCAGTTCAACACCTGCCGGCTACCAGAGCTCATTCTGCCCTAGCTACGAGCCCAGAGGCAGGGGTGACAGCCCCAGGGAGACGGCACTGGAGAGCAGAGTCAGAGCTGTATCTGCAGAGGGACAGAGCAGGGCCAGGACAGTGCCAGCTTCCCACACTGCCCTGCACTGCAGGGACTTCCTCCAGGGGCTGGGGGAGCAGTATCCCCATGACCCATCCAGTCCTTGGCCTCTGCTCAGCTGCCTGCAAGGCTGCTAGCAGTGCTGGTGGTTCCTATGAGGCACCTGCCCCCCTACCAACCGCACTCAGCACCCCTTGCCCAGAATGTGCCACTACCCCCGCACGGAGTTGTCACCTTCTTTCCCTGCCTTCTGCTCCATCACCCCAGAATAGTGCCTCCCAAACTACCCTCCTCCCCGGTATCTGTGCAGCCACGGAGGGCAGCTTGGGCATGGCGGGAGGAGATGAATGAGGGGAGGTTCCCTCTTGCTCCTTTCCCTCCCTTCCAGCTATGCTCCTTCACCAAGGCTCAGGTAGCAGGAACACCCCCCAGGCTGTCACCGATAGCCCCTGGGGAGCAATATGTCCGCAAAGGAGATGGCATCTGGTGCTCCCTTCCCTTGATCCCTTTAGCAAAGGGACTCACGCACCCTTTTAGACGCATTGATCGAGCTAGGAACTGAGGGCCCTGCAGGGCTTGGGGCCCGCAAGCAATGCCGGGCACTGTGGGAGGGCTAAGGAGCTGGTAACCATTGCAGGAGCTGTGCCCTACAGGCGGGGGATCAGTGCTCTCAGCACAGGCCAGAAGGGGGCTCAGCGTCACCCTCCTGGGGTTGCACCACAGGACGGCACTGGAGACAGCGGCAGCAAAGCAGGGCCCTGTCTGACTGCTCCCCGGAGCAAAACTGGCCCCTGTCCAGACCCTGTGTCAGCATCTTTAATGCCAGCACCAGCCCCGCTGTCCTTCCCACAAGGCCAGAGTCAGGCTGGGGAAGTCACATCTGCACTGCGCGCCCCAGAGCCCCGCCCAGTGGAGGTGACCCAGCTCTGATTATGGTGGAGAATAGCACATGGCATCTGAACTGGCTCTGGCCCTGGATGGGAGTTTGGGGAGCTGAGGGGAATGTGGGGGTGGGGTCCCCTTTGTCCTTGGGGCTATGGAGGGCTCCCAATGGCTGCACATCACGGCACCAGCGGCAGATTAACCCTTACATGAACAGAACTTTCACTCGCCAGACACCGCTCAGCTGGATGTGAGCATTGCTGACCACGAGCCTCACGCCTGTCCCCTCGGAGAAGCTTACGACCGACTCATTCAGCTGCAGCTCTTGAATCTGCATCCTGCGAAGCAGCAGAAAGACACCCATCAGCCTGGCTGCCCTAAGGCCATACGCTCCCCCAAACGCCCCACTAAAAGCTTGTCATGGGGACCTCAGGAACTGCCAGGATCCTCGGTGCCACGCTCCACGGTGTGTGTGGCTGGGAGATGGATTCCTGGGGCTGCTCTCTTCACAGCCTCTCTGGCTGCTGGGTTCTAGAGAAACTGACAAGAACTGTGAGTGTGCGTCTGGGGGGAGGAGGGCGGCTGTGTGTGTGTCAGCATGTGTGTGTGCACGCGCACGTCTGCCTATGGATGTGTGTGTGTGCATGCGGGTGGGTGTGGGTGTGTTTGGCCACAATTTTCAGGACAACTTAACATGTTGGGTGCTGAATCCTGGAAAATCAGGCCCTGAGCTTGACTAAATGTTCCCCCGTTCTTCACCATTGCGAACACTCAGGGAGCTCACTGGTTTTAGCAACATGGGGAAAGGGACATTTATTTATTTATTTATCGCAGTTGCTACATCCTGGGAGTGTAGGCGAGAGAGAGAAAGCAGGTCAGATCTCTGTGTGTGTGTTAGAGCAAGTCAGGGCAGAGCTCTCTGGGTGGGGTGTCAGACAAGGAAGCAGGTCAGCTGGATGCAGTGGAGATGAGCATATGGCTAAGAGGAGGTGAGAGGCACTCAGAGGGAACAGGGGGATGGGGATCGGTGGGCGAGGTGCGAGGGCATGGGGCTTTGAGAGGATTTGTTAGTGGAGGAAGTTCAAGAAAAACACTCAGACGCCTAATTTCTAATGTGCCTAAAACAGCTCGGTGCATCGAGCTCCTGCCCTGGCCACTTGGGTGCAGTTTGGAGTCACAGCAGTTGAGTCACAGTGGGCACTATCCAGAGGGCAGAACATCTGACTGTTCTTGGAGGCCAAGGTTACAGGTCCTACCAAGCAGCTCATGGCTCAGAGCCCCAGCACCTGTCCTGGGGCCAGAGACACTGAGCTGGACTGTGATAGAGATGGCCGGCAGGGAGAGTCTTGCCAGCTAAAATACCCATCACCATAGCATCTGGGCACCTCACCACCTAATTGTAAGTGGGGGAATGGTCCCGCTATTGTGGGGAACTTTCCTGGTTTATATATGACCCCGGTGAAATGGGCTAGTGAGAGATCTGAGTCCTCGCTCCGCTCCCTTTACCCAGGAGCCTGCCTGACCTCAAGGGCTCCCCTTCCACTCTCCCATGTGGCAGAGTCCTCGTAACCCCGACACGGCTGGGCCCAGGATTCCTGGGGGGCTGGGCCCACAGTCTTGTCGTGGTCACGTAGGGCAGGGGCTAGGATGTCCCCACTCCGGGGCACTGTCTCTGCACCGGATGCTTCTCTGCCCCACTGCTCACCGCAGAGTTCAGAGCAAATACGATTTATTAACCAGCAACTAATGAGAACGTGGGAAAATGGGAAGGTGAAAAGGAAACATTTCACCCCACCCAGTGGACCCGGGGCACCACCCCCGACCGTCTCAGGAGCGCAGGGGCATTGGGGTCACGAGCCCCTCCCAGTCTGGCCTGCAAGGCCTCAGGCCCCCCTGCACTGGGCCTGGGGCCCGGGGTCCCGGGACTCCCCAGTCGCTCACGTGCCCAGCCCCTGCTCCGGCCCCAGCCCCATTCACACACTGCCTCCAGCTCAGCTCCTGGGGCTGCTCCTCTGGTCCGGCCCTGGCTCTGGCCCTGCTCCCAGCCCAGCCAGGCTCCTGCTCTCCCCTTAACTCTGCCCCTCCGGCCCCGGCCGCTCCACCTCACACGGGACCCTGGCCTCCTGACTCCTTCATTCGCCTGCCTGCCCTGTCAATCAGCCTGACCCAGAGCGTTGGCCTCTCCCCATTGGCCCTGGGGACTGTCAGTCTCAGAGTCCTGATTTCCCATTGGCCCTAATGTTTCTTTTGGTCCTGGGAGAGGACCAACCAAAAAACCGGCACTGAGTTTCAGTGAGGGCCCAACAGTCCCCTTAGAATCATAGAATATCAGGGTTGGAAGGGACCTCAGGAGATCATCTAGTCCAACCCCCTGCTCAAAGCAGGACCAATCCCCAATTTTTGCCCCAGATCCCTAAACGGCCCCCTCAAGGATTGAACTCACAATCCTGAGTTTAGCAGGCCAATACTCAAACCACTAAGCTATCCCTTACATAATGCACGTGGCCCAAGGGAGTCTGGGGTGGAGCAGGGAATTGAACCTGGGTCCCTGGCTGGTGCCTGCACTGCTAGGCCACCCTACCTCAATACCGTGGTGCTGGCTCAACTCAAGCCGGCTCTGACCCTGCAGCTGAGGAAGCCGGTCCGATGGGATCCGTGGCACGGAAGAGAGGGAACACCCCTCCGCTGAGATCCCCATCCTTCCTCATGGCTGCACCCCTGTCTCCTGGGGGGTCGGGACCCCAGGGGAGTGGCAGGCCATGGTGGAAGAGCATTCTCTCATTCCATACGGATGGAGGGATGGCAGATGTGTGGAGTGGCAGCACCTGCAGCACTAAACCAGCCCATGCCCAGCCCAGATCAACTCTCATCAAAGGGCCCAGGAGTCCCAGGGACGAGCCCAAGGTGTCCGGTGCAGAGGGCCTGGGAGCCCCACTGACTCTGTGTGGGGGAGGCAATGAATGCATTCCTGGCCCCAGCACCAGGGAGAAGGAGCCGTGCTCTTACCTGGACACGGAATAGCCCACGTCCCCGATGAGAGGGATGTTGTATGAACCATTCAGATCCGGGACGTGCTCCTTCTTCAGCAGTGACTTCACCAGCTCCAGGCCGAACTGCTGACCTTGAATCAGAGAGCAGGCTGCGGTCACGGCAGGGCCCACGGAGAGCAGGCTGGGGTCACGGCAGGACCCACGGAGAGCAGGCTGGGGTCACGGCAGGGCCCACGGGGAGCAGGCTGGGGTCACGGCAGGGCCCACGGAGAGCAGGCTGGGGTCACGGCAGGGCCCACGGGGGGCAGGCTGGGGTCACGGCAGGGCCCACGGAGAGCAGGCTGGGGTCACGGCAGGGCCCACGGGGGGCAGGCTGGGGTCACGGCAGGGCCCACGGGGGGCAGGCTGGGGTCACGGCAGGGCCCATGGAGAGCAGGCTGGGGTCACGGCAGGGCCCACGGGGAGCAGGCTGGGGTCACGGCAGGGCCCACGGGGAGCAGGCTGGGGTCACGGCAGGGCCCATGGAGAGCAGGTTGGGGTCACGGCAGGGCCCACGGGGGGCAGGCTGGGGTCACGGCAGGGCCCACGGGGAGCAGGCTGGGGTCACGGCAGGGCCCATGGAGAGCAGGCTGGGGTCACGGCAGGGCCCACGGGGAGCAGGCTGGGGTCACGGCAGGGCCCACGGGGGGCAGGCTGGGGTCACGGCAGGGCCCATGGAGAGCAGGTTGGGGTCACGGCAGGGCCCACGGAGAGCAGGCTGGGGTCACGGCAGGGCCCACGGGGGGCAGGCTGGGGTCACGGCAGGGCCCACGGGGAGCAGGCTGGGGTCATGGCAGGGCCCACGGGGAGCCGTCAGGGGCCATGGCAGGGCACTGCAGAGGGCCGTGGGAACAGGAAGGTGGTGACAGTCACACATCCTCCCTCCACGCTGCCCCACAGCATGCAGGGGAAGGAGCGCTCTGGGAACATTCCCCAGGCTGGTGGTATTAGGTCATCCCCCTCGGGTAATACAGCACATGCTGCAGGGAGTGGTGAGGCTGCACCCAGAGCGTGGCTCCCAAGGGACAGATGCCAGGCCCCGTTTCTGGCACAGGGAGAGCAGGGGCCCTGGGGATGTCTCCGCACAAGGAAGCCCCAGGCTGGGAGCACAGGCCACAGTTGCGGGGAAATACAAACAGGGTAATAATTATGCAAAGCCACATACCGTACTCCAGGCCCTTCTGCGTTACTCTGCCTTTCAGGCCGGCATTGGTTCCCTCCGCCCGAGAGCAAGCGCCCAGCAGAACAAAGACAAATGCCCAAACCATCCTCTAGGCCCGGAGCTGGGATCCTCTTCACCACCTGGAGCAGGGAGACAAAGGCACAGGGCTAGCAGCATGTGATGGGGCAGTGCTCCCAGGACCCATCACACAGCTTCCCATGGGCAAGCTACAGGCCTGGCGCTGGCAGCACAGGGCTGGGTTCCCAGCTCAACTCTAAAGCATGACTTTGGGCCGGTCCTTTGCCGCAAGAGCCATGTCAAAGGGAAACCACTTTTCTCTCTCCCATGGAGCTGCTTGGCAAGCCGGGAATGGTGAAGGCAGCCTGGGGACCCATGAATACAGCCCTAGCCAGTACCTCAGCTCCTGATGCGCACTCCAAGTGCGCACCTGGGGATAAACCCAAAACACGACCCCACATTTTATAGGGTCGCTGGCTGAAGAGGATATGTTGTGATGTAACGGGGCCAGCTGGGCTTGCCCCTCTGATGACTCGGCAGGAAAACTTTGTCTCTTGTGCTTCCCACTGTTACTGATACTTGCAACAGAGCCGGGTTTCACACTGCCTGTGACGCTAAGACGCTGTTCCTGTGGCCTGCCAGCGAAACCCAGTCCTTTCCCCACACGGTGACTCAAAGGGGAAACCAAGAGAAAGGCCTGGCTGATTGATTTGCCTATTTCCATCCGCGCCCCTGTTTGCAAAGGTTTTTTTTCTCACACAAGCTGTTGGGGAAGCAGCTGCTCTTTGCATGAACACAGAATCCACACAGGCTGGGCGGGGAGTCATGCAGGTGTTGGGGGTTCATTACTCACTGTTTGCTAGTTATTAATCACTCTCCCACCTAAAAACAACCAGTCACTCAGGCAGGTGGCAGAGCTGACATCATGTGACCAGGATGAGTGCTCACACTCCAGGAGCGAACAATCCCATGACACAATCGCTGGGAATGGCCGGGCTGGGTCAGACCCAGGTCCATCTAGCACAGTGACTGTAACGGGGCAGCACTTGATGCTGCAGAGGAAGGTGGCGGATGGGGGATACTCTGCCCCTACCTATTAGAACGTATTATTATCTGTATTACCATAGTGCCTAGGAGCCCAAGCCTGGACCAGGACCCCCTTGTGCCAGGTGCTGTACAAACCAGGGACGTCCACATGCATGTTACGGGGGTGGCTGGGCAGACCCCTGGTGGGGGAAGCCTGGTACAGAACCTGGCCCCATAGCAGCGGCGAGGAGAAGCAGCCTTTGCTGCCCCACTGCCCACTCACATTTGTCCCTGCAGCCCCTCCAGGACGGGGGCCATGGCCCAAACCCGAGCAGTGCTGAGCTCTCCATGCACCAGATTGTAATGCCACTCACTCAGTTTCAGTCCTTCTGTCCCCTTGTTGTGACGGAGCTGGCAGTGGGTCCACCAAGGCTGCGTCTCCTCATCCCTACTGGGGGGCTGTCTCCTGCACAGGAGCTCCCTGCCAGGGGCCTGCCCGGCCTTACTCCAACTACTGCAGCCCCATCCCCTCTGCTCCACCTGCAGGTCTCAGTTAGCCACCGCATCAAGACCTGCTTCAAGTATGAGGAGCTGCATTGAGTGCCCATGTGAGGGAGCGGGCTGGGAGAGGGCAGGTGGGGATCCCTGGGGTGGGGAGCGACGCTGGGGGATTCAGTTTTGCATGCCATTTGAAACGTTTCTGGGACACCCCTGACAAACATAGAACAAAACGACAGTCCCTGCTCCAAAGAATCTACAATTTTGGTGGGTCTCATCCTAGTCTCTAATAGCAGGAGGCTTAATAGCCCTTCCGCCATTCTGTGCTAATCCTGGATATTCTTGTTATCCATGAAATTCAAATTCTGTTGTGATTCTTGCTAAATTCTTGGCCTCAATGGCTCTCTGTGACAGTGAGTTCCACAGTCTCCTCTCACATTGTGTGAAAAGGTGTTTCCTTCTATTGGTTCTGAATTTCCTACCTTTTAATGTCATAGGCTGTCCCCTTGTTCAAGTGTTACAGGAGAGGGAGAACAGATGCCTTTGATCTCCCTTCTCTAGGCCATTTATTATTTTATAGAAGTTTAAAGGGGACAGTGATCAATTCTTCAGCAAGTTCACCGAGGGCAGGAGAAGAAGAAATTAGTTTAGGTTGCAGGTTAGGTTCAATGGTAGGAAAAACTTCTAACGCTAAGGAGAGGGACACGCTGGACAAGGTTATCCAGGAGGTCATGGAAGCACCAGGAAGTTTTTGGAACAGGTTAGACAAACATCTCTCAGAGGTGGTCTAGGTGCATCTAATCCTGCCCAAGCTCAGCATGAGGCAGAGCCGAGATCTGGAGATTCCTCCAGCCCTACATTTCTATCATTCTACAACCCTTCCCCTTTTACTCATCTGCTCTCTAAGGCAGCGATCCCAATTGGTTCCATCTCTCTTCAGAGGAGAATCTCCAGACCCTTCTCTGGACCCCTCCAGTTCTGCACTCGCCTGTGTGCCTTGGGGTGCCATTGTGTGGGAAAGACGTTAGAATATCCTCAATGTTATTCCCTGCCCTGTTCCCTAGGAACCCTAACACCTCGGCCGTGTTTGCAAATGCACTTGTGCTTTGAGCAGAGTCTCCATCACTCTGCCCACAATGTCCCCCAGGTCCCTCTTCCAGCACTTGAAAGCATCATAAGAACCTAAGAATGGCCAGACTGGGTCAGACCAAAGGCCAATCTAGCCCAGTCTCCTGTCTGCCGACAGTGGCCAATGCCAGGTGCCCCAGAGGGAATGAACAGAACAGGGAATCATCAAGTGATCCATCCCCTATTGCTCATTCCCAGCTTCTGGCAAACAGAGGCTAGGGACACCATCCCTACCCAGCCTGGCTAATAGCCACTGACGTGGCCATAAGGGTACATCTACACAGCAGGTAAACCATCATAGCTGGTCCAGGTCAGCTAACTCAGGCTCGGGTTCCAGGGCTGTAAAACTGCCATGTAGACGTTCAGGCTTGGGCTGGAGCCAGGGCTTTGGGACCCCATGACATGAGAGGGTCCCAGAGCTCAGTTTTTAGTCCTGCTGCCTAAGTCCCACGAGCTCAAATCAGCTGACCTGGGCCAGGGAGGGCCAAACTGTGTGTCTTTTTGTTCCAATATAGATGTGGCCTAGGTGACCAGCTTGGGACCAACCATAGGGTCAATGGAGTCACATCAGCTGCTCAGCCAATACATATGCCCAATAAATGTATTGACACAAATCCGGAGCTGGGGACAAGCAACTCGTAGACAGAGCAAAGGGCTAAACTCAAAGTCAGTTAATTCACACTGAACAATTTCAGCACCATGAACCCTGGGGCCAAAAGATGTGCAAGCCAAAGGAAAGAGAGGAGACTGGGGAAAATCCTGGGGGCAGCCTTCCCTTTTGCTAACTGTGTCACACACAGAGCAACTCCCCTTCCTGGCTTGCATAGAGCAAATTAGATACCTGCCAAGTGAATGAGAGGGGAAGGGAGAGCCACTAGACATAGGGGGATCAGGAGCCGTCACCTCTGGGAGCAACTTAATGCCAGCTAGTGACCATGCAGGTGGCCCACTGGAATCACTGAGACGCAATGGGCTTTGGTCAGATCCTCAAAGAATCCATTGTGTGCAGCCCTTGCTCAGGCTATCTCCAGAACTCAGATCCTCTAAGGTATTTAAGCTGCTGATTTCCATGGAATTCAGTGTGAGTTAGGTGCTGAGGATCTCTGAGGACCTGGGCCATGGTGCCTATGTATCTGGGAAGAGAAGCCCCAGAAATATTTAAATACTGAAATACTTCAGCTAGAGAGCACTACAGCAGGAGATACCAGGAGTAGGTACCTACTGGTGTGGTCCTCGGCTCTGGCGGGGGACATCCTGCTTGGGAAGGCACCTCGAGTGGGATTTTAAATATTTGAAGGAATAATAACTACTCACATGCGAACCCCAGAGGCTGACGTCCAGGTCCCACTGATGTCAGTGCAAGTTTTGCCATTGACTCATCTCTTGGTTTGACGTCAGTGGGAGCTGTTCCCCAAGATTTGACCGCTAGATTGTGAGTGCCCACTTCCCTGTTGGCAGAAAGCAGCACCGGTTGTGCCAAGATTCCTGAAGCCCGCAGCCTTTTTGAATCTGTCACTTGGCAAATCTCACCTCCTGCCCCACACAAGACTTGGCTTAGCTACTGCACACGTCTGATAATATGGACACCAGCATGCGCCCGGTCCTGCCTCGCTAGGAAGAGACCAACTAGAGTGGAGTCAATGGCTGGATTCCTTCTCCAATGACTCTAGCCAAGACTGGAAAAAATCTAAACTGGAAAATCACATCCCCTCTAGAATTACTGTCCCATAAGGAACCCTCTGAAGCAACTGTCCAGTCTTAATAATAATTGTAGCTCGTACTCACAAAGCTTCGTTGTGCTTCCAGAGAGAGTGTCTTTCCCACAAGGAGCAGAAAGCCCACCTGCCTTCCAGCAATGTTAGAGGGCTTTGCCTCATACCACGCCCTACCTGCTTGACAAACACACAGGACTTTTCCACACCTTGTTTGCAGGCAGGGAGCAAATCAGGTTAGAGCTGCCTGACTCCCCATGTTTCCTTGTAGAAAGGAAGGAGGGGAGCACAGGGTCTCTGGGACTATCCAGCCATATTGCCCCAGAACATCCCCCTGGTATGTGTCTCCGGATCCCACCCTGACAAAGTCAGAGGCTATCTCCAGAACTCACCCTCCCCGGACCCTCCTGACTTTCAGTCTGGTCTCCAAGCCCAGAGAGGGCTGCCAGTCACCAGACATGGGCTGTTGTCCGCAGAAGAAAAGACATTCTTTCTGCTTCTACCCTTGGCTCTGGCTGACACACTGGTGACTTAAGCAAGTCACTTGGCCTCGCTGGGCCTCATTACCCGAGCTGTAAAATGGGGTCAACATCACCTATGCATCTACTGGCCTCTTGCTGGCTAACGCAAGCCTGTTGAAATGTGCAAACTATTATTATAGCAGTGGTCCCTGCTGCAGCCTGGGCAGTTATTGCAACCCCTGGGAGTCACATGGCTGCTTACTCACTCTTCCTCCCTATACCGAGATTCCCCCCCCCCGCTCTGGGTCGCCCATGCAGCATGTCTTGACCCAATCATTCCGCACAACTATGGACAGACAATAACCAATAAGACAAGCCCCTAGTCTATCCTTCAGGTCCTGACTGCACTGCACAGATAGATGAGTGAATTGTCTCTGACCCAGTGATATGAACCCTAAAAGCACAAGTCAGCTGGGCTCCCAAAATCCTGGTGTAAACCTTCACTGACACCTCACTGCAGAAGGGATGATCTTGATACCTGTTTGCTTCTTGGCTCTGAAGTCCTTGAGGTGTCCAAACTGGTTGATTCCAGTGGGTCTAAGTCCCAGCACCAGGACAGCTCCTGTTCTTATAGCCTGTGTTGACATTCAAGATTTCCCAAGTTCTTGACAGTCTGGTTGAACCAGAAAGGCGCCAGGTTTCCTTGCTCTTAATCTCAACAACACTCGCAGTCCCCAAGCCTCCAGCTGAGTCACCGCCAGCCAAACCGGATAAGGAGTGAGCTGAGCTTTAGGAAGAGCTGCCGCTGCTCCCCTGGCATTGCGGGCATGGCCTGGCTCACGGATGGTTCACACCTAGTGGGCCACGCATCTCCAACACACAAAGAAGTGGCCAGTCCCTGCAATAGGGAAATCCCAGGATGGATCATCCTGTTAGAATCTGCTCTCCAGTGAACTCCGCTGGCTTGACAGAGCGCTGGCCTGAGTGTGCTCCAGGAGTGGGGAGAATGCAAGCACCTTTGCATGGCATCCTTGCAGCTCCCCATCCAGAGCGCCGTTCCCAGAGACATCGCTTCCCTTAGGGCTCTTCTCAGGTGCACGACAGCCAAGGAGAACTGTCTCTGTTCCCTCCACGGCTCCTTTGTGTGCACGTTGCCACCCTCACCATGTGCTCTTGCTTTTCCTTCCCATAGGAACTCGGGGATTGTCTGACTGATTCTGCTGGAGCCCTGGCGTACTGGGTAGATTAGAAACATCAGAAGAGACGCAGAGCTGCTTCGGCAGCATGCGGCTGGGGCGGGGGGGATACTGAGCAAAGGGGTGTGGACCAGGACACAATGCGGCTATCCCCAAACAGGGGTCTGCCTTGCGATGGAGCCTGGAATGAGCCCAGTACCGACACACCTGAACCTTTAGCTCTGAGACATGGATTAAATACAGCTAGGTCCTTCTACCCGACTGGATGGTATCAGGCCTCACTCAGCCGCACTGGGCCAGACTAGTTGCTGTGAAACCCCCAACCCTGTGTGTTTTATTAGACTCACATCCCTCCCCATGCCAAGTGACTGCTGGGCTCAGCTGTGGGCACGAGCCCATGGAACTTCACCAGCAGAAACAGAGGAGCTGCAGAGCCTGATACCTCGTGCGCAAAATTCCAGCAGGTTTTTCTTTATTTCAAATACAACAAGGCCACCTATGTACAGCCCAAAGGAGCACCAGAGGCCAAAGGAGGGGTTCATCCAAGGGGAGGGCCATCAAGGCATCAAGAGGAGTTGGAGGGTGACTGAGTCGGCAACGGTGACCCCTTTCCTGGTGCAGTGTGACCTTAGCCAAGATGCCACGGAAATGCAGCGGTGCCGTTTATAGACTCCCCAACTGCACATTCCCTGGGACCACGGCTCAGCTTGTTTGGGTCCCTTCAAACACTGCCTCCATCAAAGGTTGCACCTCACTCACAAGCTGAGCAGGGGAGACTTGAATCCTGAGGCCCGACTGCCCCATTTGAAGCAAATTAAGAGAGAGCCTGTGCCAGGACAGGGGACTGTGCACACTCCTGTCTTCCAGCAGGGCACTAGTGGGGGAGGGGGAGGCTTTAGAGAGGCCAGATGAAAAATCCGTTTTTACCTAAATGCATCCAAATGCCCCTGATTCACAGCTCCTGGAGCCCCCTGCCAGCAGCTTGCCCACATTAGAGCAGTGAACGCTGTGTCGCAGGTGACAGGGAGCAGTGCAGTAGCACAGCAGAAGCAGGAGGCCGGACTGTCCCAGTGTGGAAGCTGCGTGCAGCGTCCGGATGCAGCCAGAGCCCCCGGGGAGACCACTGCTCATGTCAAGTGGGGTGAATTGGGAGAGCTGAGGAGACGTTCACCTGACTTGGCACAGTGAGGGATGCAAATGCCTCTGCTCTGTAGCATGTCACAGAGAGCTGCACATGCCCAAGTGACTGGAAATGCAGAGCATGGGTCCATTCAATCACCAACAGCCCTTAAGGAGCAGGGATGAGACCGGAAAAGAGTCAAGCAAATCCCAAAGCACACAGGTTCCACTAGTGTCAGTAGGGCAGCAATATGAAATCCACTGTCCTTCTGCCAGGGGTACCCAGCATCCCCCAGTGACCACTGCAGAAGAATGCCAGTGTCCCCTGCTGAAAGGGTGCATGGCCAAATTGCCCCAGGCAGGTTTAGCTTGTTCCTTGTCTATGCAGCTGGTGGGGGAGAGTTGAGTTCAGCTCAGACTGCCACAGTGGAGCCACAAACACACATATGCAGGCAGGCAGGCACACGCGCATGTGCACGCGCACACACACACACACAGGTGCACATCCCTGCCCCCATGCTTTGTGTGCTCTCATGCACTTTTGTGCTTTCTCCTTTGCTTTGGTTAATCTAAGATACAAGTCATTCAGCTGAACGCTTGGGAAAATCTAAGCAAGGGGAGTGGCCTCCTGTAGGGAGGGTTTGACTTGGCCACACCTCTTTTTAGGGAGGACACACCCACTTTTTATTACAGAGCCCCAGAGAAGGGAATGAGCCCCATAAATCACCTTTCCCCGTCTGTCTGCAGCAGGTGGGGAGGCTGGGCTGTAACCCACCCTGGCAAGGGCTAGGCGTATCTGGTGTCTTTTTGTTGACTGTGCCTTGTGCCCCAGCTGGGGTGAACAGGCTGCAAGTGTCCCAGCAATGAGGCAAAGGGGGAGGGATAGCTCAGTGGTTTGAGCATTGGCTCGCTAAACCCAGGGTTGTGAGTTCAATCCTTGAGGGGGCCATTTGGGGCAAAAATTGGGGATTGGTCCTGCTTTGAGCAGGGGGTTGGACTAGATGATCTCCTGAGGTCCCTTCCAACCCTGATATTCTATGATTAAAGTGGCCCGCGGGTCCAGGAATGTCTCTTGAATGCTGAGCACTGATCACATCTCTTACTCTAATGCCAAACAGCGAGATCAAGGCAAGGTCAGGCCCTGGGCAGCACCTATCATCAACTCTGCTGCCCCCTTCCCTCCCTGTTCACCTGCCTCCCACCTGCCATCCCTCTGCAGGGATTTTGCAGAGGCAGGAGTGATGTTGAGCTAGCCAGGGGCCTTTTATCCACCTCATCAGGGACGCTGACATCAGAGGCAGGGAAAGACGAGCTCTTTGCACCTGGCAGAGCAACAAAAGGGCTTAAGGAGCCACAAAGCCGCAGCGATTGTGTTGGGTTTCAAAGGGGATGGTCGCACTAACCCTTTCCCTTTCATCAGCCTGCGGGAAAGAAACCAAAACCTTCAGGCCCAGCTTCCATATCATCCCAGGAGCCCTGAGGAAAACGGTCTCTGAGCAGACCCCCTTTCTCATCCTTAGCCCTCTCTCTGCTCAGCCCTTGTTGGGGTACAGGGGAGCTGGCTCTGCTATTTCAACCCCCAACACCCCTCTTGCCCCATCGCAAAAATTGGCCGGCCCCAAATGCCTCACCCCCCTCGCCTTGTGCCAGAGGAGAAAAACACGCCCCCTGTACTTTCTCCGCACACTCAGTCCCACCCTGGGATCTCTGGCCATCCCCACCCATCATGGTATTTCTGGTCTCACATCCTGGCAGCCTGGGGTTCAGAATAAGCAGGTGGGGTGGGTCTGATGGGCAGTTTTGACGCCCAGTGTGAGTTTTACCCTCCATCTTTTCTATGACCCACAGGGTGCAAACTGGGACACCCTGGAACATCTCAGGAGAATGACAGCATCTCTGGGGACTGGGCCAAGGGAACCGGACTTGCCCCTGCGGCATTTGCTATGTCTTTTGCTCTCTTCAGCACGGCCAATGCTGGAGGTGAATATTCCCCCCCACCCCCATGTAGCACGGGGCAGGCAGCAAAGCAAGGGCCAGGCTGTTCAGAGGCCAGATGAGTAAAATAAAGGGAACTGAAGGAAAGGGCTGGAATTGTGTCGTCTCCCAATCCCCCGCACCCCATGGCCAGTGGGGAGCTGGAGCCGCTGGTTACATTTGGAAGCCGTTTTAGAGCCGGCGGTTCACCCGCGTCCCTGCAGGGGGCGCTGGGGCTTTGCTGGGCGCCGGCCGGGAAGTGGTGAAATTCCTCCTCCGGCCGCCGGGGGCGCTGCCACGTGGGCTGCCGCCGGGCCCTGGGCGCGAGCCCTGGTGCTGCTGCGGCTCCCCGGGGCTCCCGCTGCTGCCTGGTGGGTCCTCGGCTGCTCCGAGCCGCTCTCCCCGTGAGCACCCAGCACCCTGCCCGCAGCCAGCCCCCGCCTCCAGCCACCCGCTGCCCTGCCCGCAGCCAGCCACCCCTGCACCCCCTGCCCACAGCCAGCCCCTGCCTCCAGCCCCCCCCATCTCCTGCCATCCCCGCACCCCCTGCCCGCAGCCGACCCTGCCTCCAGCCACCCCCTGCCCTGCCTCCAGGCACCCCCTGCCCTGCCTCCAGCCACCCCCGCACCCCCTGCCCGCAGCCAGCCCCCGCCTCCAGCCACCCCCTGCCCTGCCTCCAGCCACCCGCTGCCGTGCCCGCAGCCAGCCACCCCCTGAACCCCCTGCCCTGCCTCCAGCCACCCCCGCACCCCCTGCCCTGCCTCTAGCCACCCGCAGCCAGCCCCTGCCTCCAGCCACCCCTGCACCCCCTGCCCTGCCTGCAGCCAGCCCCTGCCCGTAGCCACCCCTGCACCTCCTGCCCGCAGCCAGCCCCCGTCTCCAACCACCCCCTGCCTCCAGCCACCCGCAGCCAGCCCCCGCCTCCAGCCACCCCCTGCCCTGCCTCCAGCCACCAGCAGCCAGCCCCTGCCTCCAGCCACCCCTCCACCCCCTGCCCTGCCTGCAGCCAGCCCCTGCCCGCAGCCACCCCTGCACCTCCTGCCCGCAGCCAGCCCCTGCCTCCAGCCACCCCCGCACCCTCTGCCTGCAGCCAGCCCCCGTCTCCAACCACCCCCTGCCTCCAGCCACCCCCACACCCCCTGCCCGCAGCCAGCCCCTGCCTCCAGCTACCCCCGCATCCCTGCCCTGCCCGCAGCCAGCCCCGCACCCCCTGCCCGCAGCCGGCCCCTGCCTCCAGCCACCCCTGCACCCCCTGCCCTGCCTCCAGCCACCCCTCCACCCCCTGCCTGCAGCCAGCCACCCCCTGCACCGCCTCCAGCCACCCCTGCACCCCCTTCCTGCAGCCAGCCCCAGCCACACCCCCTGCCTGCAGCCAGCTCCTGTCTTCAGCCACCCCTCCACCCCCTGCCTCCAGCTAGCCCTGCCCCACACCCCTGTCTGCGACTGGCCCCACTTCCACTGGTGCCCTGCAGTTCCCAGGGCAGTAACTTCAATGAGGGGGGCATGGTGCAGCTGGGACCCACACGTGCACACCCTAGGGTGACCAGACAGCAAGTGTGAAAAATCAGGAAAGGGGGTGGGGGTTAATAGGAGCCTATATAAGAAAAAGACCCCATAATCGGGACTGTCCTATAAAATCGGGACATCTGGTCACCGTAGCACAAGCCCAGGGAGTGGCAGTGACTTGCCCAGGTCCAGACACCAGGCCAGTGGCCAAGACAGGCACGGAAGCCGGCTCTCCTGATGTCCCTCTCCATGTTCAATCCTCTGGACCCCAGCACTCCTGAAGGAGACGCTTTTTCCTTAGAAATCCACTGTGCTCCCTGGAGGAGGAGAAAAGCCAGAGTATCCACTGCATGGGTGTGGGACTACATCCGGGCTGAGCACCCTACAGGTCATTTATGGTCTTCGGCATGTCATAAATAGAGGGTCCACCAGAGGGCACCATTGCACAGGATTCGGCATCCCAGAAGCCGACCTGACCAGGGGCTCAGAGTAGCAGCCCTGTTAGTCTGTATTCCCAAAAAAGAAAAGGAGGACTTGTGGCACCTTAGAGACTAACAAATTTATCTGAGCATAAGCTTTCGTGAGCTACAGCTCACTTCATCGGATGCATTCAAGGTGCCACAAGTCCTCCTTTTCTTTTTTGACCCAGGGGCTGGAACCTCTGCTGCTCTGCTCCCGTGTCCCCAGCCTGACCAAAGACCTGGTCGCAATGGGGCTCAGGCAGGGCCTTGGTTTCTTACCGCTCCCTTGCGCTCATCCACGCAGGGACGGACACTCACACAGAAGCCAGAACCCCAGGGAATCAGGGACTTTGACTTTACAGGGCATTTTTAACATTTGTGACAAACCTGGGACCTTTCTGCCACTTTTCACTCTGGGCGAGCGCCCTTCCCTATTGCTTGGCTGCTTGTGAGTGACTCCAGACCCACTCTCTCCCCTTAGGCCCCACTCTAGGCAAGGGTTTGCAAACATTGCCCTGGGGGCGCTCCCAACATCCCCTAGCAGGAGTCTCTGCCATGCTCCTCTGAGTGCAGGCTCTGGAGATGCTCACAGCAAGGCGGGGGCTGGCCTGTAGCCTCAGGAGGCACTGGGTGGGGTGGGGTACAAAACTGCTCCATCTACAAGTTTCAGAGTAGCAGCCATGTTAGTCTGTATTCGCAAAAAGAAAAGGAGGACTTGTGCCACCTTAGAGACTAACATTTATTTGAGCATAAGCTTTCGTGATGCATCTGATGAAGTGAGCTGTAGCTCACAAAAGCTTATGCTCAAATAAATTTGTTAGTCTCTAAGGTGCCACAAGTACTCCTTTTCTTTTTCCATCTACAAGCACAGGGATCTGGTCCAACATGCTTACCATTCGTTTCTCTTTGCCTCACCTTCCTCTGGGTCTGCAGACCCTGCAATTGCTACCTGTGGCAGGATGACTCTAGTTGTCTCTCGAGCTCATTTATCCTCATTGCTTCCATTGTTTCCACTGGTTTCTGGTCCCGTGTGTTTGTTACTCCGTGCAAGGAAGAGCCCAGCTCAGATTCCCTCCGCTCTAGTGTGGGTGATGGATTTGCTGGGGCTGCTTTCTCAAGTGCCTGGAGAATCCCAGAGGCTCTAGAGTCGGCAGGCCTGGCTTTTCCTTTGCTGCCCTGTACTCACCTTGTACCCCTCCTACGGGAGGGTGACTGGTAGATCGTACACTGCATTCCAGAGAGACGCGAACTGTGTTCCCGCACTATAGCGGCATCACCTGTCGCACTCCCTATCCCTGCATTTCAGTGGCAAATTAAATTAATCCTATACAAAGTTTTCCAAGAACTTTGGGGATCCCCTGGGACAAAAAGTGGGGTATAAATTGAAGTGTTAATTAGGGTTATTATTACTTCCAACAATAAGTCATTTCCAGCGGCCTGTCCCATTTAGCACATAGTCCCTTGCTCCCTGACTAATTATCTCACATTTCTTTTCATTGCCTGCTTGGCACCTGCAGGCCCATCAGCCAGAGCCTCGCTCTGCCTTGGCTTGTCCCTCATTTATTCAGTCTCCAGGTTTTGTAACGCCTGCCCCTACATAGATCCAGATAGCATGAAATCCAGAGCTGCATGCATAGAACAGCTAAGGGCTTAAAACTGACACACACACACACACACCCAGCCATCCTCCCACACCTACTCTCCCCAACTACTAAGGCATCCCCTGACATTTGCCCTGCCTCTGAGTCCGTGGGCTTGTCTGGAGCAGGGAAATTAGCATGGGGTCAGCACTGATGGAGTGACAGTGGGGCCAACCCCTAATGCAGACACACTGCATCAGTACAAAACTGGGCTGGGCCTGGTGTCACTTACCCTGGTAACTTCCCCCTCTTACATGCCTGCAGCACACCTACACTTGGCAGTTGCGCTGGGGTCGTTCCGTTGGTGCACAATGTATCTCCAGCATAGACAGGGCCTTAGCAGCGTTGAGACATGGGTGTGTTTGCCTTTTTTTTTTCCATGTAATTTACCACTTATCCCCCCTGCAGCCTTCTTAATCAGGAGAGACTAACACCATCCCAATGGCAAATTCTCCCCCTGAATTCCTGGTATGCCAGCTGGGCCATGAGCAGCAAGGACAGGAGCTAAGAACCGTGCAGAGAAAGGGGGGCCAGAAGGATCTCTAGATCCTTAAGAGCTACCCCATCGTTTCTCTCACCCCCCCCCAAAGGAGCTAGGGCTGTTCAATCCATCAGTGCCTACAAGAGGCTGTAGCTGGCCAACGAGGTGGCAACCTGCACAGGATTCCAGTCAAATGACTGTCCCAGCTCCCTACGGCCAAGATCCTGAGCCTGCCAGCGCATGAGGGGTTAACCAGGGCAGACTCCACCGGGGAAGTGCTGATGATTCACATTCCATGCAGCTAACTTGGGGATAGGGACACTATGTCCCACCTCATGGCCAGCTGGATGGTCTGTGAGTGGCTGAATGGGGAGGTCTTCTGGGGTGTGTGGCTCTGATGGGCTAGGTTAGCAGCCGGTGCTCAGAGTCAGCCCAGGCCCCACTTCCAGCGGCAGGATCCACGCTCCGGGGCACCTGTCTGCGCAGTGCGCCAACCCCCCCCCCAGAGCAGCACCCGCTGGAATGCCAGGTGAGGCCCCATACGCCACAGGGGTGTAGCTAAGGGGAATGGCACTAACCCTCCTATTCTTCCCTGACTTGTGCAGGAGCTTGGCAGAGCTTCAGGGGCCCCTTGGATTGCGTTTTCCCTCCTGACCAGCCACACTGGGCATGGCCCTGCAAATCCAGCACAACCCCCAGCTCACACCATGGCACAGTGCTCAGGAGGCTGCCTGCAAATCAGGCCATTCCTGGAAGCTCAAAAGACACAGCCACGCTGCTGGGATGTTCTCCCTTCTGTTTGGCTGAGAAGGGGGGCGAGGAAGTCCACCCAGTTCTCCAGGGCTCTTGAATTAAGCCAACCCCAGAGTGGAGAAGGAGCTTCCAGGGCAAACTCCCCACAGGAATGAATGGGACGGGTGGGGGGAGCATGCCCTCCTTCACACATACCAGGGAAAAGGTCAAAGGACTTGCAGTCCTAGGACACAGTCACAGGAGCCACCCCGGACCTGGGAACAGTAACTCGCCTGCACACTGACACCTGGGCACAGGGATCGGTCCATACACTTGCGCCCAGGGAATAGGGTCTCCCCTATCCAATGGAGTCAAAGGCTCTCTTCTATACCCCTGTGCATGAGTACAGTATCCTTGCACATGGAGGTGATGGGCCATGGCTCTCTCCTGCACTGAAGCCATGGGGGTCGGGTTCTCCCTAGACCCAGCTGCCCATGGGGCCTCCTTAGTTACGCCTCCTCAGTTCAGAATGTCACATGGATCCCGAAGAAAGTCCATTCCATGCTAACACTCAGTGAGTAAATCAACCCTGCTGGGGCCTCTGGAGCCCCGGAAGGCTTGGGTGGGGTGAGTCAGCCCTGCCGGACACAAGAGGCCAGCACCAGTCAGGGCTGTGGTGCCCTTTGCCTGTCTAGTGCCCTTTTAGGCATCCCTGCAGCTGGGGCTGGAATTGCAAAAACCCCTCTGATGCAATTTCCTCCTTCTGAGCACGTCTATTTACAACTCTGCTTATGAGGTTTTGCAACAATGAGCACTGGAAATGCAAGCAGGCCTGGCGTTTCCAAAGAGAGAGCAGCACCCTGCACCCCTCATTCCCTCGCCCCTGTGAGGTCACTGCTGGATTGGCCCTTCACAAGCTCCTCCTGCTTCAGCCAAGAGGCCAAGCAACTCCCCCTTCAGCTTTGTGGTCACAGCAAAGGCGAGGAGCCTGCCTTCCAAAGAGGGCTGAACCGCTGACTCAAGGGATGACCTCGAACAAGTCACTTTTAACCGCCTTGTGCTTCAGTCAACCCAGCTGGAAAAATGGGTAAGGCCTCGAGCTCACTGCAGACCAGATGCGGCTTCTGAGCTGGGGCAATTTGGATGAAAAGAAAACTCATTGCCCTTTTCTGGGCCCCTGAGAGCCAGGGGTGGGGGCTATTGTGCTTCTGACCCGGGCCCTTGGCTGCACGGTCCCATTCAGCCACCCACCTTCAGCCACCCACCTTCCTCCCAGGAAGCAGGCTATTCTTAGAGCACTTCAAAGCAGCCGAGAGGGCTCCAGTCTGCAGAGGAAACGACTTGTTTTACACTCGAGCTACAAGCTGAGATCAGGGCCTCCTTGTGCTAGGTGACAGTCCCTGCCCCAAAGAGCAGACTGTGGAAACAGGCAGCCAGAAGATGGGAGAAAGGACAATACACAATCAGCAACGGGGAAACTTTGGCACAGAGGGATTAAGTGACTTGCCCAAAATCACACAGGGAGTCTGCACAAGACCCAGACCTCCCCAGGCCAGTGCCACCAAACAAGTAGCCTGCAACCTTCTAATCATACACCCACACTTGTCTAGTGCCTCCCCTCCAAGGATCTCAAAGCACCTCACAAAGAGCAAGACATTTTGTCTTGTACCACCAGTGGTTAGCTGGTCAGATCATTGTTCCCACTTTCTAGTTAGAGAAACTGAGGAGGTGATGTTACTTCCCCAGTCACACCAGAAATCAGTGGCAGAACTCGCAACAGAACCCAAGTGTCCTGCCTCACAGCCCTATGCCCTCACCTCTTGATCTACCTGCTTCACACTTAGCTGTAACCTCCTTGGTTCTCCTGGCCCTTAGCTAGTTACTCTACCCTATGCCTGAGGGCCCTCCTTTTGTAGTCCCATACATGCCAGTATCACAATTCTCATGGGCCTACCAGCCATATCCTGCACCCAGGAAGACAAATCACTGTAGAAAAAAAATATGAGATCAGATTCTTTCCTGCTGGGAAATTCAATGGGTCTTGGAAGCATTTCTAACTCACATGCTAAAGCAGGTAAGAACCAGCCCAGGCTAAGGGGAGCTGCTCTGTATGTTCTCAGCTCGGTGTGGCTGGTAAGTGGTTAAGCTATTTACTTTCCAAGCAGCAGTTGAAAAGAGGGAGTTTTGTGTGTAACGTCTCTCTGTGTCTCCCTCCCTGGGTCTCTTGTGCAATGTTGCTCTGTTCCCAGGGCTGAGATGCAGCTGTGGGGGTGGGACGTTAGCTCCACAAGGCAGCCGTGTGTGCTAGGGAGGGGGGCTGAGTGTTTGTCTAATAGATCTGTGCCAAAGGCAGGCCGCCTGCCTGGGAAGGGCCTGCAGCCTCAGACAGAGAGGCGCCTGTGTACACCTGGGGAAGTTCAGGTTAAATAACTGCACATTCCTTAGCACACAGCTGATTGAAACATTAACAAACAGGCAGGCTGAGCCAGGCTCCAGATGGGCTGGGAGCGAGCCAAAAGGGAAAGAAGAACAGAGCAACTCAGAAGAGGGATCAGCACTGAGAACACCGGGCTCCTCCACGAGTGAGTGAGTGTGTGTGGGGGAGAGGGGGCCGGTGTCCCGTTAAACAGCAGAAACCTCAAAGCAAAACTGTTTTACCCCCCACCCGTAGCCAAGCCAGCACCCCAAGTACAGGGGCTAGCTCCCCTCTCCAGGGCTCCCAGCATCTGCACTGGGCAGAGGGGTTGGCACCTCTGCTTTCCTTTTAATGGGTGGGGGGGGAAAGAGAAGGTATTGTTTAATGGTTAAAAACCCTAAAACCCAATAGAAGCAGGGTGGTAGATGTTTATGACAGTTTGAGGGAGAGGAGGGGAGGATTAGCCTCTGCAGAATAGAGTGGATGTGTGGCTGTTAGGGGATTTAATTTGTGTGCATTAGCCCTGTTGCACCCCAGACTCCCATTTTAAACCTAGTTGATACTGGAAGGGGGCAGGTTATCAGTTAAGATGGACACAAGCTTGGATACAGGAGATTACAAAGCTTCAGCTAAACTGCCCAAGAGGAAGGACAGTGAATAGATGGACTAAGGTGTCTCTTCCCCTCCCTCCCCCCACTTGATAGGCTGTAACTAGGCTTCGATTTCATTGGTAAATGTCACTGTGCACAGACAGGATATTTCCATTAATAATCAGAATTTATAAATGGCAAATGTGTGAACTCATGGTTGATTTAAGGCTGTTTACTTCAGAGAGGGTGATGTGGTTTTAAAGTTATGACCTGTTAGCTTTTTGAATCTCAACAGCTGAGATTCTAGTTAACACCTCTGGTGTCCCCCCTCCTGTTTCCCAAAATTGGGAAAATGTAAGGTGATATCAGGTTAAAATAGAGGTATAAACATGTCTAAGTATCAAATGAGTTCTGTCCAACCCAGCTGGAACAGTCACCCAAACTGTCTGAGCCACCGCTTTTGCCAGGGAGCCAGGCCACACTCCCACAGGCAATGACCCATAAGGTTGTTACTGGCCCAAGAGGTCATTACAGGACAGACATCAGCACTTGACCTAGGGAGCAACACATTTGTTCATGGCACTCTAGTCAACCCTCAGCAGCATGATTAACTGCCCCTGCATTTGTCAAGGGCAGGTGCAGCTGCTTTTACCTTAGCTGAGTGTCCAGAATTTCACTCCACCACAGTTGGACTTTCATGACTAGACTAACCCAGGCTGTAGTTGCTCAAGCTTTCGGATTTGACTGTAAGCCAAGGCTAACACGAATGCAGGCATGGCCTTTATGAAGTAATTCAGTAACTAACCAGTTTGCACCCCGTGCCCTACAATTTACTAGTTCTGGTCACAGAGCCAAGTCCAGCAAAGCACCCTTTAAAGCCATGTTTAGAAGAGCCCCATTGACTGGCAGGGGCAGAGGGGAGCCAGGGCACAGGAACGACAAAAGGAGACAGTTCTCCATAAACAATCAGCATTTGTTTAATAACAAAAACTTCAACTATTGTAGAACAATATTCTTGGTAGCATCATTGTAATATACAATACAGGGAATATTCTCAGCAATCTGAGAAGGATACAGGTTTAGGTTGTTTTTTATAAAGTTAAGAGTCTCCCATACAGAAAAGTCTCAAGAGTCTGATGTTGAAGCAGCAGCTGAAGAGCCAGGGCTGTTGCAAATAGCCCCGGTCCTGGTTCCTGTTCCTCCTTCCAGGATCCCAGAAGGCCCCACACACAGGTGAACAGGAAGGCTCAGCACAGACTCCGCATCCTCATCTCCTTCAAGAGGCTCGCCACAGCTCTCCCTTCAGACTACTCCTGTGGAGCTAGGGAGGGGGGGGGGGACATCGGCCAGACCTCCCCCTTATGGGGGACAGGAGAGAGCTGCTGCTCTTCAGCCCTAGGAGTGCGCCATGCTCCCAGGCAGGCTCTCAGTGGCAGAGGATCCTGTCGCTGGCACTCACACAGGCAGCCTGCTGGAACAGAGAGGAGGCAAAGGGTAAATCACAAGTTGGGGCCATGGTGCTGCTCAGTCTCCAGGTCACAGAGCAGCACCTGTCCCTCATGGCAGGCTTCCCTCCTCCCCATCTCATGCCTTCAGAAAGAAGGCCACACTGACCATCACCTTAATGCTGCATAGGGACCTAGCCCGACCCACAGGGATAGCAGCTGGGGCGGGTCACTCCGATCCTCCTGCAACCAGGCCAGGCCAGGCATTTTACAGTCACAGCCATATAGATATATAGGCAGAGATGCTTCTCAAGCCTTCTCCTCACTCCTATTACCCTTCTCTGGGTCAGGAGGCTCCAGGGGCTGGCTACACAGGGAGCCCCCCCGCCCCGGGAGCCAGATCTAGAGAACCCATACCATCACAGCAGGGCAGCTCCGTGCCCAAGCACTGCTATGGGGAAGCCCACAGCAGGCTGGTCAGGCCACTCAAACGGGGAAGAACGGCGCTGCCAGACACAGAGGAGCAGGGCACCTGGGGGGGGGGGGGAAGAGAAGAGGCAAGTAGGAGGCCCTGGAGCCCACCACGCGCGCGGGGGGACCCAGGGGCACGGGAAAGCCCCGGCCAGACGGCAGCAGAGGGGAGACGGGAGCAGTCCGGGACGCAGGCAGAAGGGCGCAGCAAGGCGGGGAGGGGCCCCGGAGCAGCAGGGGAGTCCAGCCGTCTCACCTCGGCGGCGCCGCCGGGCTCGCCGTCGGGGCCGCCCCCCAGGGGCTGGCCGCGGGCCGGCGGGTGCTGCAGCTCCAGCTGCAGGTCCCAGATGTAGTCGATGACGTGCTGCAGGATCTCCACCTTGGAGACGCGGCGGTGGCGGGGCAGGGTGGGCACCAGCGCCTGCAGCCGCGAGTAGCAGCCCTTCATGTCGTAGAGCAGCGAGGCCGCGGCCGCCGCCTGCTCCGCCTGCTCCAGCAGCGGCAGCCCCCGCGGGGAGCCGCCGGCGGCCCGCGACAGCGACACGCTCTGCTCCGACAGGCAGCGCACGGCCTCGCCCGCGCCCCCGCCCAGCCGCACCCGCTTCAGGGCGCAGCTGGGCCCGGGGGAAGCGGCGGCGGCAGCAGCAGCGCTGGCGACCTTCATGCTGGGCTGGGAGCGGGAGGGGAATCCGGCGGCGTCAGGACCCTGCGAGGAGCACTGGCCCGCCGCCGGCCGCGCCGGCGACTTATAGAGTGCTGGGCCCTGGGGGGCGGAGCCAGCTCCCGTCCCAAGCAGCCAATCCGAGAGGCCCTCCTTGAAGGGACGTGGTTTCCAGCCCCGCCCCCCCACCGCTGCCAGTCTCCACGCCGCGCGCTCGGAGGCCGCTTTAAAGGGACAGTGACGCAGCGAGACAAATGGGGTTGGGGCGGGAGCGTTTCACGTGCGTGGGGAGGGGGGGCGGCGTGCAGGTGGAGGCCGCTCCAGGGCATTTGGCCGAGGAAGGGAGAGGATTAAAGGAATGTGACAGGCACTTGGAATAGCTTTTTAATGACTCTTCCGACACCGCCCCCCAACTTGTGGGCAAAGCCCCCTCCTCCCCGTAGATACATCCAGCTGCCCAACAGGATCCACCCGGGGGGCAAGTGAGCAGAACCCCCCCGCACCACCCCGCATGCAACAGGCAAACAACACGGCGGCGGGGGGGGCATATTCTGCAACATAAGAAAGGCCCGACTGAGTGAGAGCAAATGCCCAGCTGGTGACCCTCAGGCCAGGCGAGCTGGGCGCATGGTCCGCTGTGGCGCGAGCGGTCGTTAATGAGCGATTGGGGGCGCGGCGCTTAGAAACTAGGGACATTCCCAGGGCTTTGCTGCGTCCTCTCGGGGGTGCCGCGAGCCCACACGGAGACCCGGCCCCGGCCTTGCGAGCCCGTCTCCCCCCCAACGCTGAGATGTTCCGGGCCATCGCCCGGCGCCTTTGCTGCTTGCGGCCAAACGCGGGGCCCGCACCCCCGGCGCGGCCGGGGCACGAAAGCAAACGCGGGGCTTGTTTGAAAGCCGCTGGGAGGGCCAGACGAAGCGCCGGCAGCAGCAGCAGGCTCAGGGGAGCTCGGCCGCTCGCGGGTTCCTTGCTCCCCCGCGCACGGGGGCGCGTGCAGCGCGGGGCCTTTTTGCAAGCACCCCCCCCCCGCCCGCTTTGCGTCTCCTCTGGCGGTGGCGCTTGGTGGCCCGCTCATCGCCGATTTTCTCGGCGTCTCCACCGTTCCCACAGCCCCAGCCGCCGCCAGCCCGGGCTCGGCAGCCCCCGCCCCGCTCCGCAGGCTGGTTCTGTGTCTCAACAAGCGGCTCAGACCGTTAGACGCCAGGGCTGTGACGTCACCCATTCATAAAACCCTGAGCGCTGTCAGCCTGGCGCCTCCCGGGCGGTGCCCATGGAGACCACAAGCCGCGAGCCGCCGCCCCCCCCGTCACCTGCAGCCGGGGCTGAGCCTGAGAAGCGGCCCCGGCCCGTCGGTCATTTATCACCTTGCAGGCCGGGAGAGGAGATTACCGCCCCCTCCCCCTCGCACCTGCACCGCCTGCCCCACCGCCGAGCCGCTCGCAGGGCCCCGTGCATCCCCCATACACCGGCGGGGGGGGCCTCCTGCCCTCGCCCTCCCCAGGCCTTCAACTAGCTCATGGCGCTGGCCCCGGCAGCCCCTCCTCCGGCTTGGAGGGGGGGGGGCTTGTTTTCTAATACAAGTAAATCAATATTTCTTTACATGCAAAATGTAGGAAGTGGTCAGGCGCCCGCCTGGTGTCAGGCACGGCATTGCCCACGGTTGGTTCCTTGCACTTCTGTCACTGGTGTTCACAGCCCTTTCCAGCCACCCATCTGTTCAGTCTGATGACACGATGGGAAGTATTAGTCCAGCTTGACCGATGGGGAAACTGAGGCACAGAGCCATTAAGGGACTTGTTCAGAATTGGCAGGGCCAGGAACACAACTCACATCTCCTGCCTCCCAGGCTAGTGCATTATTCAAAGACCACCATCCTTTTTATCCTGTTATTTGTTAGAGCTGTATTTTATTTTCAGCTAAGCAATAGTCTAGCTTCTATAGGTTTTTATATGACGTTCATCACCATAGCATCTGAGCACCTGGCAAGAGCACATTAATCTGTGTTGTTGTGCTTGTTCTGTCCTGTGCCCGGGTCAGAAGTGTGTGACGTGGGGCATCGTGTTTTGGATTTATTTCTTCTTTTTTTTAATGTCTACACATATATCTGACCTGGGCCCAGGGTAGGTGCACCTATGTATGTCTGTTTATGTGAGAGAAGGCAGGTCAAAACCATGTGCCTTGTACTTGAGGTAGAAGGGGGTGAGATTTGGGATGGGCTCATCGACTTTAAGGTCAGAAGGAACCATCATGATCATCTAGTCTGACCTCCTGCACATCGCAGCACCTCACCCAAGTACTCTGGCAACAGGCCCAGAACCTCTGGCTGAGTTTCTGAAGGCATCAAATCTTGATTTAAAGACTTCCAAGTTACAGAGAATCCCCCATTTACTCCCTTCCCAACCCAAATACGATGATCAACTAGACCCTGAGCATGCGGTTGAGACCTACCAGCGAGACACGTGGGAAAGGTCCTTAGTTCCTGGGGAGTTCATTCCACTGCATTGGGCCAGCCCCCAAGGAATCTCTGTCTCCTGCACAGAAGAGTTTTACTCTTAGTGTAATGAGTCCCACTGCACCAGAGGAGAAAATCTGGCCCGCACTGTCTACATCTTGATGCTTTAGGCTCTTTTAGTGACACTGGCCCCAGGTCATTGAGTGCCCTTGACATAAGGGCTGAGACATGGGTCCCCATGGGGTTCTATTCCTATGGTATCTGGCTACACATTGGGAGAGCAAATATGCCAAATAAAAGCCATTGACGTCAGATTTTGAAGGGCCCCTAGCCCTGTCTCTACCATTACACCCCCCTACCTCCCACTTTTTCACACATACATTTGGGCTTGCACAAAATTCTCACTGTGCATAAATTGCATGTATGTCCCTACAACAGCTGGTCAGACAGCGGGTGCCTGTCCCATCAGCTTGTAAAATCTGACAAGAGTGGCCAGGGGGCTGTGTGGCACGATTGGGTGCTTAGGGTTCACCCTGCAAAAAAGAGGCAATTTGCATTCCCAGTTGTTTAGACTGATAGAAGCTGTTTCTCACTGCACATGCCTTCCTGGGGTTGTCTTTACCAGACACACACAGCATTGCCAAGGCTGTTCCTCCTACACAAGGCTCTTTCGTGGGTCAAATTTTGATGCTACAAATTTTATCTTTCACATTTTTATGGCCTGACATGGAACATGACTCAGGAGACATTGCTCCTGTTTATTTTTTGTAGGAGGGGGATTTTCATGTTATTTATTTATTTTGAAGTTGTAGATGACTCAGTGTTTTCATCTCCCTCAACTCCCCCAATGACCTCTGGGTTAACTTCTCTGCAAGATGCATCAGGATAAGGAGACAAGAGCCTGTGATTGGAGGCAGAGCTAACTTTAGGCATAGGCAGTGCAAACCACTTCATGGGGCCCTGGCTGTGTGGAACCCCTGGCCACTTGCTGTCAGTTAGACTGGAAAAGAGTGGACTGCTTCCCAGCTGGCTTGATCTCTTCCTTGGACAGCAGAGCCAGAGAAGGCTCATGGCTCACCCCCTACTGCAGTAGTTTGGGGTGCTGGAGGGGGTCGCTATCAGGATTACTGCAGCACCTGCTCTGGTTAAGGATCTGCCAACATTTCCATGATTGCTTCTTGTTTTTGGAGGTTTGTAACTTGGCTGGACTTTGCCTGGATTGAGACTTGGCGTCAGTGGAAGGAGCCTTGGACCCAATTAGGGTGCTAACTCTCCAGGATTGGCCTGGAGTCTCCAGGAATTAAGATTATGTCATGTGATGAAGTCTCCAGGAATATGTCCAACCAAAATTGGCAACCCTAGACCCAGTACAGCAATGCTAGGAAAGCTCTGATCCTTTCTGTCCATGTCAGTGTTCAAAGCCCCTCACCCTGCGGAGACCCCGACAGAGGAGCTGGGAGAGTCTGCTGGAAAATCTGCTTCTTTTCCACGGGGGGTGCACATGGAGACCGTCACAAGAATAGAATTCACAAGAAAGGAAACTGCCCCACCTAAAGACCGGTGAGGCTGGAACTGAAACGCATGCAGAGCCGTAGCTACTCCTTCAGCTTTGTATCAGCCGCGCCGTCGGTTCCTGTCTGTCTGTCCCGGAGAAGCTCTTCTTAGCCATCCAGCAGCGATTCGTGCCCACTCTGCAGAGTCCCGGAATGGCAGACAGTGGAGAGGGCATGGTCCAGCCCACTCTGCCAGGGTGGGACTCTTCACGACTGTGGGCCCGATTCTCCCCACCTGGCACCAGGTCTAGGGGTCAAGAACTGTGTGGAACAGGCAGTGTTTCACCGTAACGACTCCACACACCTCAGGGCAGTGGGAAGCAGGTCCCATACGTAGAGCTGTGAGTGAGGGGCTGCCAATCAGTACAGGGTGAGGGGGCACCACAGTGGATAGAGCTCAGTGCTAGGAGGCTGTTCCTGACATAAACCCTCAGTTCTATCTGGCTTGGCCTTGCCTACAGACAAGTCGTGCCTATGGAAATCAGATTAGAAACCAACCTGGGTAAACCAGGGCAACTGCTGTGTATAGACAAGGCCTGCATTTCACCCCGTCGCCCCCAAGGCCTGCATTTCACCCCGTCGTTGCTTCCCCAAGCAATTCCTTACTCTTTGAACTCAGCGGGTGCTGCACTATGCAGGCACAACAGCAAAGACGACGGTTCCATCTTGCACTGTGTGTCCAGCCCCACTGAAACACTTACATCCCACTTCCCCGCAAAGAGCCCCACTAGACCCAAGTGCCCTGTAAGGGCCAGTGCAGCATCGCTCTGAGAAGAGCCAAAGCAGACATGCGAAGTACAGGCTCAGGTGAAGCAGCAGCAAGCAAGGAGCCTGATCAGCACCCAACGGGGACGTGTCTACCCCCCAGTCTACGTATCATAAATTTATTCAGCATCTGTCTCAGCATCTCCCGACAGGACACTGACATGTGACATTGGTGGGGGGCAGATGTTGCCCACATGTGTGGACTCTGACATGCTGGCACATCTGCCCCCCATCTGCCACCAATACAACAATACAACCATCACTAGAGGGGAGAGGACGTCTGCATCCTGCCTCTAACCTTATCCTGCGGCAGTCAGATCGCTGCTGGCGGAGCAGGGAGCCAGTGTGGCAACAGATGAGGGGTCTCATTCTGCAGCTCCAGAAGCCAGATGCCTTTTGTCGCACAACCCTGCAAACATCAGGCTGGTTTATGAGGACATCCATCATCCCACGAGAACGGCAATCATGCGGCCCCTAGACACACAGCTAGTTTGAGCAGCAAGAACAGAACAGGGCATCCAGGGCACAGAAGCTGAGGGTAGCAGTTGAGGGTTCTCATGATTCCTGTTCTGGGCTACGTGGACCATAGGAGCCTCTTGCGAGTTCACTTGACCCATGAAAGACCAGGCTGGAAAGAGGCCAATGGAAGGCTGCGGCAGAGTGGAGCAGGCAGCATGGCCTGGCGGTCAGAGCAGCTGGCTGGGAGTCAGGATGGCTGCGTCTCATTCTGCTGCTGCCACTGATTGGCTGCATGACCATAGGCAAGTCAGTTAATCTCTCTGCATCTCCCTTTCCCCCTCTGTCTAAAGGGGAGGATGATCTCTCCTGCAGAGCGAGGGGGGGAGGGGCAGTGCTTGTCAAGTGCTTTGGGTGCACTGCGCGGAAGGTGCTATAGGCAAGAAAAAACCTGAATCACTGTTTATATTGCAGCAGCCAGGTGTGCACGGCACTGGACAAACACAGACCAAAAGACAGGCCTTGCCCCAAGAGCTTCCACTCAAAGCATTCATTACTATCACAGGATCCCCGCCATGACAGCCTCCTGCCTGCCTACACGCCTGTCCTGCACACACACTGTATGGACCCACGTAAGCAGTGACAACGGGAACGGGAAGGCTCCCATCCATGGCGCAGAACACAGACTACGCAGACGTAGCTAAACCTACACAAGAGCCAAGCAGAGCCCCCATACGTGATCCTGCTCCTGCAGGAGTGAAAGTACAGGAGCCCTCTGCAGGAATGGGCAGCAGGGGATGGGTCACTTGTTCTGTTCATTCCCTCTGGGGCAACCAGCACTGGCCACTGTCGGCAGACAGGGCTATATGGGCCTTTGGTCTGACCCAGTGTGGCCGTTCTTATGACACAAGGGGATGGTCAATGAATGCTGGGGATCACCTCATGGGTGTGGCAAGGGCTTCCTGCCAGCCAGGCCAACACTCCTGGATGCTGCAAGGGTTACAAAGCCTCTGACACATCAGTGGAGATGGTGGTTGCCTTGAAGAGAAAGCGTGGCCAGGCACATGAGCTACTCCTCCAGGAAGCTGTCAGGCCTGGCCTATGCTAACTGCACTGGTGCCATATCTCACCTTTAGCTAAACTGGAGCAACAATGCATGTGGACAAGCCCCAGGAGGGGTGGTGGAGTAGGTACGGTCCAGGAGTGGGCATCAGAACTCTTAGGTTTGCTACAGACTTGCTGTGTGACCTTGGGCAAGTCATTTAACTGTGTTGTGCCTCACTTTCCCCAGTTGCAAAATGGGGCTATTGATATATTTACCCACCGCGAGGTGCACTGATCAATAATGTCTGTGCAGGACAGTCAGCATCTCCCTGCCCCCTGGGAAGGGGCTCCAGAAAAGCAGAGTAGGATCAATATTCTCAACTCCCCAGCCCCGAGCAAGGTTTTCCATTTCCCAGGCAGCTTGAACCCACTGAGCTCATATAATCCATCCAGGGCTCCTGCAAAAAGCTCCAGGCTCTTTCGCATGTCTCCCTCTTTCACTCTTTTCAAAAGCAGCTTAGATAAGGATCTGTGCCCCATCCTGCCAAAAAGAGACTCAATGAAAACTGGGGGTGGGGGGTGGGGCAGTAAAGAAAAAGCCACTCCAATCTGCAGCCTCCGTCCCCCATTGTGCGCGCGCGCGCGCGCGCACACACACACACACGAGTGTGAATATAATATTTCAGCCTTTCCCCCTCCTGCTCCAATTCCCCCTTGAATGTGTGGCCTGTAAACCAGATGAACCAGAGCCCAGCTGTGCAGCGGTATTGTTGGCTCCAGCAGGAAGTATTGATAGCCTCTGCAGCTGAACAAAGCCTGAAGAGGTTAGAATAGGGAGCCCCAGACAGAGCGGCTCCAGCCCAGCTCTCTCCCACAATCCCGCACTGATCTCCCATTGTTCTCCCGCTGCCCTCCGCTGGCTAAGTGGTGACCTGGACTGGACAGGCTGCCAAGACAACAGGATGTGAAAGTTAAAGGTGTTATCGCGGGAAGGTAGAGCCCAGGAGCCTTCACACCCAAACTCCGGGGCTAGGAAATGGCTCCTTGCCTTGGGAGTGGGCAGCACGGGGCTCCTTCCAGCTGCGGCAGGGGGTGTGATCGCACTGCCTGAGTGGGTCAGTGGCAGTCACCCCGGGGTGGCCCCCAGCCCTGTCATTCCTTCACTAACCCCCATCCTCGGGTCGGGTGGCTGGGGATTTGAAAACACTCTGGCGTGTGTGGGACGCTCCCTCCCACAAGTCATCCAGCAGGAATCTGCCTTCCTTGCCCCGGGCCTGACAGCAACTCCAGCCACCAACCCTCCCACAATGCAGCCCCCGGGTCGATCCGGCCAGCAAGTGCCGCATGTTGACGGGGGTGTGGTTGCTTCCACGGCTGTTGGGGCACCAAATTCAGTTGTCTTGTGAGATGAGTGACTGCTCAGCTGGAGTGCACCCCCACCTCCACCATGATACACCCCCAGGGCTGGTGGGAGCCTCCCCTGAGGGAGCGGCCACCCTCTCCTTGTAGCAACTCCGATGGCAGGTCCCATCGAACACAATAACGGTCTGAGCAATGACCCCAGCAGCCAGCAGTGCTTCCCCCAGTCCTCTGTGAGTGGGTGCCCCAGAGCACAGCTGGGCACTCGCTGGGGCTCTGGTGTCCATATGGGCTGTAATCAGGGGGTGCCCACCTCCCCAGCCCCTAGCCTGCCATGTACCTGGCCCCCCCGGACACAGCTCAGGATGTGCGTACCTCTGCACCGCCTCCCACGTACACATCACTGTGCCTCAGAACCACACACCCACCTTTGCACCCCTCATGTTTCACTTGCACGGCTTTGCACATGTCCCTATGCCTCACACCAGAGACAGCCATTTCTTGGCATGGCTCTCTCATCCTGCCCGGTGCATTTCCTGCACGCACCCCTGTGAATGCCGAGCCCCCTGGTCCATACACACAGGGTTTGCTGGTGAGAGGCGCTGTCGGGATGTGAGCAGCCTGGCCCAGCCCACCGCCTCCCTCCAGAAAGGCTCTGCTCACTGAGCCAGAAAATGATCTGGTTTAAAATGACTCAACTCTGCAGAGCTCAGTTTGGGAAGGGACAAAAAGGTACTTAAGGGCTAATTACTGAGCACACTAAATCCATCTCCCCTTTCTTCTCCCGGCCGCCCTGTGCAGGGACATCTGGACACAGGAGGTTTGGGATTAATCTGGCTGCTCTTGCAACTGCAAGGTGCGCTGGCTCCTCTCCCCCAGGTTGCCTCCCCGAAGGCTTCCTAGCGCAGCCACGCTAATACTGCCCGTGACAGCTGTGCGTGCCACAGCCTCTTCTCATCTCCGGCCCACTGGCTGATAGGGATCGGCTGGCCCGGAGCAGGTGTGCGAGTGAAGGGCAGCAGAGCAGGCCTTGGGGGGTGGGTTGTGCCCTCCCCACTCCGCAGGGCCTGTGGGAAAATCAGCAGCGTGTCTGAGAGCCAGGGGTGGGGGAGAGAAAGTGTGCAGGCGTTTCCTTTGCAGCCGGGTTTAGCCCAGCCCTGCAGAAGGGCTGCCTCCAGCCTGGATTCGCGGCAAGGCCAGTCCCAGGCACCTGCTGCAGAGTTGGGGCAGGGCAGGGGGCAGGAGCTGTGGGTCACAGCAGCAGGGCACTGCCTGGCCGATTGTTGCCTGCCAGGTGCCCAGCAGGGTAGGCTGCCTCACTTGGGGGGCAGGTCAATGACTTAGATGGGGAGAAGGGCAGAAATACATCTGGGCAGGGCAGAGTGTGGTGAGGGGGCAGGGTCCATGCGGGAGGATGGTTGGCAGGCTCCCATTTAGCTTTATCCCACCCCCTGGCTCCCAGGGTGTGTGGAGGCCCCTGGTTGGAAGTGGAGACTAAAGTGGATGTAGTTTTCACAGTCTTGCAGTTGGGCCCTGTTGTCTCAGGCCAGCCCTGACTTGGGGCTGGGGCGGAGGACACACTCAGGGCCATCAGTGGCAGGGAACGGGCACAATTCCACCCACCCACACAACGGCACCATCCCGGAGCAGCAGTGCCCAGCCGTCTCTCGGCTTGGCTGCAGCAGTGCATTCTGCATCTCCCACTGCACCTGTCCCACAGTGCCCAGCTGTGCTGCTGGGAACGGCCCCTTTGGGTCCCTTCCAAATGCAATGAAGTATTTGGTGCCTAGGTTCCTGCCACTGAGCTGAGCAAGTCCTCATTCCAGCCTGGGCCGCCCAGTCCAGCTCCATGGAGTGTCTTGCCAGCTTGTCAGTGTATCTGGACTGGCCAGCTGGCCAAACTACTTAAGTCCTTACATCCCACCCCACCCTCCCGCCTCAGTCTCTGTTACTGTGCACAAGCCGCAAAGGAACAGAAAATGCCCCCTAGTCCAGAGGTGGGCAAATTACAGCCCACGGGCCACATCCAGCCTGCGGGACCGTCCTAGCCGGCCCCTGAGCTCCCAGCCGGGGAGACTAGCCCCCGGCCCCCCCATGCTGTTCCTCCTTGTCCACAGCCTCAGATACCACACCCCAGCGCTCTGGCCCGCCACTCCTGCTGGGCAGTGCAGGCAGCGTGGCTGGCTCTGGCTGGGCAGCGGGGCTGTGAGCATGATAAGGGGGTGGGGAGTGGGGGGTTGGATAAGGGGTAGGAGATCCCGGGGGGCAGTCAGGGGACAGGGAGCAGGGGGGTTGGATGGGGGTGGGGTCCTGGGGTGCCTGTCAGGGGGTGGGGGTGTGGATAGAGGTCGTGGGGGGGCAGCCAGGGGACAAGGAATGGGGGGGTTGGACAGAGGGTGGGGTCCCGGGGGGGCAGTTAGGGGACAAGGAGCAGGGGGGTTGGATGGGTTGGGGGTTCTGGGGGGGCAGTCAGGGGGCGGGAAGTTGGATGGGGCGGATAGGGGGAGGGGGCCTGGCTGTTTGGGGAGGCACAGCCTTCTCTACCCGGCCCTCCATACAGTTTCGCAACCCCGATGTGGCCCTTGGGCCAAAAAGTTTGCCCACCCCTGCCCTAGGCAGTGCTGCACGGGTTGTTTGCAAGCAGGGCTGGGGATATCTCCCTGCTCCCGGCTGGGTGTGCGCGGCTCCTGGGCTGGGCTGGGCTGGCTGGGGAGGATGCAGGGACTCTGGCTATTGTCCTGCTGCTAAGCCTCTTGCTGAACCCTAGCAGCTCCGGCCAGGCCTGCCCGGCACGGCACAGCACACCAAACCCATCTGCTGCGGCCCCGAGCTGAGCCCGGCTGTGGCTCCTTTCAGCTGTCTGTCTTCTCTCCCTCGCTCACACCCCTGGATTCCCAGGGTGGGTACTGCCGGCAGGGCGGCCCCTCCATTCACACGGCCCAGATGCGCGCCTTGTGGGTGCCCTGTTCCCACACAGGCTCTCAAAGCAGCTAATTAGCCCCCATCTGCCAGCAGCAGCCCACCGCCAGTGGCATGTGAGGGGCTATTGAGGAGCGGGGCATTGTGTGCAGGAATGCCTTTCACTGCCTGAGCCGGGTTCGGGAAGCAGGGCGGGCGGTGCAGGCAGGCCGGAGGAACAATGCCAAAGGGCCTGACTCTGCTCACCGTTCCTCCAGCCCTGCTTAGGTCTGTAGCCAGGCTCATGGCACATATTAGCCTCATGTCAAAGCTCAGGACTCTAGGGCCAAAGGGTCAAGTCGTAGCCAGTTCCCTACTAGGAATAATTGGCCTGGCCCGAACCCAGCTCACCTCCCTGTGCTGCCCCCAGAAGCCCACTTGGCTGATGCTCACGAGCTCCCCAAGGGCCTATAGTTTGGTCACAGCACACGAGGGGCTGAAATCCCCCTGGCCAGCTCATACCCCTCCACACACTGCTCCATAGACCTGAGAGACATAAGCAGGTGAAGCGAGCCCCAGACGGGGAACCAGGAACAACGCAGCTCTGATGCACATTCGCTTGATGGCCTTGTGGCAAATCACTGCACCACACTGTGCCTCAGTTTCCCTATCCATTGCAAAGGGATAATAAAACTGGCTTACCTCCTGGGGTCACCATGGGGTTCCATTCACGAATGCTTGAACAGTGGAGGGCCAACCTCGTCACTGGTGGGAGTCCACTGAAGTCAGTGGCATGATGTGATGATCCATCTGGCCCCCACAGTGCTAGCTCATCGTGGTTAGTGGAAGGGGATTGCCGGTGGGAATCCAGCTGCATTTCTCCTGGCATAGGCATGGCGCGGGGTGGGGTGGGGATCTGAGTTTGAGAGAAGATGCCAAGCAGCGGATTCTACCACAGAGTGAATGGTGGGGCGGGGGGCTGCCTAGATGCCACGAGGAACCCATGCATGGATACCCCAGGGAAAAACACGAACTACCCCCCCCCCCCGCCCATACCTTGATTTGACACAGGAGCCACTGTCTCTAGGCACAGAGCTGCGGGAGGGAAGGGAAGAGCAGAAGACTTGGACTGCAGTGCTGGCTGGGTGGGAGGGCACTTCCAATCCTAGGGCCAAATTTCCAGCCTACCTGGGCACGTAACCGGTGCATGCAGTCCCCGTGATCGTGCATGAAACTTGCAACTGCCTGGGCCTTCTGCATTGTGCAGCTCTCCATCCAAACTCTGAATGAGCCAAGGGCCTGTGGGAAAGCGGGGCAGCCTGTGACCCGAACGACCATAAACTGCAAGGAAGTGGCCAGCCTAGAGGTCATTATCATTCTAAACCTGGAAAGGGTGAACATCTAATGGAAAAAAATGAAAGAGCGGCCTTTGCTGTGTCACCCAGGGGCCTGGCCCTGTGTCCCAGATACGGTGCTGCCCTGACAACCTCAACCTTTTCCAGGCCACCCACTCGACACACAAAGGAATTAATCAGGAGCTTGACTTCCCCCATGTTGGCTGGGGGTTACCCAGTGCTGCTGTAACGTGCCTTTGGGGGGGGGGTCTGTGCAGTGAGTGACCCTGCTTCGTTTTTCACATGGGATAAAAACCTGCTGGCTCAGTGGGCTCTGTTACATGAGCTGGCTGGGCTCAGTTCTGGGTCCTAGGGGCTTTGGCACAAGCCCCCCTGGATGGTTCCCTTTGCTGGCAGCCCAGGAGAGAGGCTAAGGGCTCAAGGGGGGCCACAGGGCAGAGTCCTGTTGACAGGCCACTGGAAACGTGGCTTCCCTGGCTGCAGCTGCTCTATGGTTGGAGGGTCCCAGCGCCCGGGCCAGGGGCTGCAGCCTCTCACCAGAGTCACATTCCCAGGGCTCTGCTCTGTCACCAGCCCCCCACTCCTTGGTTGGCTGCTGGGCTGGAGGACAGGGCCCTGGAAGCACCCAGAGTTTCCCGTGCGTCTTCTCCAGCCGGGCCGCACCCCATGCGCTCCCCCAGGCAGACAGGGCAGTTCCTGCCTCCTGGTTCTCCCCAGAGACTGGAAGCAGCTCATTAAACAAACACGCACCAAAGGCCCCAAGCTGCCATCTGCCTCCGTGGTGGGGAATTGGTTTGGGCACCACTGAACTCCCCGGTGAGAGTGACGTAGCCCAGCCCCTCCCCCCAGGAGGTGAGTGCAGCAGTGGGGGTGGGGGTCCAGCGGACTCAGAGCGTGAGTGTGTGGGAGGCTGGAGAGGTGAGTGTTGTGAAGCTACTTCCAGGGACAGCCCCAGTCCCAAGTGCATACAAACCTCCTTCCCAGAGCCCATCACCTCTGGGCACCAGGGGAGGGGAGGAATCAGAGAGGGAGGAAAGGGGACCTCCAGAGAGCCGCTGAATGGATGAGCCAAAGGGCATTTGCAATAGACTGCCGAGGAGCCCGGAGGCCAGGGCGTGAAAGAATCCAAGGTGGTGCAGAGGAAGAGGAGGTTTCATGAACTGCTTTTCTCTCCATTATGCCTTGCGGTGGGAAAATCAAACAGGTGGTTTGAAGGCCATTGACAATGTGCTCTGGCTGCAGTGTGAAAGGCTCCGGGACGACAGGGTCCCTGCACAGCATCTTGGACAGCCTCGCACTGAGTCAGAGTGCAAGACGAATAGCTTCATTACCATGTGAATTCTGGGAAACAGGAGAGGAGGCCAGTAACACCATCCCTGTCCATATGGCACTCGCTCAGAGCTAAGCTGAGGATTGCTGGCAGATCACAGCTTCTTTGAGCAGAGCAAAGGTTGCCCAGCAGCCGCGGATATCAAAGGCGCTGCAGACTATAGGCTATTCACTTGCGCTCTTCAAAACAAGGTTTCTGATGAGACCACACAAGGCAGGGCTGTTCCTGGAGTTCGGTCCATCCCCAGCCAGCTCCTCCTCTCCACATCAGCACAGGGGAGATGACCCAGGCTGTCACAAATGTGGCACTGCAGTTAAAGCGTTAACGTACTTGCACATGGCTGCCTTTGAAATGAGAGACTCGCTCAGGTTAAAACCCAGCACATCCTAACCCCTTCATTCTGGGGGCTCAGAATCTGCTCCAGGATCTGGATCCAAACTCTGCTGCTAGGCCCTGGTCTCTACAATGGGCCAAAGCAAATCCCTGGCTGAGAATCCCCTTGGCTTTGCCACGGTGGAAATCCAGAGCCCCATTCTGGCAGCTTGTGGCCCCTCTCTTATGTTACTGTTTCTGTGTGCAGGTGTTTTAGTCCCTTTATATCACGGGGGTGGGGGGGAGCATGGCAGCCTTCGCTGGGGCGCCAGGTGGGAACAGTCCATGCAAACATTTGTTCCTACTGGACTCTGACCTGCAAGCCTGGTGCCATGACTGCAGCCAACACAGAACCCCAGGGCCACACACACAGTTCCGCTGCCACAACGGATTTACTCTGATCCACTTGCATTTATTGCACACAGAGTGGAATCTGCTCCCGATTCACTGCACCTGCAGTGCAATTACTCAGCCCCCATTCTCTGCAGGCACTGGAAAATCCCGGAGCCCACCAGCGCTCAGCCCATGGCTGGGGCTTGTCTACACTAACAGTGCTGTGCCAGTGCAACAGGACAGCTTCTCCCGCCAGCGTGGTTAATCTACCTCCCCCAGAAGCCGTAGCGGTGTCAACAGGAGCAGCTCTCCCACTGTCTACACTGGGAGCTCGGCCAGTACAACTCCATCACTGCACTCCGAGCTGGCTCCCTGCAGTCCGTGCAGATTAACTGCCCAGGCATGGCAATCCTGCAGACGGGGCACACTTGCCTCCACATCCAGTCAATTTCTGCTGACTGTACTGTGCAAACAGTAGCCAGGCAGTCGAGGGCATCTGAGACACAACGGTGAAATTGCTGCTGCCAGTGGCCTCACGCCCATCAGAGCAATGGCCTGGATTCCGGGTGCTGGATCGGTGGACTCAGAGCTGGGACGGCGTTACTGCAAGATCAGAGCAATCAGAGTGCATCCCTGGGCACTGGAGACTCACTGCCTTCCTGGGCGATTCCTGCTGCCCAGCCCAGGGGAGTCAAATGGGGGGCATGCGAAGAGGGTGGCCTGTGGTCAGGGCACGCGGTCACGGAGCTGTCAGCGCCATCGCTGCCAACAGTGAAGGGGGGCAGTGACCTGGGGGCTAGGAAGTGTGGTGACAGGATCTCCCTTCTCCTGGCACTCTGCACAGGCCCATCCTGGCCGGGCAGCTCAGGGATCATTCACAGCTAACAGGGCCCTTCCAGCACCTCGCGTAGGGCATAGGCTCTGGTGGGCATTTAGCTGGGGCCTAGGGTCAGAGTCACCCTGGTGTAACTCCTCCCGCGTTTGGTCTACAACGGGCAGAGTCCAATTTCCACCAGTCCTTGTTGTTGCTCTTTTCCTCGCCTGCCCTGAAAACACCCTCCCCCCCACTCCTTCATGCCCCTTGCTCAGCCAGGGCTGGGAGAAGGTGGGAGCGGGGTGGGGGAGGCGCCCAGTAACCAGCTTTGCTCCAGATGGCACTTTATTTTGCTCAGATGTGCAGCTCCTTCACATGCAGATGGCCACGTTTGTCTCTCTCCACTGGCTCTTTTAGCATGACAAAGCTGCGAAAGGGCTGGGGAAGCAGCCCTGCCTTTGTGAGCTCCAGGAGAGGCCAGAGTCTCCACCGCTCCTTTCTCTTGAGGAGATTAGGGCTGGGATACGGGGGAGGGGAGCCCAGCAGAGGGAAATACTCTTCCTTGCTCCTCTTTCCCCTGCATGAGAGCTACTCCTGATTTACCCTGGCACAGAGGAGAGCAGAGCCAGCATGGACAGGTTTGGTGAGCGTGTGGACAGATGGGCTCAGGCTCAGCCAAAACCCTGTTTGGCTGAGGGCATCTGTGCTGAGTGAATACACAGAGCGTGTCTGTGTCCAGGGCTTCGTGCTGCTTCCATCTGACACTCTGTGCGGTTCATCTGGAGGAGCCATGAATCACCGAGCTGGGGGCAGACAAAGTCGGAAGGCCGCATGGCATTGGTTTGGGGGAGAGTTACCCTAACCATCAAAAAATCCCAGGCATGACATATTCCTCCACACACGCACGTACACACGCCAATTTATGGCAAGACATGCTGTTGTGTGCATTGACGTGCGGTGAGACACACCCACACACACCCCTGTGAATACTGACTTGTTGCCAGACACGGTGACACACACCCACACACACGTACAGACATACAGATGCAGTGACACAGTGATATTCACGGCAGACACCTACACAAAAAGAACAAAACTTTATACTCCTAAAACCCCCTGCAGAGAAGTCCCAGGCCCTGGCCCCGTCTACAAAGCAACGTTAATGATGGTTTACATCTCTATACAGTTTTCACCAGCACGTTCTTCCCCTGTTCTGTATACACAGCCCTGCTGCCATGCACACACCTCTGGGGTGGAGGATGCAGCTGACTGGGGTACCACAGCACAGTGCACAGAAGAGAGGGGGGTGGGGCAGCAAGAGACAAAGACAAAACCCTGGTCTTCTGGGACAGGTCATTGGAGATTTAACACCCAAACGAGCGGGCAGGACCTTTTTTGTAAGTGTTGTCTCAAAGATGCCCACTGTGTAAATCACACAGGACTTGCGTTATCTGCCCGGCCATGGATTCAAACTGTGGTCTCAGGAACTCAAGGTATTTCCAAGCTGAGACCTCCCCCTTGCAGCTAGTGTTCCACCAATACAGATAACGCCATCACAGACAATTAAAAGCAGCACCAACAGACAAAGGTTTTATCCATCACCTGAAAATATCTGCCCAATTCAAGCCCAGTCCCTCAGCTCTCACCTTCTCTGAGACACACCCAAAAATGCACAAAACTCTAGCCCTGACTATCACAATATTACATGAAGGACTAACAAAATAGCTGGCTAGCTGGGACAGCAAAGAACAATTAGGGCTAGAGGCTTCATGAGCATCATCTGAATACAATGGAACAAATCTACCCAAAGCATTAAAAGGCACCAAACTTTAGCATCAGTGTGTGTCTTGGACAGGAGCCAATGGGCTGGGATTTAGGCTATTTATCAGGGTCCATGTCCCTGCGCTGGCTCCTCTGCATTGAAGTTAGGAGGCAACCAACTGCTTTGGGACATAATGTCAGTAATGAACCAAACTGGAGCATTGGTTCAGCATCCTAAATCTGCCCTCCAGTGCAATGGCTTCAACTGCCTGGGGTGTGCAACTGGCAGGTGGCTGTGCTAGAGGACAGTGACAATCTGTGTGGACAGACACAGCCTGGGGCAGCATCTGAACAAAACAGCTAGGGTGTGATCCTGCTGTCCAGGAGTCTTCAAGGGGAGCAGGATTGAGCCCGTAATCATGAAAGACGGGGTCAGTATTGTACGATCAGACGGAATTGCTCCGTTACACCCTGACTCATGCACACCCTTCAGTACTGACCTCCCCCTCCCCGAACTCTTGCACCAGGACTCTTGGCTCCGCTCCATGCTCCTGGCAGGCCGGTTTCCCTGCAGCCTTTGCTCACACACCTGCCAAGAGCAGCTGGAGGTGGGAGACGGGTGGTGGGTGCATTGCACAGCCTGCTAGCCAGCCTGTCAGGTGCTCCCCGGAGAAGGGGGCTTCCCAGGGGCCTCTAAGGTCCAAAGACCACCTCTGCTGCCAGGTGGGAGAAAAAGTAGCCCCGTCACATAGGGTGAAACAAGAGGCGCCAAGGCAGATGTGACCCAGCGCTGGCTCCCTTTGCCCATTAGCTCACTAACTGCACAGCTGTAGCAAGGACAAGGCCTGGGAGCTGCCTGAGAAACTCTCTATTCCCTCCCCCTCCTGGTCCCTTCCCCTCCCCTGGCTCCATCCGCTTCAGCCCAGACCAGCTGGAGCCAAGCGCCCCTTCCTGGGATTTATCCCAGCTTCCTGCCCCTCCTCGTGCAGGCAGTCGTCAGGCTGTGGCTGTTCGCGCCTGTTTCCTTTCTCCGCTGAAATCGGGAGCTGCACCAGGGCGCGGGTAGCTGCTATCCATCACTCCCCAAAGCGGTGCGAGCAGGGCTGGCCCTGGGACCAGTCCCCTGCTGCAGTCAAGCACCCCAGCTTGGCTGGGAATCAGCAACCCCAGGGGAAGCTCCGGAGCCAACGGGATGAGGGACAGCTGGAGAAGAGAGACGGGCCCTGGTGTTATTAACTCTGGGCTTGGACCGCGGCAACCCCCGCAGCAGCTGTTTACTAGAGGGAGGCTCTTCTGGTCACAGAGATCGTCAGGGCCAACTGGGGCTTCGGGGTCATGCTGGTGGGGATGTGTCAGACCGGAGCAATCCCAGGCTGAAGCTCTGTGGGGCAGGACTGGCTGTTCTGTGTTTGTACAGCATCTAGCACAGGGGGTCCTGGGCCATGGCAGGGGCTCCTTGACACTGCCACCAGACAACTAATGGAGGGAAACTGTTTTGTAATGAACAGCCCTGGAATCCCCTCCCACCCCCGCAAGCAGAAATGGAGGTCACTCACTTTTCCCCAAGATCACTGCCACTGCACGTCTGCTCCTGAGCTAGCCCAGCCGCCCTCCCCAGGAGACATACACGCCAGGTCTGTTCTCGCCTTCCCATGGAAGTTCTCCTCCCATTGCATTCCCACTTGGGGTACCAGCAGCAGGGATGCTAGTGCAGACACGGGCCGGGGGCAGCTGGCAGTTTATGCCCAGCGTGGTACAGGCCTGCACTGGGCCAATGCTAGGTGACAGCAGAATACCCTCCAAAGTTCCTCTCTAAGGTACTCAGGCCAGCTGGTGCTGGGGGGGTTGTGAAACAGCCCTTCACAAAGACCAATTCTCACAACCCTGCAGGCTCCAAGCACTAGGTCACCCCCCCCCCCCGCACCCCAATCTGCTTTGTCACAATCTTATAACTTGATGGGCCTGAGGCAACAGCTCCTATTGATCCACTGACAGGATGCGGAAGGTGGTTCCTCTAGAGATGCAGCTACCCTGGAGAGGAAACCAGAGGATGTGTTGTCTAATGGCTACAGCAGGGTCGGGAATCAGGATCCCTGGGTTCTGTTCCCGCTCCAGTAACTGGCTCCCTGTGAAACCCTGGCCAGCTCCCTTCAGCTGCCTATGCTCTGTGGTGCTCATGGGAACCAGGCAGGTGCTAAAACTCAGCTGACAGGCAGGACTGGGGGAACCTTCCATTAATATGCGTAAAGCACTTGGAGAGATTTGGATGGTAGGCACTACAGTCATGCAAAGTGGGGGCAGGAGCTAGCAGCTATAATGCATGGCCCTGCTTCTCACAGGGCCTAAGGGCACTGGCTGCTTTCAGCTCAACCATTTAATTTAAGTCCAAAGTTTTAACTCCAAGGAGCATAGGCAGACGGGAGTACGTGAGTTCCCGACGTGACCCTGAGCAGGGCTGCAGCACAACCACCCAGGCAAAACATCCCAGCTGCAGACAGTGGGCGACGCGGCAGCTTTGAGCTCAGGGTCCTTCCCCCCCCCCCAGTCCCCAGGGATGCTTGGAGTCATGACGTTGGTTTAGTCCAATGGAGAGATGGGACCTGCTGTGAAACTCACGTTCCAATCCCAAGCCCACCCTGGGGGAGAGTTCTGTGGGAGTCTGGCTTTGGGGAGTCCAGGCCACAGGGAGGCCAGAGGAGCTGAGCTGAAAAAGCCTCATTAGGTCCCAGGTACACTGGGATTTTTGCACCACTGTAGCTACAGCCGCACAGATGTCCACAGTCGATGTAAGGTATGTGTGGGGGGGTATAATTCACACCAGTGCAAGGCCCACTTTGCAGTGGTGCAGGGAGTCTTCATTAGAGGGACTGGGGCTGGCACCAGTATAATTACATTGTGGTACGGTCCCCTGGGCCAGTGTCCCCTACCATGGACCAACTCACGGTTCCAATCCAACCCAGAGGAATTGCAGAGAGTTACTGACCCTGCCTTGAAAGGACAGGCTCCTTGCAGAGCATGGGGGTGGAGGGAGCTGGGGGTGGGATGGGGGCAGCCCCGGTGCAGATGGACTAAGGGGCCATGTATTCCTGTCCACCACGCCCTGCTCCAAACACGGCCTGGAAACATTCCTGCAGATTCTGAAAGACAAACGGAGATTTCCTGCAGGAGTGGCGCACATTTCCTCCGCTGGAAGACGGCTTTCCCATCTGGAGGGACCCCACGGAGAGAAGGAAGGTGGTCTCAGCAGCTGCCCAGACAGAGTGGAGCCGGCTTGGGGGGAAGAGCGACCCAGCCTGGGAAGCTGTGTTATTGTAACAACTAACAAGCCCAGGTGCAGAGCTGTTTTGCTGGTAAGCACACCAGGGGCAGGCAGAGAGAAGTGCGCACACAGCGCCTGGGGCTGCAGCTCATGCTGGCACACGCAGCAAGAGCACGGGGATCTTCCCGCGACCTTTCTGCTTCCTTCTTAAATGCCCTGCCCCTCCCCCGGTCTGCATCCCCATCTCTTATCTGTTCCAGGCCAGGGCCTCGCTCTGCTCCAAGGGCGAAGGCAAGTCCCCCCGGCCAATCCTTCCGTTCCTAATTCCAGGGCCAAGACACCCCGAACGCGTGAGGCCAGCCGCCTGGAGGGTGGGAGGTTGGCTAGAATGAAGACCTCGCTCCAAGGAGCTAGCGTGGGTATCTGCTGAACAGGGAACATAAGGCTGGCTTTGTTCCGTCTCTGTGTGCAGACAGCGTCCAGGAAAGGGACAGGAAAAAGAGGACAAGGGAGGTAACAGCGCGACAGCATTCCCAAGAACAAGGAAAGGCTCTACCTCAGTGCTCCCAGCCTCCAACAGGCCAGAGCATGGGATCAGCACAAACCTGCCCATGTTACCTGGTGTAATGAGGGGTCTGGTGATAGACACCGTGTCCACATTTGTTCACACTAGAAAGAGTCTCCACTGACTCCCACGCCCTATGCTGGAGCCACTTGATTACAGTGCCTTGCTCTTCCCCTGCATCCCAGGCTGGCAGAGGCCCGCAGCCTGGAACAGCTTGGCCGTGCACAGCCGCTCAGTGCTCAACTTTCTGTGCTGGCTCCCAGCTGAACAGATTCCAACTCAAGCCATCCGGCCCCTCTTGGAACCCCTCTGCCAGCCTGGCCTGGCAAACTGAGAAATCACCTCTTCCTCTAGCTCCCCCCCGCCACATGAGGCTCCACCATGACTGAAACTGGTGCCCAGGCCAGAACTGTCGAGCCAACGCACCATGCAGGAGGCCTGTCTGCAGCCCCCCGTGCAAGGGAAACAGGCAGCAGCAAGAGCAGGGCAGTGGGCAAGTAAAGGAGCCTTCAGGCACAGCTGTGCAGGTGTCTGTCTTCACACCCCAGACACCCCCCCAGCCAGGGGAAGGTGGTGGGATTTTACACACAGAGAAGCAACATGTGGTAGCATCTCCCCCCCCAACCCCCCAGGACAGAGCGGCTTTGATCCCAGAGGTGGAGAGAGGGGAAAGGCTCGGGGCTTGAGGAACAGAGGTAACCCTGGAATCCAGGACTGCTGCAAGTGCCTGGTGGAATGATGTTCTTACAGGCTTCCCAGCCTACTGGGTCCTGCAGTGGTGCAGGATCCTCAGTGAGCTTCCCTGCTCCCGCAGATCATCCCTCATGCCAAGGGCGAGATTTGTCAGCATCGTGATTTAAAGTCTGGGGTCCAGGCTCTCTGCACACGCATTGTATACAATATGTACAGGTCTTACAATTCCTGCAAACTTCATGCACTCTGCAGCAGGCCCAGAGGTCTGGGAATTGAGTTCTGGAGCTTGGGGAAGCAAAAGGAGGCGATGCAGAGGGAGATCCTAAGCTCCCAGGGACCTGCTGCTTCCTCGCTCTTGGAGCCCTGCAGAGCACGCCTCGGCCTGGCTTGTCTGGAGTTCAGGCTGAAGTACATTTCAGTCACACCTTTACGCCAAACAAAAATAAAACTTACACTGCCAGCGTAGGGGGCAGAAAACTTGGAGAAAGCACGAATGTCAGAGTGAAGGTTAAACTGAAAATAAATCCCACCATTTGACAGTCTGGAAGTACACAGTTAAAATCACCCAAACAACCTTAACTCTGCCCCGTAGCGACACCAGCTTTCTATCTTCCTTGGACATTCACCTCCACGTTACTGATCCAAACTCTCAAGCACAGTGCCAGCTGCTCATGTGGGAATTAGAGCGGGCTGGAGAGCAGATGATTGACCGGAGAATGCAGAGAGAGTTCTAATTCCCTTCTACCTCCACTTCTAATGAAATAGCCTGACCCTTCTACTCAGAGAACACTTCTAATGACCAGGGGAAAGGTCCCAATTAAAGTCTTAAGCTGTCTGGGCTGTTCACCATAAGGGATTAATGTGCAGATGGAACCCGTGCCCAGAGCAGCTGAGTGGAAAGGCATGAGGGTTAACCTCAAAAAGAAAAGGAGGACTTGTGGCACCTCAGAGACTAACAAATTTATTTGAGCATAAGCTTTTGTGAGCTACAGCTCACTTCATTGGATGCCTTCAGAGGGTTAACCTCACGAGTTCCAAAGGAAATCGGGGGGGGGGGGGGGAGGGATAGGGATGAGAAAACTGATGGGAGTAAAGGCTGAACTGGCAGGTTTTTTTAAATTTGTCTCTTTTTCCTCCCGTTTCGTTTTTTCCACACTTCCTAGCGCTGGTTGTGACCAGCAACGTGGAAACACTGAAAGAAGTTCACCTCTGTGTCCTGGGGACAAGACGGGAGTGGGGATCTGATCAAAAAGCCTATTCAGAGGGCTCCAGCTGGGGAAGCAGGGTTCCACCCAGCACCATAAGGCATGTTGGGATCTAGCTCTGCCACCCCAGAGGAGCCAGTATTTAGCAGCATGCCTGGAAGCGCTCTGGCATTTAATGCAACACACAGAGGGGTGAGATGTGACAAAATCCAGAACCACGTATGTCCTGTGTGACGTTTGGGCCCCACTAGGCTGCTGGAGGCAGAAATCAGGCCATGTTTTGGCAGGGCAGCAGGCAGTACAGAAATGCAGGAGGAGCCAAACACCAACTGACTTGGCACCAGGATTCACACTCCTAGCTCCTGAGTACAGTAGGTTGCATACCCTATTCACAAGTGCCAGCCTTTCACCACTGAACCTCACACAGTAGGAGCCACACCCCAGAAACACATGAGGGCCAGGCTTCACCCTCCCACTTGGGAAACATCTACTGGCTCCCACCATCCTGGTGCTGCCAGTGAGTCTGCAGCCTTGGCATCTGGGTGCAGTAGGGTTGGCCTGCCAGGGCATTAGTGCCAGGGTTCATCCTCCCAGCTGCCTCCACAGGCTGTGCAATCCGTGCCTGACAGTCAGCGCTTCTCTCCCAGCTCCCGGGCTGTTTATGACTGCTCCTATGCTCGCTGAGTGTCATTTTTCCATGGGACACTGGAGGCTGGTGAAATCACATCTGGAGTCTAGACTCAGTGACTCTGTGGGCTGGGCTTGCAGGCTGGGCTCTGCCCATTCCCTGCTGCACACTGTTTGCTTAGCTGGAGGTATTTAATTGGAATTAAAGTGGCCCCTCTTGTTTTTGCGGACAAGGCTGTTGGAAAAGTAGCTGTAAGTCATAGAAAACATCTGTAGGAGACGGCGAAGGGTCATTAGATGGCAGAATGCGAGGCGCCACTTTTAGTGCTCACAGCCGATGGAGGGAATAATAGTTCAATACGGCTTTTGTGGAGGAGCTGCCAAGCCAGCAAACACTTCTATTTATTCTGGCACGGGGCATGGGGAGAGACATGGGGATACTCCAAGAGCTCCTGCACTGAAGGGCAGTCTCTACGCCAGCAGGGGAGATGCTGTGCGTGCCATCGATCCAGCGCGCTGGCTCTTGCTCTAAGCTAGCCCTGTACAATGAGGCTTCTCTGTCTCCATTCGGAGTGGGGTGTCCATCGGAAAACCCTCTCGTGCTCATTTCTTTTGCCCCTGGGCAGCAGAAGACCCCTTGCTAGAGAGGCTAGAGCTAGCTGACTGAGCTTTTTGCCTAGGAAGGGCATCTGAAACCAGCGAGAAATAATGGCTGGATGGGTGACTTCACAGAGGACATGGGTCAATCAGTGTCACACCTACACAGGTCTCATGCACACAGGGGCTCGCCCATTCCAGCCATTGGCCTTGCTGCAATCCCCCAGGCAAAGCTGCTGATAGCCCTGGTTTGCATGAGAGCAGCTTGCCCGTTTCCAGCACTGGCACAATTCCTGGCCTTTCTTGTCTATATGAGGGGGTTGCACTGCTGCAGCTATCCCAGCGCCTGGTCTCCAAGAGCAGGAATCCCTAGTTCAGGCCAGGTCTGACTCTCATCCCTGCTCAGGCAATAGTGCTGCTTAGGGTCTTCCAGCAGGCTTAGGAACATCAGAACGGCCAGCCTGGGTCAGACCCAAGGTCCATCCAGCCCAGTCTCCTGTCTGCCAACAGTGGCCAATGCCAGGTGCCCCAGAGGGAATGAACAGAACAGGGACTCATCAGGTGATCCATCCCGTCGCTCATTCCCAGCCTCTGGCAAACAGAGGCTAGGGACACAATCCATCCCTGTCCAACCTGGCCAATAGCCATTGATGGACCTATCCTCCATAAACTTAACTAGTTCTTTTTTGAACCTTGTTATAATCTTAATAGGCTTCCCCCATTAGTGCTCTCACTGCCCCCAGGATCCAGACCAGACCTATTCCATCCTAAGCTAACTGATCCCTCCTCTAACCCATTTCAAGGCTCAACGCAATCCCAACCCAGACCTCAGCTTGACCTAACCCACCGTGCTGCTGCTTGAAAGCATCACAACTTCCCTGCTTGGTGCTGTATTACCCAGGAGTCCTGATTCCAGAGCTCTTGTGGGTGGGTTATTTCAAGCTTCTCAGGGGAGCCCAGGGCAAAGTAGGTCAGGGCCTGGGAGTTTTTAATCAGGGCTCCGTGGCCACCCAGCCAGTCAGATCATTAGAGTTCAGAGTGGTGGATGTCCCTTTGGAGCCTCACTGCCAGGAGCGGAGCAGCTGCCAGTGTCCTGGAACATGAGCAGTCACTGACACCCCCGAAGCTGACAGCTGCTATTCTTGCTTTGCTCTGGGCACTTCTGATGGTATCAGCCGGTGAAGGAGAAAACAAAGCCTGGAATTCAGGTCTCAGGGCCTACAAAGGTTTCTCCATTCAACTTTTGGGATTAGAAGGACCCAGCTACAGTCAGAGGACTGCCAGAAATTAGGGCTTCTGGGCCCTACAGGTCCAACCTGGGAAGCTTCCACTCACCTTTAGAACAAAGGAGAAAACATCCGTTCCTCTAGGGGATTTAACGCTGGAGCACTTCAACACATCATGGAAATGGGCAGGATCTGCAGAAGGGGATTGCAGAGATGGGATCCCTCGTGTTGCATATAGGAATGTCTTCCCATGAGCCAGGGCTCCAGCCAGCCCTCTGACAAGCATGTGGATCCTGCAGCTCGGTGCAATAAGCGTGTGGACTGGAAAATGAGTTTTAAATGGTTGTCTCCTCACGACAAACTGCTTTCCTGTCTCGGAAACTAGAATAATCTCCCAGAAAACAGCAGCAGGGAACCCAGACCACTCACTCCTGGCACAGGGAGATGAGACAGGTGACTGCTCAGTTGGAGACATCTTAGTAGCAACAAATTGCATGGATGGATGTAGAGCTGCTGTAGCTAGGTCAGTCCCAGGATATTGGAGAGACAAGATGGGTGAGGGAATGTCTTTTATTGGACCAACGTCTGTTGGTGAGAGACGCAAGCTTTTGAGCCAATACGTGACCCGAAGAAGAGCTCTGTGTAAACTCCAAAGCTTGTCTCTCTCACCACCAGAAGTTGGTCCAATAAAAGATATTCCCTCACCCACCTTTCTAAAGTGCCCTGAGAAATCCCAGGTGGAATATTACCGGGCTCTGTGAGCTAGGCCAGTCTCTCAGAGTATGGGGCCAAGACCAAAGGCTCAAGTCTAGGTGTCCATGTCCTTTCAGATAAAGGGGAGCCCAGGCTGCCTCCCTGGGGAGCACCCAGCACACCACAATGCTGACAAGCTACCGCACAGTGAATACACAGATACCATGGACTGTAGGGTGGCCCCGACGGTGTGAGCACAGCACTCTGCCTCAGCTTCCCCAGCTGTAAAGGGTGGCGGGGGGGGGGTTGTGTTCCCCTCACTCGCAGGACAGAGCTTGGAGAATGAAACATGCTCTGAATGCAAAGGACTATCCAGAAATACAGCAGCAGTGGGAGAAAAAGAGACTTGTCTGTAGAAGGTGCGTGAGAGACAGGTGGGGAAGTTACAGGGGAGGGGGGCCAGACTGGGAGCTGGGTCCAGCACTGGAGAGAATGGCAAGATGACAGGTCACTTTATAACCTGAGAACAGTCAGGGTGGAATGAGGAAAAGCCCTTTTCCTCCAGGGCAACTCTGGTTCAGCCTTTGAATTCTATTGCAGGGTGTGAGCTGCAAGCTCTGCGGCTAGGGCCTCTGCCCTTAATCTGCTGCAGCCAGGCCTGGCCTGGCGCCCTGCAGCCCTTTCCCCTCCAGCCTGAGGATGGACGAGGGGAGGTGTAGCTATAGGAGCCTAATGGCGCTGGCCCGCAGCGTGGCTTGGATCCCTCCGGTCTGTGTGTCTTAAGACGGACTGTAGGCATTTATTTCCCAATCAATCTGAAGACAAACGACCCCTGTCCACTGTATTTCTGCATTTTGGCTTCATCTCACACTTTGTGCTTCAGCCCAGGCTGAGTGCGGGGCTACCTGAACACGGCTCTCGCTCCTGAAGCTGTGCTCCTGGCCACAGGGCCCGGGTCAGCAGGCCAGACCCGTAAGTCTCGCCTGCTGCTGCGAGAGGCTGAGCAAAGCCTGTCACAAAACCATGAGCTGATGGCCCAGCTGTCCCTTTGCCCTAGCTGGAGAGGGGCGGGCAGCGTGGGGGGAGGAGATGGCCACTTAGAAACTGCCGAGCAACGGAAGGCCCCATTGATTCGGCCAGGCCAGGCCTTGTCCAGAGGGCAGGGCAGTTCAATAAAGGGGCCAGGCTCCCACCTGCACGGGGAGGGGACACAAGGGCCAGTGTGAAGGAATCAGGCAGCCAGTGGAATCCCACTGACAATGGGCGGCAGGATGAGGGCTGCAGATGTCTGGACTTGGGAGCGGTGCCCCTCCTCTCTGCCCTCCGCAGCTGGGGCTTTGAAACTGCCTTTCCCAGAGGAGCTGGCTCAGGCCCCTTACCGCTATGGCCAGCCCCTTCCTCCCGGGCCCAGCCTGCTCCCTGTTGGCCAGGCCATACTCCGAGGCTCTCGAGCGCGGGGGGAGGCTAGTGGGACCCAGAGCTGAAGCATGTTAGGGCTCGTGACTGCACTCCTGGCAGAGGGAGCTGCTGCAGAGGGAATGAGCCAGGCAGGCAACCAGAGGACTCCACTGTGGCCTGCATGGGCGCAGGACAGCGCAGGGCTGGAGAGCAGGACACCATGCCTGATGTGTCAGCCCAGCCCTAGGTGTGAGGCAGCCCCGTGCGTGTAAGAGGGAGCTGATCCCAGGAGCCATACGGTGCTCACAGACTGGGAGCAAGGGCTATTCACTATGAGGCAGGGTGCACTGATACAGCTGGCAGGAGCCAGAGCACATTGTGAGAAGGCAGCGAGAGATCAGAGCATCCAGAGTTAGCAAGGGCCAGATTAAGGGAAGCAGAGGCCTTAGACATAATGAAACATCCCCCAGCCCCCATGGCTGCCCCCCAGATCTCCCTCCCCTTGCAGTGACAGAGCGACCCCCTCCCTGAGTGGCAGGGACCACACCTCTCTCCCCCCCCTCAGGAATGGCAAAGGGACCCCATCAACTCCCAAGAGACAGAAAGGGGACCCCCCCCATTACTCACATCACAGTTGCTGCCAGATCTTGGGGAGGTGGGCTGGGCCGGCTGCACTTTTCCCCACCTGCCACACAGGTCTCTGTTGGTACGGTGTGTGGCTGGGCATGGGGAGCTAGACGGGCAGGTCGCACCCCCTGTAGCTGAACAGGGCACGTCCCCGCTCTGCGCTAGCAGGTCAGGTTCCTGCACACTCAGTTCCCATGGTCAGTGTTTCTTGCACAACCAGGACTAAATCCCCCCCCCCCCTTTTAAAAATGCCAGCCTGGGCTTTGAGTCCCATCCCTGCCACAGCCCATAGTGCGTCTCTTTAGCCTAATTTTAGGGTTAGTGGACAGGCACTCGTTGCCAAGGCTAGCACAGGTGCTGGGCAAAAGCAACTGTTCTAGGCAGTCAGGGGCCCTGAACTTGCAGCAGTGCAGAACATCCCTTCCCAAGAGAGGGCAGTGAAGCCCTGCCACTCATTGCGGGCAGCAGAACTGGCACAACCATGGGACAGGACAGGCTCTCCCAGACACCACTGCTCTTGATGATCAGCTTCCCTGCATGCAGGATGCTACGTGGGTACCAGGGAGGTGCCCCACACACATTCCTGCAATGAATCACTGACCCTGCCCTGCTTCCTTTAGCTAAGGGAGGGAATCTAACAGCTACTCCACTGAGTCCTGCAGGGAAAGATCACAACAGGTAACAGCTCCATGCTGCAGCAGGCTGCATATCCAAGGCCAAAGACATAAGTGCTGTAACAAGCTGCAGAGACTTGACAGATCCAGCAGGTAACCGCTTACAATCAGAAGCATCTGACCTTTGCTCCTACCACTTTGTGATCCCTGCAGTTTCCTCTGTCCTGGGGCAGGACTCTCACTCAGTAACAGCACAGAAGGAGGTTAGCTGGGTCTGCCTACTGGCTAGACAGGGGAAGAGTGTGTGTCAATTCCTCAAATACTCTGCTGCTAGTGTTCCCCTTCCAGAACCACAGCCGGGCAGGCTGGGAAGAGAAGCCCGAGGTCACAGACGCGGGCGGCCCAGCCCCAGATGAAGCTTCTCCAGCCCAGAAAGCGATAGGGCCCAGCAGGTTTTAAGGGGACCCTGAGCCAGAGCAGTGCCCAAAGGCACAGATCATTTCTACCTCTGGGTTTGTAGGACAATGGGACCCTGATGCTGATCGCGGTCTCTGGGCACAACCGACAGATGGCAGAGTCAGACACATGGATTGTTAGCCTCAGTCCACTTAGCTGAACATAGGCCTGAAAACTGCCTAGTTCCTTCGCTCCAGTTCACGATCCTGGCTCTCAGACTGGGGCTCTAGGCCCCAGGAGTTAAAGAGGAGAAGCCTCAGGATTTAGGGCAGGGAACGGATCTGACATTTATCTTGTCTCCTCCTTCCACCCCCCACCTCTGGGGCATATTTTCTTGCTCCTTTATACTTGGCATAGGACAGGCAACACGCATCAGGATAGGCCTGATCACTTTCCTTTCTCCCTGCTCAGCCCCTCCTTCCACCTGCTCTGAGCAGTGGTAGGTCCTCAAAAGACCCTCTGTCCTATTCCCCACCCACCTTGCGATGGCAATTCTAGGCTTCTCTTCCATCAGCAGCTGTTGGGTTCGGTTTTTCATGGAGGCAACAAGCCTTCTGCCCCTTGTCCTGCCAGGCAGGTGGATCTCCTCCACACAGGTCACAGCAGGTAGTGTTCCCAACATGCAGCTCCCCCTGGCACTGTGGGACCGCCAGCGCCCTGCACTGGAAAAGGCCAGCATTGCTCTACCCAGAAATGCTTCCAAGGGGCATGGGACAAAGCGCAAACAATTCACATGCATTGATGTCAAACAGCCACTTCCACTAGTGCCACTGCAGCTTTGCTATTGGCCAAGGAGGGGGTCACATGATCCAAGCCAAGCCGATCAAGTGGGATTCTCAAAGCCACCTCAGCTGTAGCTCCCCAACTCCAATGAGAAGTTAACAGGAGAGGAAGAATGTTAGGGCCTAGCCTGAGACCGGCAAGATCCAGGGTCAATTCTCTGCTCTGCTACAGACCCCGTGTGGCCTCAGGCAGGTCTCTGTGCGCCTCAGTTTCCCATCTGTACAATGGGGATAGCTCAACTCTGCCCCATGGGGCTTTGTGCGGATGAGGACAATAAAGGTGGATTGGCGCTCTGATACTAGGGTACTCATCTGGCCCCCACTACCCAAGACAGAAATTAATGGGAATCAGGCATCCAACTCCTCCAGGCAGCCAGCCTCACCCCTCCTCTCCATCAGGGGCCAAGTGAGTCACCTGAATGTGTAAGTAAACTGAGGGAGTGATTGGACAGGAGTTTTCAGATAAAAGGACTTCCTAGGCTAAGAGAAAGCATGTCCCCCCCCACCAGGCAGTGATGCTGGAGGTCATTTTTTTAGCTTGGAAGCAACAGGTTTCTACTCTGAACCTCATCTCCACTCAACACACTCCAGGCAGGATTTCACCCAGGGTGGGGGCCAGGCAACACCTGATCTGCTGCTCTGGGTTAATGAGTGTTCTCCCAGCGGGGCCCAAAGGGAGAGGCAAGCTCCTCCACCCACTTACCACCAAGGAACAGATCCAGACAGTTCCTCCATCCTTCGAGATGGTTTAATATGAGAGAAAGCGAATCCACAATACAAAATTTAAAAACCAGCCCCTCCCCTTTTTTCTACCCATTTAGGAGATGACAAAAAAAAAAGAAAAGAAATAAAATAAGGAAGCATGGCTGCCCAAAGCACTGCGTGGCAGTGGACAGGCCCCAGGTAGAACGTCGGGATGGCAAAAGAACTTCAGACAGAGAGATGTGGCTTCCAGAGACTTCTCCCATCCCGACAGTTTCTCCGGACACACACACACACACACACACACACACACACACACAATGATGCTGATACACAATTGGTCTTTTTATCTTTATCCCTTGCGATGGGGCCTGGATCCCAGCCTGGCCTGGTCCCGACACGCCCATCCTGGCCCAGGCATGCAAGGTCACTTCTCTTTTTTATCCGTTTCCATCCTTGCATCTTTGGAGTCCCCAGGCTCCTCCTTTGGCATGGAATTCTCCTCATAGCTGAGGGCAAGAGAAGGAGAGGATGCTGGGAGTTAAGCAGCTGCAGTTCTTAGGAAAGTCAACGCCTCTGCTTTGGGTGAAAGTGGGTGGGGAACATGTGGATCAGGACCAAGGGCATGAGCACTGTCAGCCAGCTGCACAGAGAGTGGGGCTTTCCAGCCCACCCCTAGCAGTGCAGATCTCTGGGCTACAGTTCCACACAGAGCAGGACTCCATCCAAGTGGGGAGAACAGCTCCCACCGTCATTGTTACAGCGCTGGACACAGGATTCAAGTGAAGTCACTGGGAGAGGGGGAGGCTGACAACGTATGATGCCCTGTCGTACCTACCTCCCCCACCACAGGCAGCCCTCCCTCCCTCAATATACCTTCCAAACCGAGAAGAGAGGGTTTCACTATGGCAGCAAGGCGCACATGCAGATACGCTCACACACACACACGCCAGTCAGCTCACTGCGCACGCACGCCAATGGACACCTCCTCCCGGTCAAGAGACTGAGAATTCAGCTCAAGCCAGCTCTGGCTTGCGTAGGTGGCAGGTGGATCTGAGAACACTGGTTCTCAGTGCCATGCAGAATATTTGGCCACCTTGAATAAAAGCACTGCCCCTCGACACTGCCCCCGTATAGTGCGGCACTGGCATTTTCACGAGGCCAGACAGGCCACGCTGCGAAGAGCATGTGTGCCTGGGACAAGTGACCTCAGTTAAGCCAGGAGCCCGGGGGAGGGAGGCGGGCGGACTATTCAGTAAGGCAGATTTAGATTTCTTCTTCTTTCGGGTGGCTGGCTCTGGCTGCATGAAGGGAGGGACTAGCCTCTGTGTACGCTCTTCAACAGACTTGGCCGTGCAGGGACTGGTTCCCTGGGGCAGGGAGAAGCCCCACAATAGCGACATTAGAAGCTGCAGGGGAGATCAGAGGAGAGAGCCTAGCAGCCAGGCCTTCAGACAGACAGTAGAGAGCTAAATAGCTGAACTAACGACACCTGCTCCAGCCCCGTCAGGCACTTGATACTTGGGGGGGGGGGGGGGGGGTTATTCTGGAGCCTGTGCAGATGGCTCACGAGCTGGGTTCAGAATGGGCAAGAGGGTGGCCTGAAGGTGCTCTGGCACTTAGCGCTGTGACCAGGACATCATTAGAGGGGAGGGGCACCAGTTCAAAGGCAACAAGAGTGAGACCAGCCCATCGCAGCGAGGCAGATGGCCACAGCACAAGCCAGACACCGAGGAGCTGGGAAGGAGTTTGACAGAACTGGAGAGACCCTACCTGGCCAGACAGAGACAGACAAAGAAAGGGCATCGGGTGCGATTGCTACATAGCACTGGGGCTTTGCTGCCGGCGTCGGCGGGGACAGGACAGTTTCTGCTGCATGGAATCGGCAAGGCTGGCCGGAGAACCCGACACGGTTGGGAAGTGGGTAAGTCTTGGTGTGTGTGGCAAGATTTCAGCAGAGGATTCATAGCTGCAGGAAAGACAGGAAGGGGACAGGGAGGAATGGGATAGAAGGGAAAGAGAAAGGAAGGAGTAAGAATTGCTTTGAGTGATATGTCTGCAAACACTCCACCCTGCAAAGCCTGCTCGCTGTCTCTTAGCCCGCCCTTTCGTCGCCAGCACTGGGATGAGCCAGGGGGCTGGGTTGGCCACACGGGGGCCCCCAGGAAGCTCACACTGTAGTATACTCTATACAAGCCCTTGGGGCGTGAGCCTACACGAGCATAGCTGTATGAGGGGCCGAGGTCTATGGCAGTACCTGCAGCGTGATCACGGAGAGCAAATGGACAGGGCCCAGCAGGAGAATAAAACTGGGCTCCAATGCACAGAAGCGCACACACGGTAGGGCCAGGCCCAGAGGCCTTTGAGAGGCTGCAGACCAATACATGCAAAAGCTCTTCCATGCAGGTCTAGACCAGGCTGCTCTGCGGTAGCTCCCTCTGGGTGTGCTAGCTATCGGATTTCCTGTGATTAATTCAAAGCACAAAAGGAGATGGGAGGTTAGGGAACTAAGGGGGCTCTGCAGGGACATGAACCCCAGAGAGTTAGCTCCAAGCGGGTGCTGCCTAGCTCTGCTCCAGCCTGCATTTCCTCCTCCTCCTCCACCCCCCCAGACCCCTATACATCTAACTGGTCCTCCTGGCTTCTTCTCCCACAGCTTCCTGGCTGCCCAACCAATCCGCTCCATAGTCCGACACCCCAGGTATCCCCCCTCTTCTTAGGGCACTTGTTCTGGGAAGCCCGGCAGCGTGTTTACAACCGCCAGGCCACTGAAAATACCACTGGGCAACAATTCTACTGTTTGGTCACCTGGTACTCTGTGTCCAACCTGTAAGCTCCTCAGGACAGAGCCATGTCTCCGTGTGCAAACTGCAAGGGGCTGCAGGCCAAGAGCTCATGTGGAATTTAGCCAGGGATCATCCTCAGACTAAGATGTGCTGCCAGAAGCGCAGGTGGCTGATGGAGACACATGGAGTAGGTCCCCCTCTCAAATCACAGACTTTCAGCGCTCACAGAAACACAAGCAGCATCAAAGCAGCCTAGGATCCCACACCTGGTGGAATTCCTAGGGTGGGGTGGCTTCCGTCCCTCCAGGCACATGAGCTCTGTCAAGTTCCATTTCCTCCTCCAAATACAGGAGCAGTTTCAAGAGATGCTGGACCCCAGAAACTTTCCTAAGACATCCAACCCCCGCGCTCCCTGCAAGACAGCTGACTCCAAGAGATGCAGATTGCTGCATCCACCTCTAAGATGCTAGGAGGGGATCGCTCTTTCCTGTCAGGTTAGTTCTAAGGGGGACTTGCTAACAGTCAGAACCACACTGGGGTCAGAGCTATGCGTGGCGTCCATACTGGCCCAGCGCTCCGAACATTAACCCTTCTCGCTCTGCCACAAGAGTCCACGAGCTCCTTGTTCAAAGACCGTGTGTCCAAGCAGCTTGTCTCTCACCAGAGCCGTCTCTAGCACGGGAGGTAATGCTGCAGCAGGCTGGTGAGTCACAGGCATGTGTGAAAAGTGGCTGCAGGATACCAGGTGCACAGGAAGGATGAAGCCAGAACACACAGTGCCTGCAGCAGCAATTGTCAGAAGCAAACATCAAAGACCAGGCAGGTGCTGAAGGGACTGGGAAGAGGGGAGAAGTCCCAGCAAAGAGCCACCGTGGGGAAGGTGCACAGTAGCATTCCCTGGGCTAGGAGATGGGGAGGGAAAGGCTGGTTCCACTGGCATCCAGAGGTGAATGGCAACTCGACCCTCTACTTTACCATACTTTTGCCTCCATTAGTTTCTGATCAATTCTGTGTCAGCCCAGCTGCCAGACCCAGAGCCGCACACCCCCTCTGAGCAGACGGAGACCACAATGCAAGGAGCTCGCATTTCCATGGGCCATGGACTGTCCAAGTTCTCCCGTGACATGTGAGAAGGATGCTAACTTTGGGGAGGAACTTGCAGGGCTCCATTGTGGCTGGGAGGGTGCAGGACCCCCATGTCTGGAACAGGCCAGCCAGAAGGTGCTGGAGCCAGACTGAAGGGCGCCTCCAGTTGCTAGCCAGCAGTACTAGGCTAGGCAGCTGCGTGGAGAGCACTGGAGGACAGGGCTAGAAGTGCCCCCTCTGCAGAGCCGGGGGAGAGAGTAGCACAGAGAAGATGCACATAGCTAGGACCTAGCTCCCCTGCTCTGGGAGAGGGGAAGGATGATTAAACTGGCCTGGTGGCACCAGTGATGAAGAAGCACGCCACTACCTCTCCAAGATCCATGGCTGGGCTGGCTCTGCTCCCTTCTTCCAGCATGCATTACAACAGCGACTGGGTGCTGATGAGCCAGGTGTGCAGGCCCACCCTCTGACTTCACCCCAGCTCATCGGAAGAGTGAGTCAGAGTTCACGGTGCAGAGTGATACCAGAGGCCTCACCTGTGTTCCAGCCCTGGCACTCCCACACACTTGCCCAGGAGGAGGGTAGGGACAGGGCTAGAGGAGGAACGCTCCTGAGAGACTTGTATAAACACAGATTCGCTCCCTCCACCCGTACACACGCCCACGCACCTACAGCATGCCCAGATGAACTTGTCCGTTTGCCTGCACCCCAGCATCGGAACACCTGCACATCCCAGCACTGTCGGCTAGAGGCTGACTTACCTGAACATTTCGGTTACTTCTCCCTTCACCAAGGCCACGAGGAGAGGGAACCCAATGCAGGCAGGGACCAGGTACAGCAGGGCTGGCTGGGGGGAGGGGGAGAGGAGAACAGAGGCAATTACTGCATCAAACAGCTGGAAAAGCCAACACAGCCTGCATCAAAGGCCACTGGGGAGGAACGGGACTGGCTCATCTGGGTTCACAGCTGGTCTCAGACCCTGGATTAAGGAGTAAATCACATACGAGGGAACGACTGGCACAGCTCAGGGCTAGGGCTCAGTGTCAGATCTTTCCTTTATGCTCCAGAAATCTGTAAGCGTCAAGTCCCAACATACTGTAGCACCAGAGTAAGAGGGTGGCTAGAAGTCCCACACTCTGGCCCAGCACTCTCAGTGCAGAGCCGTTCAAGAAAGGGGTGGATGACACTCTACACGTGCTGACTTTCTGATAACCAAGGTACCGTCTCTTGTCTAGCACTCACCTGGATGGGGACTAAAGATCTGGGGATACTGCCCCAGAGGAGGAGCGGAGAACCCCCAAGTACTGACCAGCCCCCCTCAGAAGAGCCCACTGCCCAAGGCCAGCGGAGTTATGTGCTGCAGGCACAGGGGCTGCCACGCTCACCCATCATTTCCACATCTTGTGAATTCCTTCCTCCCATGCAGGAGGCAGCTGGGAAGCATTAAAACTAGCCGGGTATTTCTGCTGCATTTGCACCTGCTCTTGAGATCTAGAGATGAGCCCAGGAGAACACGCCGATGCTCCCCGTTACTAAAGAGCAGGCTGTTCTCAACACATGAGCAGAACTCGCCATTGACGTGAGGGAACTGCAAGGCCAGGGAGAACCACCCCTCTCCTCCCGAAGATAGTAAAGTGCAGTTGTATGCAGAGATGCCCGCAGCAGGCTCCACCTTTAGTGCCTGGGACTCCCAGAGCCAGTTTGCCCAATTTACAATCCGAGACAATTCTTCAAGGCACACTTCACGCGGGAGCTGAAAACCCTGCTGGCCTGGCTGTCTCCTGCGTCACCCCTGGCAGGACACACCCTGCAGGAGGATCTTAGACAGTTTTGCAGATGCATGAGGCAGAGAATCTCGCTCGCTCTGCTGTGCTAGAAGTAGTGAACAGATAGTTCTCCAAGGGGCAATCCCCAGTAACCTTTGCATTTAACGCACTCGCCCCCCAGCCAGGTGCTCCACTCTGGCTCCACTCTGTTACGAAGCGCACACCCCCAGTTAAAAAAGGCAAAACGGAGTGGCTGTATCTAGCATCGCTTGCTGTGATAGCATCTCAGGGTGGGCACTATACAATCTCAGCTCAGAGATACAGAGTTGATTCTCTGTCACCCTGATTGTAACGCAAGTTCTGACCAAGCTTCCCCAGCTTCCTGCTGCACTTGGCTGCGTGTGGCTCAGGAGTTAGCAGAGCAGTAATGGGCCGGGCACAGAAGACGGGGATTCACTGGCCCTTGATGGCCAGGAACCGCGAACTCTGTGCAGTGAAAGGCATGTTTTACAGATCCTCACTGCACAAACACAGGGAGATCTTGTGGCCAAAACTGCAATTTTACAGCTCCTTTTATAGCCACCTCACAGTGCAAGTGTGAGGCAAGGCCAGCTGGAAAGCAAGCTTACCTGGGCATGTTTGAAGACGTGCATGATGAAGATGGTCAGACCCAGTCCAAAGATGTATGCCACAAAGCTGGTGTAGAAGTACGTGTGCGTGTTCTTCTTTAAACTACAGGGGAGGGAAGAGAGCAGGATTAACATGGGCCCTGAGAGAGGCAATACCAAAACCACTCCAGTTTATGGAATTTGCAAGCTTTATCAGGACTGATCTTCAGCTGGCCTAGCAATCTAGTAGCAACACATCCACACAGGAGACTGACAACCAGGCTGGCAGAGGCAGTCGGCACCATCCTTCTGAGCAGCCCCTCCTGCCAGTGCTCGGAGTGGTGCAGAGAGGATCTGGTGAGAGCATAGTCCAGTCTTGGAGGGGAGGCTGCCATGACACAAGGTCTCTGGAAGGATCCTGGAACCCCCAGTCTTTACCCAATAAGCACAAAAAGTGCCCTGCAGTCATACCCCCTTAACATGAGCGAGGAAGCTGCAGTGAGAAGCCCTGCACCAAGGGAGCAGCTCTTCACCTGTATCTCCCTGCACCCATTCCCCAGCTGGGCAGCTGTTTTACTGCAGGTCAGACCAGGGCAGCAGCTGCAGACAGATGTGGGCAGAAGCACCAGTAGCACTTCCAGCCTTGCACAGAGAAGCCAGCACGGATGCATGTGGCAAGTGGATCATTTGACGAGGAGGAGTGGAAACCTGAGGGGGGCAAGGTCAGTAACCCATCTTCCAAGCGACACAAGGTGACCACTGAGAACTTGAGTCCAGAGGCAGGCTGAACGCCACGTGGGAAGGCACACATGGGAAAGCACAGCACTGGCAAGACGATGGATCACGTGTCCGGAGAAGTGCTTCTTCTGTGTGACAGGACCACTCCCAACAGCTTCCCGCTGGCCTACACCATCAGCAGCGACCCTGAGCACTCCCCTTCCCTTGTCTCCATATGCCCAACCACCCCATTCCTGCTCACAAACACTGCTGCCTTGCCTCCACTTCTCCCAGCTCCACGACAGCCGTGTCCTCTTCGCTCGTCCTCCAGCCCCAGCTCTCCAGACTCCAGCATGTGCGGGCTGCTGCTCGCACATGCACAAATGCAGCAGTTCCAGGGTCAAACAACTTGACGGGGCCCCAGTCATTTCAGGGTTCAGATCACAAGTGACCACCCCCTGACCATGGACTTTCCCCAGACTAGCTCACAGACAAGCCCAGAAAGATCAGGTCTAGCACCAGGCTCTTTTCAATCACAACGGTTGTTGCTTTCTCCTTTGTTCTTCTGCTTTCTAGACTAACCCCGTTGCCTCCAGTCAATGCTTCCTCATCTCAAGGCTCAGCAAAAGATGTCTGGCCACCCTGGCCTTCCTCATCTATTTCAGCAAAGCACCCTGGGGCAACTTACATAAACAGCGCCAAACAAAGCTGTCCTGTAGACATGCTCCTAGAGGCACAGCTCACCTGATGTCAAAACGCAGCAGCAGGGCAATGAAGATCCCTGAGGGGCAGAAACACAGAGTTAGAGAAAGGGCTGGAGAGATCACCTATCCGACATTTGGTGCCAAATGCAGAGTGACAGTGATGATCTTAAAAAGAAAAGGAGTACTTGTGGCTAACAGACTAACACGGCTGCTACTCTGAAACCAGTGATGATCTTGTACTTGGCCACGGCCACAAACACATTTGGGACCACAGCACCCCCTTGTGACTGAATTCAATATTGGTCCAGTTCTAGAGAAGCAATTCCTGACTCCCTTGGTATTGTAAAGCAGTGGTTCTCAGCCAGGGCACATGTACCCTGGGGGTACACAGAGGTCTTCCAGGGGGTATGTCAACACATCTTTGCTATATAAAAAGCCCTAGCAAAGTCAGTACAAACTAAAATTTCATACAATGACGTTGTTTATACTGCTCTCTATACGGAAATGTAAGTACAGTATTTATATTCCAGTTGATTTTATAATTCTATGGTAACAACGAGAAAATCAGCCATTTTTCAGTAATAGTGGCTGTGACACTTGTATTTTTATATCTGATTTTGTAAGCAGGTAGTTTTTAAGTGAGGTGTAACTTGGGGTATGCAAGACAAATCTCACTCCTGAAAGGGGTTCAGTAGTCTGGAAAGGTTGAGAGCCACTGCTATAGAGCACCCAACCCCTCACTGCAAAGGGAAACTGCAGGAGGGAGAGGCACTGAAGATCAGGGGAGTAAAATACAGGGGCGCTACGCTGGGGCACAGGGCAAGCAAGCCAAGACAAGGAACGCACCTGAACCCGCATGCTCACCCCACTTCCTTTCAGACAACCGGTCCCTAGCCTGGAATTCCAGCTGGTGACCTCTCACCAGTGCCAGCCAAGTGCTGCTCTCTCCATCACCTTAAGGGACACTTCCCTGGTCCTATCCTGGAAGGGAGGCCTGTCGTACCATGCAGCACACTAGAGCTCAATTACGTGACAAGGCCCAGCACATCTATGAGCATCACTAGCTGTGCTGCCAGAAGCCCTCCCCTTCAGAGAATGCTTTGCCGTCTAAAATGCTTCTAAGCCCATCTGCCCCCACCAGTTCCTTCTCTAGGGTCCTATGGTAGCAGTTCGGAGGGAAAGGGATCTCCTGATAGTCCAAACCCTGAGAGGGGGGGCAGCAGCAAATCCCTCCATCAACACTTCTAATGAGCACAGCTCAGGCCAGCCAGCCCCAGCTCCCGGAACAGCCGATTTGAGAAGGTCTCTGGCAGCCCAACACTGCAAGCCTGCAGCAGGCTCAACATGAATGCATATAACAGAGCCATCTGGTTCTAGGACTGGCAATGGCCGTGCTGCAGATAAGCATGGCAAACAAAGTCCACAGCTATCATGACAGCACCAATGCCAACACCTGGCTTCCCTCTGTAACCTTTCCCATATGCCTCCCCCTCTCCTTGCTCCCTTCCCTACTCCCAGCTTCAGGCTCCCCAAGCTCCCTTTGACAGCCTCCCTCCACTTCAGAACCACAAGACCTTGTCCTCATCCAGCTCTTAAGCAGAGGAGTCCCAGGTTGACCTGCAGCCATTCAGCTGGATTTGTAGTGTACACTCCACACCCAGGCCCCAGCAGGGCAGAGTCCAGGCCCCAAAATTGTATCCTTGGTTGAGTAACACACTTTCTAGCACACCATCCATTCAGCTTTACCTGGAATTACAACATCTCCAAGACCCAACATGGCAAAGTTGTCAGCCTCCAGCCCCTTCTCCAGCAGATCCTGGGGGAAAACCACTGGAAAAGCAGAGAGGGAGTATTAAAAAGGGGAAGAGCTCAGGGTTAAAAGCACAAAGCCAAGCTGATGCTTTGGTGGGAGGTTAGCAACGGGTGTGCGTGAGTACAGGAATGGAAAGACCTACACATGAGAGTTTCCTCTCCAACTCAATCTATTCATATTGCCACAAAGGTGGATCAACTTACTGCATATCCCCCCACTGCAGGCCCTGGAAAGCAAGGGAACACAGAGATAAATCATTCAACATCCCATTCACATGCCACGCTTGCCAGCCATCACCCACAGCAGGTGAATGGGGAGACATGCCCCATCTACATGCAATTCTTCCATGCACAAAGGCTAGGCTCCTCCTGGTGAGCTGGGGAAGCAGAGCCATTAGGACATTCAGAGCTTCCTTTGGTGAGGCTGTCTTGATTGTCCCAATCTCGCAGGTAGCAGTGCTGTGTGGTGCCAACTTGGGGGAAGACCACATTGAGGGGGCAAAGAAAGAGAGAAGTGGGAAGCTTCCAGGCATCCTTCCCTAGGTCCCCCAGCTGGAGATGAGTCCAACAGGGCTGCTCAGGGGGTTTGCAGAAGCTGCCATGTCTGGAGAGGACCTGAAAGCTCAGCTTGTGAAGTGTCTTGAACTGCAACTGTCCCATCTCACTACTCGGTATTAGAAGTAGGGGACGACACCGTGGGAGGGGTCAGGGAGACGGGAAAGAAGGCAGCTGATGGAGCATCATGAGCAGACTGTAGCCATCCAGGCCCCAGGGGGCCAACACTTCAGAGTGACCTGTGCCCAAGACAACCGACAGGAATGCATGGCGGGGTCGTCTGGAGCAGGTGGGCTGTTTAGCTAAAGGAACCCAAAGAAACAGGCGACTCGGAAAAATGTGCAGTATGGTTCTTTCACTATATGTGAAAACAGAGTCTCAAATATGGTAAAAATCTGAAATGAATCCAACAGCCCCACAGACTCACTAGAGAGAGAAATTCCCTGTGTGACTAATAAGAGTGTAGCAGTAGGACTACAGTACTGACCGCCTGACCAGGATGGTGATGGTGACTCTTGGAGATTCGAGAGGCTACAAAAACAGAAACCCCAATAATAACAGGGATTTCAGCTAACCCCATATTGACTGGGAACATGTCACCTCAGGACAGGATGCAGACATAAAATTTCTAGACACCATTAACGGCTTCTTCTTGGAACAGCTAGTCCTGGAACCCACAAGGGGAGAGGTAATTCTTGATTTAGTCCTAAGCAGCGCACATGATCTGGTCCAAGAAGTGAACATACCTGAACCACTCAGTAACAGCAACCATAATAGCCATTCTTTTTAGGTGACAAATCTGAGGAACTGTCCCAGATAGAGGTGTCAGTACAGGTGGTTTTGGAACAAATTGATAAATTAAACAGTAATAAGTCACCAGGACCAGATGGTATCACCCAAGAGTTCTTAAGTAATTCAAAGATGAAACTGCAGAACTATTGACTGTGGTATGCAATCTATTGCTTAAATCAGCCTCTGTACCAGATCACTGGAGAATAGCTAATGTCACGCCAATTTTTTAAAAAGGCTCCAGCAGCAATCCTGGCAATTACAGACCAGTAAGCCTAACGTAACACAAGAACCTGTGGTTACCCAGTGAAATTAATAGGAATTAGGTTTAAAACATACATAAGGAAGTACTTCTTCATAAAACACAAAGTCAATCTGTGGAACTCCTTGCCAGGAGATACAGTGAAGGCCAAAGTATTCAAAGGGTTCAAAGAGGAATTAGATACATTCATGGAGGATAGGTCCATCAATGACTATTAGCCAAGATAGTCAGGGATACAACCCATGCTCCGAGTGTCTCTAAACCTCGGACTGCTAGAAGCTGGGGCTGGACAACAAGGAGATGATCACTCAATAAATTGCCCTGTTCTGGTCACTCCCTCTGAAGCACCTAGCATTGGCCACTGTCGAAAGATAGGATACTGGGCTAGATGGACCATTGGTCTGAGCCAGTATGGCCATTATGATGTTTAAAGTGTTTCCTTTACTTTCTAAAACTATTAGCTGGGAGATTCCATTGTCCCCTGGAGAGTTACTAAGCTAAATCTGGAGACTAAGAGGGATTCTATGAGCCAACAGTGTGCCCTTGTTGCCAAGAAGGCTAATGGCATATTGGGCTGCATTAATAGAAGCATTGCCAGCAGATCGAGGGCAGTGATTATTCCCCTCTATTTGGCACTGGTGAGGCCACACCTGGAGTACTGCATCCAGTTTTGGGCCCCCCACTACAGAAAGGATGTGGACAAATTGGAGAGAGTCCAGTGCAGGGCAGTGAAAATGTTCAGGGGCTGGGGCACATGTCTTATGAGGCGAGGCTGAGGGAACTGAGTTTATTTAGTCTGCAGAAGAGAAGAGTGAGGGGGGATTTGATAGCAGCCTTCAACTACCTGAAGGGGGGTTCCAGAGAGGATGGAGCTCGGCTGCTCTCAGTAGTGGCAGATGACAGAACAAGGAGCAATAGTCTCAAGTTGCAGTGGGGGAGGTCTAAGTTGGATATTTCGCTAGCAGGGTGGTGAAGCACCGGAATGGGTTACCTAGGGAGGTGGTGAAATCTCCATCCTTAGAGGTTTTTAAGCCCTGGCTGGGATGATTTAGTTGGTGTTGGTCTTGCTTTGAGCAGGGGGTTGGACTAGATGACCTCCTGAAGTTTCTTCCAACCCTAATCTTCTATGATTCTATTCCAGCTTTACATGCAAATCCTCATATAGCCTGAACTAGGGAGCGGCTACCAACACCCCAGAATACTACAGACACTATGGCTTCAGGTGCCTTTCAGATCGCGTGTCTGATGCGCCTACCATGTTCAGTGGCTGTAGAAACTCACTTCACACTTCTTTAAGGTGAGAATCGTGGGGACTCGGGTCAACTGAGGCTTTGTATTGACCCCTTCACTGGGCTGGGCCAGGTCTCTGCAGATGTTCTTGCCCCATCAGCAGAGACCTGAATGCCTACATACAATGCTACCCTGCCTGGCAGGTGTATTGCACTTCATGGTGTGCAAATGACAGGACATGCTGGAAGGACCAGTACAGATCTAGAGCAAATGGCTGCAAGAGGACCCAAATTCCTCATGGGCAAAGTGCGAGCAGGAGTCGGATTCCAACTCCAAGGGAGGGAACTCGTGACAAAATCCACTCATGAACAGTGGCACGCATAACAGAATGTAAAACTAGCCAGGTGGAGCCCAGAGCCCAGGCAGTGAGGGTGATGGGCAGGAGACAGGACAGGTCTTCCCAGAAAGCAGGAAAGATCTACTCACGTTTTATTGGTGCCTCAAACGATTTGGCAACAGTCACCATCACGTTGGTGCCAAAAACCTAGGAGCAAACAGTCCAAAGTGAAAACAGAGGCCCAGGTAATAACGAGAGAAGCCACTCCACTACAGCTGCCTAGCTGCAGCTAACACTACCAGGGCCAGTTGTGGTCACAGCAGAGACAAAGCTCCAACCAGTCAAAGAATCACAGTATTCATTTTCTCCTCCGAGTCTGAGTAAATGAATACTGTGACTTCTTCCTTTGTAAATACAATGTCGCATCTAGTCTGCCTGGTAGAAGGTTTTTAATTTGCAATTGCCTACGCATGCTGTACTAGCCTTTGAAATATTCTAGAAACTAGCTTTTTAATTCATTGACACTTGATACACAGGTCATTATTGGTGTTAAAGATGACAATACACAGCTTCATATTACGAATATGCAAAAGCTTTGAAAAAAAGAAGTGGTCTAACAAGTAGTAGTGAGGACAAACCCCACAAACAAGTCCTTTTATCCGCACTGAAGGGAGAGGAAGAGCATGTTACAGCTCTTACCAACTATGTCAGCAATAATATGACAAATCCACTTGACCCTCTATCACATCTAGAGCAGTGTTTTTCAAATGTGGCCATCATGGCTCCATGCGGCCATCAGGGGCTTTTCTTGCAGTCACAGCCTCCTGGGTGGTGATGGGGGGGGGGGAGGAAAGGAGCAGCCCCTCCCTCTGGGGCTGCCAGGAGGGATTGGGCCTTCCCCCCTTTGGAGCCACAAACACCAGAGGAGCAGACAGCCAGTGTGAGTTTCCCGTCTTCCCAAGGCAGTGGGGCTCAGGCTTCTGGCTTCAGCCCTGGTGTGGCAGGCTCCTGCCACGGGCTCTGATTGTGGGGCTTTGAACCCTGGCTACTCAGTGTTAGGCTCCATCCCTCGGCTGCAGGATTCCATCCCTGGGCTCACCAGCCCCATCTCGTCCCTGCTGCCTCCCTATCCACCTCCTCATCCAAGTCTTAATTTGTTCCCTGGCTTGCCAGGGCTGAACAAGTCTGCTGTGAAAAGCGATATTTGTATATTTGTTAATATCAGTTTTCACTGCCTCTCAGCCAGCTAACCAGTCTGTTAATATCACTTTGCACAGCAGCAAACGTACAAATATCAGTTTTCACAGAAGCAGACTTACTAGCTAGCAAGTCTAAAAAATGCAGCAAAAAAGCAAAAGAAAAATAAAGGAAGACAAGAACATGCAAAGCACCTTATTTGTGTTTCTATTCTGTTTAGGTCTAGTAAAGAAAAGAGACAAACGTAAGCTATTTTTATTATTAAGTCTGCAAAAAAACCCTGCATAAATAAATTACTATGATTTGGCCATATACATGTGCATATTTGTTTTTCCTAAAGTATTTTAGGAAAAACTGTTGAATGGCCACCAGCAAGAGTTGGTGGCTGCACTCTGAAGCGCCAAAAAAATTATGGCAAGAACCCCTGATCTAGAGGTGCTTACCAACAGAGCTACCAGCCTATATGCAACACCACATGCACACAAGTCTGCTGAAAACAGCAGCTGTTGGCGAAGAACCAACAGATTCATGAAAGGTGACTTGATTCTAATGAGACCCGGAGCTTCTTCAGCCCAGTCAAGAAATCTGGCACCAAAACATTTGCTGACATGGCCAAGACAACCACATTTACGTCTGGCCTGGAAGGGATAATCACAGCAGCTACCACTCCGGAAAATGTTTTCCGCAGAGCCCTGTCCTTAGCAAGGTGCAGAGATATTTCAATGGCAACTGTTCTTAGTCACCCAATAGGACCTGTGCCTATGTCCCTCTTCCATGCTGATACAACGAGAAGAACGGACAAAGATGAATTAGGACATCAACTGGAAACTCAAGACGGAAGAATCAATAAGCTAAGAGAACGCAACAGAGAAACCACAGTGTACATCAGAGGTACCATGGCTGCCATAGAAATGATGGCACATTCCAATTCCACCCCTTCAATGAATTGGCTGCTGATACAACAGTAACTCTGTGAAAACTGCAGAAAAATAACACCAGACAGGGTCTGAGGAGGGATGCAAGTAAGAGCAGATGATTGGTGGATGCCCTGTGCCTCCACAGAAGTTTCTAAGGCCTTGTCTACACTACAAAGTTTTGTCAGCAAAAGTTAAGCCACTTTAATTAAAATCGCTGTTGCATGCCCTCACTAGCTCCTTGTGTTGGCAGAGTGCATCCACACTAACAGCTCTCCCACAGACACAGAGAGCAGTGCACTATAGGTAACTATCCCACTGTGCAAGAGATAGCAGGGTGCTTTGGGAAGGGTTTGCAATGCCTCAGTATATTGTCAGATGCTTTTTCAACTGAAGTATGGGGGGCGGGGGAAGGAGAGTAGTGTGTCTGGGGCAGGGGGACAGCAGGCTGACTGACCTATCCCGAGGCGGGTGAAGGGGGACATCCCTCCACATCAGCCCCTAGCTCTGCTTGGGGTCTGCATAGCAGTCTCTTCCAAAGCAGCCCACTCTGCTGGCCTGCCTATGGCTCTGTGATTCCCGGAGTTCTCCCACAGCCTCCTCAGCTGCCGGGAGCCATCTTGAGCAGCTCTGTAGCTCTCTGTGCTGAGAAATGCCAAAGCTGCACAGCAGCCCCCCCCCCCCCCACAGCAGTCTGCCTGTGGCTGTATTCCTAGGGCAGGGCAGAACAGGAGCAGTCCACATTATCGACTTGTGCTTTGTTCCCCAAACAGAGCAGCATGCTGAGCTGCCAGATACTTCCTGGAGCTTTGAAAGAGGAGGGGTGCCTGCCTACAGGGCAGGAGAGATCAAAACAGCGAGCAGAGCTGTCACAGGAGGCATTGTGGGATACAGATGGAAGCCAGTTATGTTAACAAAACAAACAGCAGTGTCTACACTGACGCTTTGTCACTTTAACTTTGCTGCAAAAAGCTTTACACTTCTCGTTGAGGTGGTTTTATATTGTCAGCAAAACAGCAGAGTTTTGCCACCCCTCTCCTGTTTTGTTAGCAAAAGGCAGCTTTTGCAGACAAAACTTCGTAGTGTAGACAAGGCCTAAATGTGGCACCCAGCAAGCAGTCACTTGTAAAATTCCTGACTATATGGTTCAAAATATACCTGAGTGTGCATGAAAACACTCAGCACAAACACCCCTCCTGGCTGGAGATTTTTCCAGTAGCGCTTGCTATTCACTATTTTCCGAAAATGAAACAGAGATAAACATGTGGACTGAAACACGCTCCATTACCAGCACAACTGACAAGCGTTGCCCTTCATACTTGTGCATGCAATTTGTGATGCACTCATTCCTGACTTCCGCAACATACCTCCTGCTGTACCTGCATTAACAGGATGTGACTCTGTCATTCCTATTTGGTGATGGGGGGAAAAAAAAAAATCTGTGCTTAATGTTCTTAAAACAAAGACTGTTTACTGCTTCCGGGAGAGAGGACAGACAAGCTACGATTTCTACAGCAAGGAAGTTGGTAGCAGTGCTGTCTGACCAGAGTAAGAAAGAAAAGATGGCCCACAGATCTGAATTGCTTGTGCCTCTATCTAGCCATCAAAAACGACAACTCACTAGTCAAACGCCCACCATGTGAGGACAGTTTTGAAGAGCACATCACAAGAGCATCTTGGCAAATAAAGATCTGGATGTCCTTGCACACAGGTACACCAGATAGTGGATCACTGTTGCAACGTGGGTGGAAATATGCAGATGATGAATTATTTCCTGTATTCTTCAAGGGCCTGTTGGCATCTGAACTTCTACAAGAACCTTATTTGTGCCTATACCAATAGGGTTGCTGCATAATCAACTGTGTCTGTAGTCAGACCAATCTTTCCTGCTCAGAACTGGGTACATGACCAGGCAATGAAGACTGCGTTAGCCCACACACTCAGAGATTGTAATGATGATAAAGAGATTGATGAGAAATGTCACCAGCACTATTGCATTTCAATGATATCTATACAGGGGTAAAACAAAATCTAATAATAGATTATGACCTCAAAGCATCATAACAACAATACAGAGAGACATTAAACTAAGAGAAGTGAATGCAAATATTGCGATGTGGTCACTTTAACATGTGATGGTGTCATTGTTTATCCCTGTTTCTATGGAAACAGCACCACTTGACAGCTCCATATCATATCTCATCCTAAAGTAGACATCATAAGCTTCCAAACAAGGTATGATGTGCGTGCGTAGAGAGGATACAATAAAATCGACCAAGTTGAGGGTGCCTGCCATTGGCCTAAATTTACATGAAAGCATTCAGTAAAAGTACAAACTGCTGACTTGGCCTCAATTAGCAGACAATGCAGAGTGTGTGTCTGGAAGCTTGAAACAGGACTGAATTCAATAGGAAGTGTAATGACTGCTTCTGACAACTCTATTTTGCTCTTTGGGCATCTATTTTTATTGTATAATCTGGAGGAATGTGTCCATTTTAAATATTGGCACCTTTTCATTGGACTGACTAAACATGAGTTTGTCAGGCCTCTTCAATTCCTGGTCATTTCATGGCATCTAGTTTAGATTAAGCCAACTGTAGACCGATAAATCAGAGGCCAGCTTGTTCCTGGCCAATGAGATCCAAGAGTTAGCATACAGAGAGACAAGAGCATAACAGAATGGTGCAATCATTATTAGAATGTCTATTATAACCAAGGAGTGAGGTCAGAAACTCTAGCCAGGGCCAAAGAGAGGACAGTATCCATAGAATCATAGAATCATAGAATATCAGGGTTGGAAGGGACCCCAGAAGGTCATCTAGTCCAACCCCCTGCTCAAAGCAGGACCAAGTCCCAGTTAAATCATCCTAGCCAGGGCTTTGTCAAGCCTGACCTTAAAAACCTCTAAGGAAGGAGATTCTACCACCTCCCTAGGTAACGCATTCCAGTGTTTCACCACCCTCTTAGTGAAAAAGTTTTTCCTAATATCCAATCTAAACCTCCCCCATTGCAACTTGAGACCATTACTCCTCGTTCTGTCATCTGCTACCATTGAGAACAGTCTAGAGCCATCCTCTTTGAAACCCCCTTTCAGGTAGTTGAAAGCAGCTATCAAATCCCCCCTCATTCTTCTCTTCTGCAGACTAAACAATCCCAGCTCCCTCAGCCTCTCCTCATAAGTCATGTGCTCTAGACCCCTAATCATTTTTGTTGCCCTTCGCTGTACTCTTTCCAATTTATCCACATCCTTCTTGTAGTGTGGGGCCCAAAACTGGACACAGTACTCCAGATGAGGCCTCACCAGTGTCGAATAGAGGGGAACGATCACGTCCCTCGATCTGCTCGCTATGCCCCTACTTATACATCCCAAAATGCCATTGGCCTTCTTGGCAACAAGGGCACACTGCTGACTCATATCCAGCTTCTCGTCCACTGTCACCCCTAGGTCCTTTTCCGCAGAACTGCTGCCGAGCCATTCGGTCCCTAGTCTGTAGCGGTGCATTGGATTCTTCCATCCTAAGTGCAGGACCCTGCACTTATCCTTATTGAACCTCAAGTCCAGAGGGACTTTCCAGCAGTCTGGGCCTTGAAGCAGCCACAAGGACTAAGGAAAATCTTTAAACATTCTAGCAAAACTTCACCCAACATTACAAGAGGGACCTGTAGCATATTCAGTAACATATTTATTTTCCCCTTATTGTAAAATCACCACCTGGGATCCCAAATTGTGAACGATTCTCACTGAGCTACAACATGACTGTTTAATGCTGAAGAGACACATGAAATCAAGCAGCAAGGACAAGTCCTTTGTACAGAGCCAGGAAGGCTGTCTGGAGACTGCTTGTAGGCACAGCATGATAATCAGCTGAGAAAACCAGCTATAATAGAGCAAACAGTGCTGGTGCCAGCTGCATTATGCAATGCAGCCGGTTTCTCTCGCTGGTGCTCCGGGAGCCACCCTATGGAATTAAGTGAATAAATTGGAAGAGTATTTGCTGGGCTAAGTTTTGGCCAAACACCCTGTCATTTCCCCCTCCTCCCCAACCTTGCTTTTGGGCAGAGGAGAAAGCATACACCCGGTTGCCAGTACTCCCTCCTTTCCCAAAATTAGCATGACATCATATTTGGACACCTCTGCCAGAAAACCTACAGAACAGGGATGGTGTGACACTGCTCCACCTGCTCTGCCAATGCCCACGAGCCGCGCCTACTTACCCAGAACACATCGTAGATGAAGAGGCCCCCGAGCAGGATGCACCCAGTGCTGACGTTGTTCAAATGCAGGAGCTCCACGCCATTGAGAGAGAACGCCAGTCCAAAGAGATTGTTTGCAATCCAGTGCTAAGGGCCAAACACAACAAGAAGATGGATCTGGCTCAGCACAGCCAGTGGCAGAAACTTCCTATTCCTTGCAGGCAGATTACCAAGAGACTCCCAAGTTTGATCTAGGGGTTGTTCCTCCCCCTTCTAGTTTGAATATCCCACCGCTACTTTGTTCCCTTTCTTACCTTCCTCAGCAGGTACCAGACTCCAACGACGCTGCTCATGGCCAAGCACACAAGATCCTTGGAATCAAACTCATAATTCACTATTTCTGTAACAAACATAACAGCATGATTCCATCTGGTCTGCACAACTCCTCCCACTCTCCCAGAGGCAGAGCAGGGACTAGTGTATATCTATCTATCTATAGCAGGTGAGCCACACAGGACCACCGTGGCAACTTTCCCAAACGAGAGTCGGAGTGACACTGCACGTGCAAGTGACCAATTCTGCAGTAACCACATGCAAGTTAGGTGTCCATTCAGAGCTGAACTTGGAAAATCCGGACCTTTCCTTTCAACCAGGCCACTCTTCCTCGGCAGATTGTCTTGCTGCCAGGAAGGAAACTGAACTCAGGTTCGCTGGGATTGTATACACACAGCTGTCTCGGGAGGTGGATGCCTTTTCGCCTTTCCTATTCACATAGTTAATTAGCAGTAAGTACTTTTTCAGCTAGGTGAAGCATATTCTACTTGTTCATAGACCATCAGTGGGTGGAGATCAGGAGCAGTGGAGACAGCACTATATTAGTTAAAAGCCTTAGATAAAAAATATTTAAAATGAATTCTCTTTATCAATTTCATTTCTGCAGCACCCTGATACTGGGATCTTCCATCTGACCAAAAGACAGCAGACAGGGAGATGCCAAAGCCGAGGTTCTAACAGCACATGCACAGAATCCGAAGAGCACTGGGTACATCCAAACAGGCCACCGCAGCGTGGAGTGGGGAATGAGAGGGAGAGTCCAAAATATTTTGATTCAATGAAGGGTTGAAAATTGACAAGCTGAGAGAGCGAGAGCACATGAAGCAGGAAAAAAAGGTAGAACAAAAAGTCCCAAGAGAAAGCAGGCAAAATAGACATACCTTCCTTGTTTTCCCCCGAGCCCTGGGTGAAGAGAAGCTGGTACTGTTTGCTGGGGAAGTTAGCTGGGAAGACTTTGTTCATGACAGGGCTGAAATACAGATGGAGAGGAGGTCAATCCTGCAGAAGCACCTGTGAATTCAATGCACTTCCCTATTACCTCCAGGATGACTGTAAACCACATTACAAACATTAAGTCCCAACACCTCTACCCTATCCCCTGTACAGATGGGGAAACTCAAGTACAGAAAAATGAAGTGACTTGCTGAATGCTCCTGATATAGTGGCACAGCTCCGTCACCAAGCTCTAACCGGAAGACGACAATCTTTGTAGGGTTATAGGCAGTATTCAAACCAATTTGTGGGAGGGGTGGGTGGGTGCGGCTGCAGGGGAAACACTGCTGGTTATATTTTGGAAGCATGCCAATTTGGTGCAATTGGCTGCATTCCAATGCTTTTCAGAGTCACCCATGGCAGGGCTGGCTTAGCATTAGCCAGAGAGAAAGGAGAGCTCCACTGGAGGGAGAGAAACCCAATCCCAATTCTGCTCGCGGTCAGGAGTGACTGTTCTCATTTCCCATCCATCACACCTCCTAAAGCCTGAGGCTGTGGCTCACCCTGGATTGCCCTCTGCATGCCCCAGCCCACCTAACGGTTTCTAGCGTAACTTGCTGCAGCATCCCACAAGTCTCCTGGATCAGAGACTTGCAGTGAAGAGACCCCCATTCGAAGCCTGACACCAGCACTACCGTCTCAGGGAGTAGCTAACGTGTTTGAGTCAGCACATCTAAAGAGAAAAAGGCAAAACACCATAATCCAAAAGCCTGGGGAAGTTATCCCTGTCCCAAAAGCCCATAACCTACTGGGTTTGCAGAGACTAGTGGAATCAATATCAGAAGTCAGAGGGATCTGGGTCAGGTTCAAAATCCTGTAATCTAAAGGAAGGCATCTTTCCCCTCCCCACACCACCCCCAAAAGGCCCCAAACAGCTCAAGAAACAGGAAACTGATTCCCCACCCCCACAATAACTTGACTTTTCTAGAAAAGCTCAGCTGAGATTGCAACATCCAAGGCCAGATCCTACCCTATTCTAAGGCGCAAAGGGACCTGAAATGCTACTTTCAGTGGGCAACCAGTTCCCCCTGGAAAGGGGGAATCCTCAGCTGGTGAAAAGTTGGCAGAGCTGCCCCCCTCTGGTGTGTGGGACAGGAGGGGGTGGGCTGGAGTACACCATACTCTAGTGAGCCTTGCTGGTGTAATGCACTGAGACTGCTCTAACTTGCACTGGGAGGCATGGCTAGCTGCAGGCATGAGGCATGGTGCAGAACAGTGGCTCCATTCCACCTGTTTCCCCAACTGTATCACATTGTGTCCCAGTGCAGTTGAGAATTTAGCCTGCAGTTTTCACTGAGGTTTGTGCTTTGTAAACCAATTTCCCAACTGGCTTTGCTGAGGCACCAGCTCTGTCAATAGAAGCCCACTGAGGACTTCAGAACCGTCTCTCACGGTTGCTGTTCAAAGCAAAAAGTGCTCTCTGTGCTGTTTAAATACAACATACGCTGTTAGCTCCTCAGGAGAGGGACAGTGCCTTGCTGGCCAGGCACACCTATGGTGCAGTAAGAGCATAAATCCAAACTCCTTTGCAGGCTGCATAGCCCAGTGCTTTGTCCACTAGCCTGGGGCTTGGGAGAGCTGGGGTCTACACCTGGCTCACCCATTGGTCTGCTATATGACCTTGGGCAAGTCACTTTTCCACTCTATGCCTTAGCTTCCCTGTCTAAGTCAGAGAATGATACTGCCCTCCTTTGTAAACTGCTTAGAGTTCTGCTGATGAAAAGCGCTAGGTCATATTTTTACTGCTGTAAGGTAACAGCACTCGGGAATAAACAAGTCCAATCTGCCCCCTTCTAGGTGCACATACACCATAGGGCACTTCCCTATACACTCCCCTAGTCACCAGGACAGAGTTTACCATACAATATTGAGGTACCCTACCCCATTTTTTACCTGATGGTGTGAGACAGGGCTAGGATCCCCAAGACAAAGAAATACATAGATAGCAACAGGTTGATATATTCTTGAGAGAAGATCTGAAAGGCAAAAAAAAAAAGATTTGGTTATAATAGCAATTCGCACCTTGCAGGTGGCAGAAAAGGCAAGAACCCCTTTACATGTTAAGCAGCTGTGATGTAACTAGCACGTTACTGGTCACTGCTTTCTGGTCACAGTTGTGACAAGTGACTAAGAATGACTAAGGGAACTCAACATATTTACTGGTTTCAGAGTAGCAGCTGTATTAGTCTGTATTCGCAAAAAGAAAAGGAGTACTTGTGCTTAGTCTCTAAGGTGCCACAAGTACTCCTTTTCTTTTAACATATATTTCATACCGTGGGGTTAAAATAAAAAAGGAATTAAAATCCATGACTAGTCCCCTGATCCCATAATAAGGGTCATGTGGGATAGGTGGCCACCTCCAGGGTCTATGCTACCAGCTGCAACAGCAAGCCATTCAAAATGGTTTAATCAAAAAATTGCAGGAAAGGGCTCTCGTTTTTCCCACACAATTCTCCTTTGGAGAAATATTCAGCATGTGATCGGAGCATGAAATTGTTTGTTAAATTCATGCAACAGCCCGAATACAAAAAATGACAAAGAGGTTGACCGAGTCTTGCCTCAGTGTCAGGGGCTGGACAAGATAACCTCTTGAGGTCTCTTCCAGCCCTACATTTCTGTGAAAACTGAATTAAGGCAGCATTCCCCCTACCCCTTCAGTTCCAAAGGCATCCTAAACTCATGCTCCACCCTAGTTTATTGAGGATATTATGAGAACCCCTACCCCCCTGAAATGCACGTGCAGCCTTATAGCCTGCATTCATTTTCTCACACACACACACACACACACACACACACACACACACACAGCTAAATTTGCCAAGAAGCACTTCAGGCAGCCTTTGATCTTTTCTTGTAGTCTCTTAAACTAGAGAAATTAAAATACAAATGCTTAATGCAGAGTAACATCATGGTAATTATTTTAAACCTGTCCAAGTGAAGGCTCGTGTAGCAACATTAATTTGTCCACATTGCACATGTTTAGTACTTTCCCTCTTGAGACACTTCACAGCCACCCCTGGCATGACCAAAGATAAGGGACGGTAAAGGTACCCGAGGAGTCCTGCTAGCATCCTGACACCACAGGAGGTTGGGTTTCTTAGGGGGAACACCTTCTCTGACCACAGTCAAGAAGGAACTGACCAGAATGCTTGATGGGCAGCATTTGTAACCATGGTGCTATAAATGGTAGGGATCCTGGCTTGTGGTCTCCCCTATTCCAGGAGTGAGAACCCTGTCCAGATAGTATTTTTAGAAAAGTATTCCCCCTGCCCCAGTGCTCATAACACTCAAATATATCTGAACCAATTTTATTCAAGTATTCTAAAAATAAATTCCCCCTTGGCTAACAACCAAGAATGGAAGATTACAGCGCAGAGAAGTATGAGAAAGTTGTAAATGCTGAAGAATTAGAATAGCAGTTGAAATGAATTCTTAACTAAGGCCTCCTCAATAAAAGAAAGGCTGTACCACTTTAATGAAGCTGATTTTAAATTGTAAACTATTTAGGCCTTTACATCCCACCCCCCCCCCCACGTAAACACGCTTAAGCCAGTTTAAGCTTCAGTCGAAATTGGTACTTTAAGTACAGTTACATAAGGGATTTGTACAGGTATAACTACATAATTTAAAGTAAACTTTATTACATTCTCATAGAGCCTTGGTCTACACTAGGAGTTGAGGTCGAATTTAGCAGCGTTAAATTGATTTAACCCTGCACCCGTCCACATGACGAAGCCCTTTTTTCCCCCGACTTAAAGGGTTCTTAAAATCGATTTCTTTATTCCACCCCCGACAAGGGGATTAGCGCTGAAATCGGCCTTCCTGGGTCGAATTTGTGGTACTATGGACACAATTAGACAGTATTGGCCTCTGGGAGCTATCCCAGAGTGCTTCATTGTGACCGCTCTGGACAGCACTCTCAACTCAGATGCACTGGCCAGGTAGACAGAAAAAGGCCCACGAACTTTTGAATTTCAATTTTCTGTTTGGCCAGCGTGGCAAGCTGCAGGTGACCATGCAGAGCTCATCACCAGAGGTGACCATGATGGAGTCCCAGAATCGCAAAAGAGATCCAGCAAGGACCAAATGGAAGGTACGGGATCCGATTGCTATATGGGGAGAGGAATCCGTGCTATCAGAACTACATTCCAGTTTTTGAAATGCCGAAACATTTGTCAAAATCTCCCAGGGCATGAAGGACAGAGTGACCAAGGGACCCGAAGCAGTGCTGCGTGAAACTTAAGGAGCTGAGGCAAGCCTACCAGAAAACCAGAGAGGCGAATGGCCATTCCGGGTCAGAGCCCAAAGCATGCCGCTTCTATGATGAGCAGCATGCCGTTTTAGGGGGTTCAGCCACCACTACGTCAGCCATGTTGTTTGACTCCTTCAATGGAGATGGAGGCAACACAGAAGTAGGTTTTGGGGATGAGGAAGATTATGATGATGAGGTTGTAGATAGCTTACAGCAAGCAAGCGGAGAAACCGGTTTTCCCGACAGCCAGGAACTGTTTCTCACCCTGGACGTGGAGCCAGTACCCCCCGAACCCACCCAAGGCTGTCTCCCGGACCCGCCAGGCAGAGAAGGGACCTCTGGTGAGTGTACCTTTTAAAATACTACACATGGTTTAAAAGCAAGCATCTTTAATTTGCCCTGGCATTCGCGGCTCTCCTGGATGTACTCCCAAAGCCTTTGCAAAAGGTTTCTGGGGGCGGCAGCCTTATTCCGTCCACTATGGTAGGACACTTTACCACTCCAGGCCAGTAGCATGTACTCAGGAATCACTGTAGAATAAAGCATTGCAGTGTATGTTTGCTGGGGTTCAAACAACATCCATTCTTTATCTCTCTGTGTTATCCTCAGGAGAGTGATATCATTCATGGTCACCTGGTTGAAATAAGGTGCTTTTCTTAAGGGGACATTCAGAAGTGCCCATTCCTGCTGGGCTGTTTGCCTGTAGCTGAACAGAAATGTTCCCTGCTGTTAGCCATGGGGAGGGTGGAGGGACTAGCCACGCGGTGGGGGAGGCAAAATGCGACCTTGGAATGAAAGCACATGTGCTATGTATGTAATGTTAACAGCAAGGTTTACCATGAAAGAGCGTACCCATTGTTCTACAAAATGTGTCTTTTTCCAATACCACTGTCCCTTTTTTTCCCCCTCCACCAGCTGCATGTGTTTCAAGGATCACAGGATCTTCTCCTTCCCAGAGGCTAGCGAAGATTAAAAGGTGAAAAAAAACGCACTCGCGATGAAATGTTCTCTGAGCTCATGCTGTCCACCCACACTGATAGAGCACAGACGAATACATGAGGCAGACAATGTCAGAGTGCAGGAAAGCACAAAACAACCAAGAGGAGAGGTGGCGGGCTGAAGAGAGGGCTGAGCTGAAAGGTGGCAGCAGCGTGATGAGGAGGCAGGACTCAATGCTGAGGCTGCTGGAGGATCAAACTAATATGCTCCAGCATATGGTTGAGCTACAGGAAAGGCAGCAGGAGCACAGACCGCCGCTACAGCCCCTGTGTAACCAACCGCCCTCCTCCCCAAGTTCCATAGCCTCCTCACCCAGATGCCCAAGAACGCGGTGGGGGGGGGCCTCCAGCCACCCAGCCACTCCACCCCAGAGGATTGCCCAAGCAACAGAAGGCTGGCATTCAAGAAGTTTTAAACTTTTAAAGTGCTGTGTGGCCTTGTCCTTCCCTTCTCCACCACCACTCCTGGGCTACCTTGGTAGTTATCCCCCTATTTGTGTGATGAATTAATAAAGAATGCATGAATGTGAAGCAACAGTGACTTTATTGCCTCTGCAAGCAGTGATCGAAGGGAGAAGGGGAGGGTGGTTAGCTTACAGGGAAGTAGAGTGAACCAAGGGGCAGGAGGTTTCATCAAGGAGAAACAAACAGAACTTTCACACCGTAGCCTGGCCAGTCATGAAACTGTTTTTCAAAGCTTCTCTGATATGCACTGCGCCCTTCTGTGCTCTTCTAACAGCCCTGGTGTCTGGCTGTGCTTAACCAGCAGCCAGGTGATTTGCCTCAACCTCCTACCCCACCATAAACGTCTCCGCCTTACTCTCTCAGATATTGTGACGCGCACAGCAAGCGGTAATAACAGTAGGAATATTGGTTTCGCTGAGGTCTAACTGAGTCAGTAAACTGCGCCAGCGCACTTTTAAACATCCAAATGCTCATTCTACCACCATTCTGCACTTGCTTAGCCTGTAGTTGACTCCTGGACTACTGTCCAGGCTGCCTGTGTATGGCTTCATGAGCCATGGCATTAAAGGGTAGGCTGGGTCCCCAAGGATAACTATAGGCATTTCAACATCCCCAACGGTTATTTTCTGGTCTGGGAATAAAGTCCCTTCCTGCAGCTTTTGAAACAGACCAGAGTTCCTGAAGATGCGCGCGTCATGTACCTTTCCCGGCCATCCCACGTTGATGTTGGTGAAACATCCCTTGTGATCCACCAGTGCTTGCAGCACTACTGAAAAGTACCCCTTGCGGTTTATGTACTCACCTGCTTGGTGCTCCGGTGCCAAAATAAGGATATGGGTTCCATCTATGGCCCCACCACAGTTAGGGAAGCCCATTGCAGCAAAGCCATCCACTATGACCTGCACATTTCCCAGGGTCACTACCCTTGATATGAGCAGATCTTTGATTGCGCTGGCTACTTGCATCACAGCAGCCCCCATAATAGATTTACCCACTCCAAATTGATTCCCGACTGACAAGCCCTGTGGAAGCTTGCAACGCCATTGACACTCGCTTCTCAACTGTGAGGGCTGCTCTCATCATGGTATTCTTGTGCCTCAGGGCAGGGAAAAGCAAGTCAAAGTTCCATGAAAGTGTCCTTACACATGCGGAAGTTTCGCAGCCACTGGGAATTGTCCCAGACCTGCAACACTATGCGGTCCCACCAGTCTGTGCTTGTTTCCCGAGCCCAGAATCGGCATTCCACCGCATGAACCTGCCCCATTAGCACCATGATCCCCACGTTGCCAAGTCTGTGTCCACGTCCTCATCACTCTTGTCACCATGCTGACGTCGCCTACTCGCCCAGTTTCGCTTTGCCGGGTTCTGGTGCTGCATATACTGCTGGATAATGCATGTGGTGTTTAATGTGCTCCTAATTGCCAAAGTGATCTGAGCGGGCTCCATGCTTGCCGTGGTATGGCGTCTGCACAGAAAAAAGGCGCGGAACAATTGTCTGCCATTGCCCTGACGGAAGGAGGGGCGACTGACGACATGGTTTAGAGGGTTGGCTTACAGGGAATTAAAATCAACAAAGGGAGTGGCTTTGCAAGAAACAGAATGGCCCCCTCAAGGGTAGAACTCAAAACCTCAAGGATAGAACTCAAATCTGGGTTTAGCAGGCCATTTACTTCACAGAGGGAGGGAGGAGAAAATGAATACAAAACAAATCTGGTCTATTTCTTGTTTTGATCCACTTCATCTAACTTTATACATCTTGCTGGCAGTACACTGTGCAGTACGACTGCTAGCTATCGTCATCTCCTGGGTGCTCGGCAGAAGACGGTGCAGTATGACTGCTGGCCACCGTCTTCTGCTGGCTGCTGATTAAAAGACAGTGCACTGCTGGTAGGATTGAATCACCACGAGATGAAACTTAAAAGGGAAATGACCTGGCTGAGTCACTCCCATGTTTGCCCAGGCGCCCCTGACCTCATCGAGGTCGGTTAAAAGAGCACCCAGGACTACATCGACGACGGCTACCAGTCATACTGCACTGTCTGCTAACAAAAGGCAATAAACTGCTGCTGTGTAGCAATGCAGTACCACGTCTGCCAGCACCCAGGAGACATATGGTGACGGTTAGCTGAGCGGGCTCCATGCTTGCCGAGGTATGGTGTCTGCACAGGTAACTCAAGAAAAAAGGCACAAAATGATCGTCTGCCCTTGCTTTCACGGAAGGGAGGGAGGGAGGGAAGGGGGGCCTGACGATGCGTACACAGAACCACCCGTGACAATGTTTTAGCCCCAGCAGGCATTGGGATTTTTACCCAGAATTCAAATGGGTGGCGGAGACTGCAGGAACTGTGGGATAGCTACCCACAGCGCAATGCTCTGGAAGTCAACGGCTGCCTCGGTTCTGTGGACACACTCCGCCGACTACATGCACTTAGAGCACTTGTGTGGGGACACACACAATCAACTGTATAAAAATGCTTTCTACAAAACCGACTTCTATAAATTTGACCTAATTTCGTAGTGTAGACATAACCAGAGATGAGGCCTAAGTCCATTTAGTTACATCAGTGCCACTGTTCTCATATACAAGGCCTAAAGCCCTTACTGCCATGACTTCTAGCTACAGTTCTGGCATTTTCATGTAACCCGAGATGTAGTATTTCTCTGAGGCTTCCCCTACGAAACATGCGGGAGATTATTTTTTACTTATAGACAATAGCACCTTTTACCTTCTCAGTTAGCTGGATAGCCGACATTTATCAACGCCTAAGACTGCTTATAGCAGGAAAGGAATATGAAACAAAGTCTGAAGGTATTTGAACTGTAGATTCTTCCTTCTCCTCTGCTTTCAGCCAGGTCACTGAGTTATCAATTAGTACAGTGGCTCTCAAAGCTGGTCTGCCATTTGTTCAGGGAAAGTCCCTGGCGAGCTGGACTGGTTTGTTTACCTGCCGCATCCGCAGGTTCGGTCGATCACAAATGGGGGCTGCGGGATGCGGTGTGGGCCAAGGGACATGCTGGCCGCCCTTCCTGCATCCCCCATTAGCCTCGAGCGGCGAACCGCGGCCACTGGGAGCCGCAATCGGCCGAACCTGCAGATGTGTCAGGTAAACAAACTGGTCCGGCCTGTCAGGGGCTTTCCCTGAACAAGCGGCAGACCGGCTTTGAGAACCTCTGAGTTAGTAAATCTCAGACTTCAGAGCCAGCACCACAATGTGTCAAGGAAGGACACGTGCTTAGTAGTCCGAAAAGTGACTCAAAATTGTCACTGGCTCTTTGGTCTTATTTTATAAGCACTTACTTGTACACAAACTCAGACTTGCCATAAAAGACAGATAATTCAGAATACAGGCTGACACACCATCCCTCATGTCTCTCTCTGCCTAGCAACGTTGCAAAGATCTCTAAAACCTGTGCAATTTCAACATAGCGTGCACCCAGATTCTAGAGATCACAATACAGCAAGCCAAAAAGAGCCTTTCAGACTCCTCTTTGAGACGTCTGCACTGCAAGCTGTGATCAGTCTTGATGTGATTTAAACGTAAATGCAGTAAGGTAGAGAGATTAAAACAAACAACGAGCAAAGAAGGGAATTTACACATTTCTATGGCCCCCAACAGCATAGGATCTACGTGGCTTACTTACTTTAAAGAAGAGGTAGAGTCCGAAGAGGGTGCAACTGGCAACAATGGGAAAGCGAGCAGCGTCCCGACTGGTAATAGTCTCTGGCATATCTGAGGCATTCTAGAGAGAGAAGAAGAGCACATCTGTGGATTAACCTGCTCTCCATATTAACACATTGGGGAGAAGAGGTCCAGAAGCACCAGCAGAGCTATCAGCTTGCTGGACTGTGCAGAACTAATCAACACTGGGCTCACACAGAAGTAGGTTTCTTGCTGGCTTCCAATCATCCCTGCCAAGCCTTTTTTAAAAGCAGAAACTGATATGGAAACAGATACCTGCCCACCTTTGTCCTAGCAGGAATTGCCAGAGTTTACTACTTTTTCCCTTCGGGAGAAAGCAGTGGGCCTTCTGAACTTACCTCCCTCCCCATTTCTCTCTTCCTACTCCCCCAGCAGAGGCCAGTGTTGGACACTGCTGGCTCTGCATCCCCTGTACTATTCTTGCATTGGAACTGTTTCAACATTATTCATATTCTTGGCTTCATTTAGCTTTCCCATCTGTGTAAGCCATATGTTTATTAGCCACTGAATGACAGTTCTGTCCAGCCACCTTTTACTCATCACATTCTTAGGATGCACCCTTGTACTGAGCCCCTTACGAGTGTGAAAGATGTATTCATTTTGTAAATTCCTTTAAATAATTTTGGAAGCTTCTGTTAGGTAACTTGAAATCTTTTGTTTTGACCCAAAAAAGTCTGGTTCTCTCAGTGTAGGTCCTCAATTCCTGATATGACCTTTTATTCCCCTACATCGCATTCTCTCCATGACATCAATAGCCCTTGCTATGGTACCGAGACCACACAGCAGAGCATGATGGCTAGCAGTCTACTGTCTAGTGATGGTTACCAGACAGCTGACTGCACTCTACACTTGGCATTAGCTGTTTGGCTAATCAAGATACAGAAACTTTCACAACACACTTGCAATCCTGCCTGAGAGATATGCACCCTAGTGCTACCACTTATGCAAAACAACATATGAAAGTAGTGACGACTCATATAGAGCATACAGCTGGCTGCTGCACAGCATTCCCCAGATCAAGGCAGTATCTAAGTACCCAAAGAATTGCTCATTTTCTGCAGCAAGGTCTGTTAACCCCGCAGCTTTATCTCCATCTAGCGTACACTGACCACCACAGCTATGATAAACTCCCCAAACTAGGCATTAGGGAAGAAAATGTGATATAACTGGGTGAACTATCATTACTAGATGCCCCCCAAGAAGGGGACAGGATAATGCGCAGAATCATAGAAATGCAGGGTTGGAACGGATCTTGGGAGGTTATCCAACGCAGTCTCCTGCAGTGAGACAGACACTCTGAGAGGCGTTTGTTTAACCTAAAGCTGAAGGGGAGCAGAATTCTCTCAGACAGGGAAAACATCTCCATGGAAGATAGCGAAAGGAAGCAGGAGTTTTTCTGGGGAGAAAGCCAGAGAGGTAGAAACAGAACCCAGGATCAACTCTCTCTAGTGGATGCATTACTCAAAAAGGGATGATGGGGGCTTAGAAGCTTTCCAAGGATACATGAACTCCTCCAGAACCAGCAGGGGCACTACCCAGGGGGCAATAACCAAGAAGACAGAGATACCCTATGGGTACCTCTCTCCAGAAGGGGAGAACGAAGGCAGGACTAGAGGACGAAAGCAGAACCCTATGGGTCACAAACAGGGGTGAGACACCAGAAGCTAGAGAGCATATCTTTCCAGGAAGGGAGCAGTAATACCTGGGGGGTATGAAAACGCTGCGGGCCCCCCAGTGTGCGCGCATACGGGTTCCAGGCCTGGAGGCGGCTCAGGACTTTTCTCCCATGGCACGAGAGGGGAACGTCCGCGATGAGAACACACCTGGGTGTCGCAGGGGAGCAGTGGGGACCACAGCAAAAGGCTGATCTGTCACTGGGGGTCCCAGGCCCCTTGCGGGGGGGGGGTCAGCCAGCGCAACAATACGAGAAACCAGGGCCCCGCAGCGCGGGAGGTCCCTGGGGGCTGCCCCAGACGCTCAAAGGGGGTGCTGCAGAGGATGAGTCCCTTGAGGGGTGCCCGGTCCGGGGAGGGGGGGCCCGGTCCGGAGGTTACCTTGCTCTTGGCGCAGGTGACGGAGCGCAGCGCCCCGAAGAAGATGGGCAGCAGCGCCATGAGCACCAGGCTGCCGTAGGCCAGGGCCATGCCCTCGGGGGTGGCGGGCGGGCGCGCCGGGCCGGCGGCGGGGGGGGCCTCCCCGGGCCCGCTCACGTTGTGCGCTTCGCTCACGGGAGCCGCAGCCTGCTCCGCCATCGCCGCCTGCTCCCAACGCGGTCCGCACTTCCGGCCCGGCAGCCCGCCGCCTCCGGGACACGTTCCCTTAAGAGCCGGAAGTGGGACGCGCGCGTGCGCCGGCCTGGCCCCGCCCCCTAGCAACCGAGCCGGCTCCGTTACCAAGGGGACCCGCAGCTGCGGCTGCGCCACCCAGGGATGAGCCTGGGACAGGGCCTAGGCCTAGACCAGCCCCCCCGCCCTGGGCCCCATCCAGCCCCCAGGCCGGGACCCCCACCCCGCCCTGCCCCTCCCTAGATCCCCTGCTCCTGGCCTGGGCCCCAGCTCCAGACCCACGTCCTCCCCCCAGGCCGGGACCCCCACCCCGCCCTGCCCCTCCCTAGATCCCCAGACCCCCTCCTCCCTGCTCCTGGCCTGGGCCCCACCTCCAGACCCATGTCCTCCCCCCAGGCCGTGACCCCCACCCCGGCCCTGCCCCTCCCTAGATCCCCTGCTCCTGGCCTGGGCCCCACCTCCAGACCCATGTCCTCCCCCCAGGCCGGGACCCCCACCCCGCCCTGCCCCTCCCTACATCCCCAGATCCCCTGCTCCTGGCCTGGGCCCCACCTGCAGACCCACGTCCTCCCCCCAGGCCGGGAGCCCCACCCCAGCCCTGCTCCTCCCTAGAACCCCAGACCTCCTCCTCCCTGCTCCTGGCCAGGGCCCCACCTCCAGACCCACGTCCTCCCCCCAGGCCGGGACCCCCACCCCGGCCCTGCCCCTCCCTAGATTCCCTGCTCCTGGCCTGGGCCCCACCTCCAGACCCATGTCCTCCCCCCAGGCCGGGACCCCCACCCCGCCCTGCCCCTCCCTACATCCCCAGATCCCCTGCTCCTGGCCTGGGCCCCACCTGCAGACCCACGTCCTCCCCCCAGGCCAGGAGCCCCACCCCAGCCCTGCCCCTCCCTAGATCCCCAGACCCCCTCCTCCCTACTCCTGGCCTGGCCCCACCTCCAGACCCACGTCCTCCCGCCAGGCCATGAACCCTACTCAAGAGGGGCAAATTTTAGCTGGACGTATTCCTGGAGGTTTCCTCACAAGACATAATATTTAATTCCTGGACAATCCTGGAGGGTTGGCAACCCTACCCACCCATGGGCCAGGCCTTTCCCACCCATAAGCCCTATCCCCAGGCCCCATCCTCCCTCCCATGGCCTGCTCTATCCCTGGCCTTGGCCCCCATTCCCAGGCCCCTATCTTCTCCCCCAAGTTGGGACCCCCCCATCCTTGAGCCTGTGACCTTTGTCACCTACAGGGTAGAGTAGGGGATCCCTTCCGATAAGGCCACAAAGAGGTTCTTGCCAGGAGGGAAGAAGCAGAGCCCCATTCTCCCATCCAACAGCTTCTAGCTAATCAACCTCCTGCTAACCCCAGGCTGACAGAGCCCCCAAGCAGCACCAAGAGTAGCTTGGCAGAACTGCTAGCAGGGGAGATGGTTTCACCCCGAGCCTCAGCAGTGTAGCCCCTTACTTCCCCCGTCTTTTGTGCTTACCCCGGGGGCTAATTGTCTTGACTAGTAGGTATTCTGACGGGGCAAGGCCAGATAGTTATAGAAAAATAGTGGGAGATAGATAGATTAGCTCCAGGCTAAACAAATCCCTGGTACCAGGATAAGTGAAATGGCAGCTGCTCCAGGTCAATTAAGACACTTGGGGCCAATTAAGAACTTTCCAGAAGGCAGGGGGAATGCTAGGTCGATTGGGAACTAGTTAAAAGCCTCCCAGTTAGTCTGGTGAGTGTGCATGTCAGGAGCTGTGGGAGGAAGTTGTGCTGTTGGAGAGACTGAGTAGGACACACATAATAGGCACAGGGAAGGAGGCCCTGAGGTAAGGGTGAAGTGGAGCTTGAGGAAATGAGGGCTGCTGTGGGGGAAGTAGCCCAGGGAATTGTACACGTCATGTTTCTAAAAGGTCAGCTATCATAGATGAAGTGAGCTGTAGCTCACGAAAGCTTATGCTCTAATAAATTTGTTAGTCTCTAAGGTGCCACAAGTACTCCTTTTCTTTTTGCGAATACAGACTAACACGGCTACTACTCTGAAACCTGTGAAATAGCTGATACTATTAGGGTCCCTGGGCTGGAGCCTGGAGTAGAGGGTGGGCCCAGGCTCCCCCCCTTTGCCCCCTGATTAATCAACTGAGACTGGGAGACAACAGAGACTGTGCAAGGAAGGATAACTTCTCACCTCCCTCGCTGGCTTATGATGAAAATGGCTTAGTAGACTGTGACCCTTGTCTCTAGAGAGAGAAGGGTTATGTGGAAGGTTACAGTGAGCCTCTGATGCTAGCAAAATCCACCAGGAAACGCAGGACCCACGGAGGCAAGGACAGAGCTTTGTCACAACTGGTGTCAGGAGTGGGACTTCATTCACAGCGTGGCAGAAGAAAGAGGTTTAAAAAACAAGTGCATTGGGTTTTTTTGTTTGTTTTGGTTTGTTTGTTTGCTTTGTACCACAATGGAGGAGGTGGTCAGAGTCTGGTACAAGCCATGGCAGCCCAACAGGATGCCATCTGGGTTCAGGCAATGGCACAACAGGAGTCTATGCGGCTACAACAGGAAACCAATCAATTATTGATGAGCCAGGCAACCCAAGATCATGCCCTCTTGATAGAGGTGATGGACCAGCTGAAGATCCTCACCACCCAGGCCCAGGGGTCAAACAGGACACGAACCCTGAGGGCCACTGGTTGTCTGCCAAAGATGACGTCAGGAGATGACGTAGAGGCATATTGCCTCTCATTCAAAAGGACTGCTCAGCGTGAGGCGTGGCCCCAGGAGCAGTGGGCCAGCATTCTCGCCCCTTTTTTGTGTGGAGAGGCCCAGAAGGCCTACTTTGACTTGCCTGCAACGGATGCCGCTGACTATACCCATCTGAAGGTAGAGAACCTAGCATGAGCAGGGGTAACGGCAGCGGTAAGGGCCCAGAGATTCCATGAGTGGAAATACCAGGAGAACAAACCCCAGAGATCCCAGCTATTCGACCTCATACACCTCGCACGGAAGTAGTTACAGCCCAAGGTGTGCAGGCCGGAGGTGTGGAGACCCTGGTCATAGACCATTACATGCGGGGACTGCCGCCAGATCTCCCCAAATGGGTAGGCCAGAACGATCCATCCACGTACGACGAGCTGATCATGCTGGTGGAAAGACAGATGACAGCCAGGGAACTGACCCGACTACCCAAGGAAGGCCCCTTTCGAAGCAAGCATCCCACCCCAATCCTCGAAGGTTGCGCAGCCAAACCCCCGGGGAGTCCTAGGTGGAAGGGGGGGCTGAAAACCAGTGGGGACCCCAGAAGGAAGGGATTGGCCTGAGTGGGGGGGAACCCCAGGACTAAACCCCCTAACCCCTGGAATAGGGGAGTGATTAAAAGCAATTATAGATGTTCTGCATGTGGGAAGTGGGGACACATAGCAGCACAGTGTCCCAGCACTGAGGAGCCTATGCAATGTAACTTGGGGGATTGGGAGGTCCCATGCTCCCTTATCCACCTCACGGGGTTTGCATTAGCCCCGCATAATTACACGAGGCCAGTGAGGATAAATGGAGTGGAGACTACAGCGCTTGTGGACTCTGGGAGTGCTATCACCCTCATATCAGGTAAGCTGGTAAAAATTAGTCAGCTCTACAAGCCAAACGTGTAGCAGTGACGTGTGTGCATGGGACCGTGAGCCATTACCTCACCATCCCAGTGGAGATAGAGGTTCAGGGAAACCCCATTGAGGTGACCGTGGGCGTAGTTCCTAAACTCCCATATCCTGTAGTCATTGGGAGGAACTATCCAGGCTTTGATAATTTACTCCCCCCGGAGAGGCTGGAAGGAGATGGGGATCCTGAGGACAGCGACTTGTCACCAGAGGAATGTCAATCGCCAATGTTCACTGAGTTTCTCAGGATCTGTTCTCAGCCCCCTGAAAGACCCGGAAGACAAAAAAAGAGAAGAAGGCCGTGAAAGCCTTGGGAACCTGGATCCTGACCCAGGGCCAGAAGACCTCCCTAGTAGGCAGATGGATGCGAGCAGCCAATAGAGAAACTTCCACCACAGAAAGTGAGCCAGAAGCTGCCCCCAGCCATGAGGGCAGGTTAGAACTGGGAGAGAGACTTTTGGGCGGGACCAGGCGGAGGACACCAGATATGATTATGCCAGGAAAGAGGTGGCTGAGATCGATGGGATACCTGTGGATGAGAAGGTCCGGGGTTCCAGACCTTACTTTATAGTGAAGAAAGATTTCCTGTACCATGTGGTGCAAATCCAGGAGCAAGAGATACAACAACTTCTGGTGCCATGAAAACATCAAAAAGCCATATTGAGTCTCGCCCACAGTCACCTGTTTGGAGGACAGCTAGGAGTAGAGAAAACCCAGGCATGGATCCTGCGGAGGTTTTTCTGGCCAGGAGTACATGAAGATGTCCAGCGATACTGCACCTCTTGTCCGGAGTGTCAGTTACATAGCCCTCGTCCACACTTGCGGGCTCCTTTGATACCTCTTCCAATAAGAGAGGTTCATTTTGAATGGATAGCCATAGATCTGGTAGGGCCCCTAGAGAAGACAGCTCGGGGCCACCAACATGTGCTTGTTGTACTGGACTATGCAACCCGGTACCCGGAAGCTGTTCCCCTACGCAACACAGCTTCCAAGACAATAGCTAAGGAGCTAGTACAGATCTTTGCCCGGGTTGGGCTACCCAAGGAGATATTGACTGATTGGGACACCTTTAGTGTCCAAGTTGATGTTCATTGCTCCATGTACAAGCCCTATGGACCTCTGTATACCACCTGCAAACAGGTGGCCTTGTGGAAAGGTTCAGTAGGACCCTCAAGGCCATGATCAGGAAAGCGGTGAGCCGAGATGGGAAAGAGTGGGATACCCTATTGTCTTACCTCATGTTCGCCATCCGGGAGGTTCTGCAAGCCTCCATGGGTTTCTTTCCATTCGAACTATTCTATGGGCGCCACCCTCGGGGTATATTGGATATAGCCAGAGAAGCCTGGGAAGAGGAGCCAAATCCCGGAAGGAACATAGTTGAGCATGTAGTGCAGATGAGAGATCGGATAGCCCGAGTTACGCCCATTGTACAGGAACACTTGGAGAGAGCACAGGAGACCCAACGAACCCATTATAACCACCAAGTGAAGCTTTGACGGTTCCAACCAGGGGATTGGGTGATGGTACTGGTTCCCACAGCAGAAAGTAAACTGTTGGCCCAGTGGCAGGGACCCTATGAAGTAATCGAAGTCGTGGGAGAGGTGAACTATAAGGTACGGCAGCCAGGCTGTTGGAAATTGGAGCAAATTTACCACATCAATCTTCTAAAACCTTGGCACGATCGAGAGGCATGCTTAGTCATGCAGGAGACCCTTCCCCAGGAGGATAACTTACATGAGCAAGTGAGGATATCATCTGACTTGACGCTGATCCAAAAGATTGAGGCAGCTGACATGATTAATCGCAACAGAGATGTGTTCTCTACAAAACCAGGGCGGATGACTGAAACCTATCACCATATCTGCACGATCCCCGGAGCCAAGGTAACACTGAGACTCTACCAAATCCCAGCAGCCAAAAGAGAAGAAATGTAGGCCGAAGCAAAGAAAATGTTAGAATTAGGGGTTATTGAAGAATCTTACAGTCAGTGGTCCAGTCCAATTGTTCTAGTGCCTAAACCTGATGAGATTCTGTAATGACTTTCGCCGACTGAATGAAATATCCCAGTTTGATGCATACCCCATACTACGCATCGACAAACTGGTTGACTGACTGGGTAGTGCCCGATTCTTGACTACACTGGATCTGACAAAAGGGTACTGGCAGATTCCTCTGACCAAAGAAGCTAAAGAAAAGACAGCATTCTCTACCCCGGATGGCTATTCCAGTACACCGTCTTCCCTTTTGGGCTACTTGGGGCCCCAGCCACATTCCAGCGCCTCATGGATAAGCTGCTGCGCCCCCATACTGGTTATGCAGTTGCATACCTAGATGATGTCATCATCCATACGCCAGACTGGGGAACCCAGTTGGAGAAAGTTGAGGCAGTACTGCGCACCTTAAGGCGGGCTGGCCTCACTGCTAATCCCACTAAATGCACCATAGAGCTAGCAGAGGCTAGGTACCTGGGATATATTGTGGGAAGGGGCATAATGAAGCCCCAAATGAATAAGCTAGAGGCAATTCAAAACTGGCCCCGGCCGACCCAAAAGAAGCAGGTCCGTGTGTTCCTACGCATGGTAGGCTACTACCGATGGTTTATTCCCCACTTGGCCACTAGGGCAAGTCCCCTAACGGACCAGGTGAAGGACCGAGGTCCAGACATAGTAAAGTGGACCGATGCAGCAGAGGGGGCATTCACAGACCTTCAGACGGCCCTCTGTAATGACCTCGTACTCATAGCCCCGGACTTTAACAGAGAATTTATTTTACAAACAGATGCTTCCGAGGTGGGATTGGGAGCAGTTCTGTCACAAATGGTGGGAGAAGAGGAACACCCGATCCTCTACCTAAGCAGAAAGCTTCTCCCAAGAGAACAGAAATATGCAGTAGTCGAGAGAGAATGCCTTGCTGTCAAATGGGCTATGGAGACACTGCGTTATTACCTCTTAGGCCGGTGATTTACTCTTGTGACGGACCATGCACCCCTCCAGTGGATGCAGCGGAATAAGGAAAAGAATGCAAGGGTCACCTGGTGGTTCTTATCCCTCCAACCATTCCAGTTCCGCATACGGCACAGGGCTGGATGCCACCATGGCAACGCTGATGGTCTGTCATGAGCATACTGCCTGGCGTCCCAAGTTGCCCAACTCTATGGTGTTGAGCGGTGGGGGAGGGGATATGTGACGGGGCAGGCCAGATGGCTATAGAAAAGTAGTGGGAAATAGATAGATTAGCTCCAGGCTAAACAAATCCCTGGTACCAGGATAAGTGAAATGGCAGCTGTTCCAGGTCAATTAAGACACCTGGGCCAATTAAGAACTTTCCAGAAGACAGGGAGGATGCTAGGTTGATTGGGACACCTGAAGCCAATCAGGGGCTGGCTGAAACTAATTAAAAGCCTCCCAGTTAGTCAGGTGGGGGTGCATGTCAGGAGCTGTGGGAGGAAGTTGCGCTGTTGGAGAGGTTGAGTAGTACACACCATATCAGGCACAAGGAAGGAGGCCCTGAGGTAAGGGTGAAGTGGAGCTTGAGGAAATGAGGGCTGCTGTGGGGGAAGTAGCCCAGGGAATTGTACACGTCATGTTTCTAAAAGATCAGCTACCATAGCTGATACTATTAGGGTCCCTGGGCTGGAGCCTGGAGTAGAGGGTGGGCCCAGGCTCCCCTCCCCTTTGCCCCCTGATTAATCACTGAGACTGGGAGACAACAGCGACTGTGCAAGGAAGGATAACTTCTCCTCACCTCCCTCGCTGGCTTATAATGAAAATGGCTTAGTAGACTGTGACCCTTGTCTCTAGAGAGAGAAGGGTTACGTGGAGGGTCACAGTGAGCCTCTGAGGCTAGCGAAATCTGCCAGGAAACACAGGACCACGAGGCAAGGACAGAGCTTTGTCACAGTATCTAATGAGTTTTGCAAGCCCTGTGCACTATGCTGGTGCACCAGCCAGCATGAGCTTCATTCCCAGTTACTCCCCCACCCTGCTAGTGCAACACACACACACGTCTGTGCAACACCCCATTTAGCAGGCCTCCATGGGTACTAGATAGACTTGACTGTGGATGGGCAATTAGGGCTTGTGTGCTTTTATTACTGGGCTGGCTTGTGAGGCAGGTCTCCTTGTATTAATTCATATGAATATATGGGCTGAAAGTGTTAACATAACCTGGTCACTGTCCAACACTAAACAGCATTTAACAAGGTCCAGGTTTTCATATATAGAGACCTCGGGTTGCTTAGTGCCATGGCAAACACACCAGTAAAAATCCTTTTAACCTTTTCTTAAAGATAAAAACGGAGAACTCAACAGTTAAAGCATTTAAAATATAAAGTATGAAACAAGGCTTTCATTTTACCAACATCCTTTGTTGCCTTTCCCTGTAGCTGGAGAGAATGTTTAGAAGGAAAAAACCCTTTGTCTGACAGTCTCTTAGATGCAATCAAAGATGGTAAGAACTGTCCTTTGGGGGAAAGAGAAGATAGCTGAGATGGGCTGGAGCTGGTATTGCTGCTGCTGTTAATATCTGTTCCCACTTCATCCCAGGGTGTGTTTCGGATTCAGCTGGAGCCGGTGGAGGTGGCAATGTCATTTGAACATAAGAACGGCCACACTGGGTCAGACCAAGGCTCCATCTGGTCCAGAATCCTGTCTCCCAACTGTGGTCAATGCCAGGTGCTTCAGAGGGAATGAACAGAACAGGTAATCATCAAGTGATCCATCCCGTCACCCATTCCCTGCTTCTGGCAAACAGAAGTTAGGGACACCATCCCTGCTCATCCTGGCTAATACCCACTGATGGACCTTTGCTCAATGAATTTGTCTAGTTCTTTTTTGAACCCTGTTATAATCTTGGCCTTCACAACATCCTCTGGCAACAAGTTCCACAGGTTGACTGTGCGCTGTGTGAAGAAATACTTGCTTTTGTTCGTTTTAAACCTGCCACGTATTAATTTCATTTGGTGACCCCTAGTTCTTGTGTTCTGTGAAGGGATAAATAACACTTCCTTATTTACTTTCTCCACACCAGTCATGATTTTATAGATCTCTATCATTCCCTTTTCCAAGATGAAAAGTCCCAGCCTTATTATTCTCTCCTCATACAGAAGCTGTTCCATACTCCTAATTTTTGTTGCCCTTTTCTGTACCTTTTCCAGTTCCAATATATCTTTTTTGAGACGGGGGGGACCAGATCTGCACACAGTATTCAAGATGTGGGCATATCATAGGTTTATATAAAGGCAATATTATATTTTCTGTCTTAGTATCTATCCCTTTGCTAATGATTCTCAACATTCAGTTGTTTTTTTGACTGCCACTGCACATTGAGTGGATGTTTTCAGAGAACTATCCACAATGACTCCAAGATCTTTCTTGAGTGGTAACAGCTACTTTAGACCCCATCATTTTATAAGTATAGTTGGAATTATGTTTTCCAATGTGCATTACTTGCATTTATCAGCATTTGGGTCCCTCTTTCTGCTCAGTCTGGTCAGGATCTCTCTCTGGATCAGGATGATGGAGGCCTGGGGTCCCAAGAGACAGTGGGCACGGCCACCATGAGTTTGGAGTTCATTCCAGTAGCTAATTTTTCTTCTCAAAGTCTCTTTCTTTAAGGATTCACAAAGGAATGATGGTTGGAATAGCCCGTCTCATTATTTTGTTCACCAAATAGGCCTACTTTCCAACCCACCAATTTTGGTTCACTGATTTCTGGTTCCACTTTTCTTGTTTACCAAGCATAATCTTAGCATAGTCCATGTGTTATTTCAGGAGGTCTTTTTGTTTGGACTAATTCAGCCTGTCCTGCTTTCATATTTTTTCCCATCAACTTTTGTTGTTATAGGTTATTGTGACATCTTATGACCTTTCAAGTACTTCTTACAGTTGAGCTCACAATTAGGATAAATTTGTAAGCCCAGTTATTATAACAGGTAATAATTGTGATCACACAGCTGGCACAGGCCTAAGGCCATCACAGCCGAGGTGTTATAAATATTTTCTTTGACAGAGTGAGTACAAGCTGTTATATAATTACACATTTCACACAGCATAGCTCTGCGTCCCCCATGGCACAAAATAAACCTGGTCTTTTAGAGCACTCAAGTCAGGTCTTTTGTCTAAATGCCACAACTGTTGCTATGTATTCAACTGTATTCAAGTATTACAGCTATAGCAATGCCAGTGTGTTACTGATTAGCTAATCAACCAGATCTCGAGATGCCAGCCAAGTGGCATTTGCCAGACAGTTGCTAACAGCAACAGATTCCCAGATGAGAGACCCCCAGATTAGAAATGAGAGATCTCTCATTCCTTTTGGTGTCTGGAGATTGACCCACATTCCGATCACTCAAGCTGAAAGAAATGGAGAATACACCCACTGACAGAGAAGGGATATTTAGTCCAGACATGCTTCACTATCAGCAATTCAGGCGTGAAAAAACACTTCTATGTGGAGGGCTTGCCACAGACCTGGCCCCACTTCTTTGTGAGATTTCTGTTGGAACACCCCTAGGCTAGTGGAAATATAGTGCACTACCAAGCAGAGGATCCAGTGTTGGGACTTGTGCTGTAGTCTTTCACTCCTGGGTTGGCACTGGAGAGTAACGCTGCAAAGGTAGCCACAGTAAGAGGGCGTCCCCCTCAGATCACACTCCAGTGAACCGTTTGACTGATTCACAAGTATTCTTGGCGGGGGGGGGCAGGGAGCGCCATTTCCAGCTGTGCTCATCCAGAATCATGGTGGGATTGATACAGGATTCATACTGTGAATGGGAAATAACAGAGGGGGAAAAGATAGAGGATTGCCTGGGTCACGAGGAAGAGGTTGGAGGAACATGATAGAACAAATAAGTCACCACCAGAAAACTCTTACCTGAGCTAACTGCTTGGAGTGAGCTGCTGTTTAACCCGAGAGCCGCCAGAGGTCAGCAGAATCCAGCTGATAGATGCGTGGATTTGATGCTGCCTGTGTGGAAGAGAAGACTTTGCAGCCCCTAACTCCTCTCTGTATAATCTGCAGCCGGAGGTCGATACAATTGAGCGATTGCATGTGTCTGGTTGTGTTCAGAGAGCTGCAATATCTGAACTGGGCTAGCTTGGGACAGCAGTTTTTAGTTTACTCCCTGGGGAGTACAGTAACTGCTCTCTCAACCAGGACATCTCACTCACAATGGACTGGGAACAACAGAAGACAAAATGGAACCGCAGCATCTAAAAGATCATCCCTTAGCATAAGAGTGGTAGCCAGCATGTATGAGTCTGGCTCCCTTCAGGGCAAGTATAGTATCAGTTCAATAGTCACTACCTGAGGAACAAAACATTGGTAAGAGGGTGCTTCAATCTCACAGACAAAGATATAACAAGGGCTGTGTGCTGGAATTTGTAGCTAGGCAAATTCAGACTAGAAATAAGGTGCAAATTCTCAACAGTGAGAGCAATTAATAATTTACCAAGGGTTGTGGTGGATTCTCCATCCTTGGAAACTTTTAAATCCAGATTAGATATTTTTCTAAAAGATCCACTCTAGTTCAAACCAGAATTAAAATTCAGGGAAATCCTATGGCTTGTGTTATCCTGGAGGTCAGAATAGATGATCACAATGATCCCTTCTAGCTTTATAATCTATGACTGTGATCCTTAAATCTGTATTTCAGGACTAGATACCACTGTGAATAGGTGCTTGATAAACAGACAACTGCTATACTCCCTGGCCTCCCTGCAGCTTTGTGTAAAAGGATACATGGAGGATGTTTCCCTCTTTTTTTTCTTTATTTGTAGCTGTTTAATGGAGCATGGATTGCTGGATATGAGCAAAGCAGCGTAACTGGAGCTGTAGTTTGTGCTGTGGAGTCAGGGTACCAAAAACCTCCTTGCTGAAGATGTGGTGCCAAGAACTTCTACGCTTTGCAGATGAAGTCATGGTCCAACCCTAAAATAAAATCTCTGTCCATGGCCAACATAGTCAGGGTATGAAAGGCTCAGCCACTTACTGGTTGGGGACATGGTAGGAAAGGCCTCCTGTCCTGTGCCTGGAGATGTGGCCTAGGGGCCTTCTACACTGGTTGTACAAATGAAAGAGATCCTAAGGATGCCCGGCCTGTCTCCAGGAGCAGTGGGTGTGTTGCTAGCTGCTTTGCTCACAATGCTTCTAATACTGAGAGTGTTGCATATTTAACTTTCCTTTCAGCTGCTTCTCCCTTCTCATCTCCACCCTCACCACCATTACGGGCTTCCAGAAAAAGGCAATAAAAGAGAAGGTGATAGATATACAGCCAATAGAGGAATCTGAATACATTACTAAGTCTGGAGCTATAATAGTTAACACATGTCCCTGTTTTATGCTGGGCTTCCCTATTCTGGGGATGGCTGGTTCAGAGTGAAAGCTAACCACTCTGAATCTTCCCTTTTGCCTCATTGGATTCTTCTCACCCCTATTCTTCCTTGGATCCCACCTGCTGCAGGACGCAGCAGACAACATGTCAGTAAAAATGCCTTGTAAATGAAAGCAAACTTTCCATGCAGCTGGACAGGAGCCAGGGCTCCACTGGAAAATTGGCTGAAATGTGTGTTTTCCTTGTGAATATTTCCTTCCCTCCTGGGCTGCTGGCAGCTTGGCTGTGTTATTAAGCATCCTCCTTAGCTTATACACTGAGGCTGCTAGAGTGGCGTCCCCACTTCCGTATCTGCCGGAGAAGGCGGGGGTGTGCATTTGTGAGGCTATGTCCTCTTCCCAATTCATCGCTGCAATTAAGCTCTTTTGAAATCAGTTCCTCTGCTTCCTGTGGATCCTTCTTCTGATGTCTAAGCCTGTCTGTGTAGGTGTCTATCTCAGAGAGTTTAGTCTTGGCGTCTTCCAGTCTGTAGGAGCAAGCCCTGCATCAGGAGATCATTCACACATATTCTCTGATGGGTGAGGTCCTAAAATTCAAACCTGGTAAAGGCTTACCTTGTGGCACTGCAGAAGGGAAGTGATCCCTTTCTATCCACCAGAGAAGGACACAGTAAGCAATCGTGTCCTTCAGTTGTAGCAATGAGAGGTACAGCAGCTCTATTTCCAGCAATAAAACATAACCATCCTAAAACTAAGGGAAATTGGGATTTAATCCTCATAAAACATGACGACTCTAGTTTGGGCTTTGCTGGTGCAATGAGATTCACAGGTTTCCTATGGCTCTGAGTAGGAGAGTTTAGGTAGTCTCAAGTTGTTCAGGCTACTTGTAAATCTTATCTGTCACAAATTACCAGTCACTGAACCTGAAGAGTCATCTGCTTCACTCGTGACTAATTACCTCGTGGGCTGTGCATCTTGGGAATGCATTGCAAGGAGACTGCAGCCCTGCTGGGGCTTCAGAATGATATTTGCTGATGACACAAAATTGGGAAGCATCATCAATACAGAGGAGGAGCGGAATATTAGCCAGGAAAAACTGGATGGCTTGGAGGACTGGAGTAATAGAAATAGGATGACATTTAATAGTACACAGTGCACTGTCATGAACTTAGGGACTATTAACAAGAACTTCTGCTTAACGAACTTAAAACTGCCTTCACCAAACAAGGACGCTGCACCAGAGAAGTAGACCGCATGGAATGGGCCACCCAAATACCTCAAGAGAATCTGTTTCAATACAGAAATGCCCCCCCACCTCTGACCAAACGCCCCTAGTTGTCACCTACCATCCCACACTGGAACCCATACGGAGCATCATAAAACATCTACAACCCATACTCAGTGGGAAGCCCATCCTGAGAGAAAAGGTCAAGTTTGGCAGGGGCTTTGTTTGTAATGAAGATGAGGGTCTTTGGCACGATTGAAGAAACTGGATTTAGAAACAAAGTCGTAGCACTATGAAGCCAGCTCACAGACCATTCTTTTCTGCAGGCAGAAGCAGGAAGCACCAACAGGCTTGACTCAGAAGCTCGCCAGCGTCATGTATTTGGGCATGCACAGCCTCATCAGAGCTCTGGCTTTGCAATCAAACCCTGGCTAGCCATTCCTCTTGCTGTTGTGAGTCTGATACTGGGGACAGGAGCTTCCATGAACTGCAATGATAGATTTCAGGGCAAGAGCCCTTAGTCCTAAAGGGGCTGATTATAGAATGACAGTTTCAAAAAGCAGGACTGGTGGATTTCAGGATCTCTAGCTATCTTCTAGCATTTTTAATGCACCCATCACCATGGCATTTAGGCAGGCACCTTGGACCAAGATAGGATGACCCTAGGATAGTGGCTTCAGGGTTCCAGGAAGAGTTAATTGCAGGGATATTAGTCATCTGATAGAGAGAGTCCAACAATGGGGTAGCAGTGAGCAGAGTGGAGAGGTCAGCAGAGTAACAAGAATTTTCTGTAAGAACATGTGTTGGGAAAGCAGGAGGGACTTTCCACTATCATTGTACTAGAGGGATTTGGAACATGACCTGCCTGCAGCCCATAGTGAGGAGCAAGAGTGGGGCCAGACCATCCTTCCCAAAAGCTTTTCTTAGAGCCTCTCCATGAGAAGATGAACTGTGGCACATTTTATACATGTGTAACCATTTCCATCCCAGGCTGCTGGTATGGCCCACGTCGATTTGAGATGCCTTCTCTGCATGCACGCATGCCCACACCCATGTTAAGACTTCACAGATTCAATGTTAGCAATCTTAATTCAAAGCAACAAAAATTTCAGAGTCAAATCCCCAGGTTGGACCCTTTTTCTCTGCTGAGAATCCTGTCCCTTTGGTGCATCTTCCCAGCACCAAGCTCTGGAGATGACCTTTGTGGAAGTGTGAAAGGGAAAAGAGAATTTGTGTGCAGTTATTTTAGTTTGGTTAAGAAACAGAGCAATAACAGGCCAACCTTAACCCTAATAACACAAGATTTGTAAAAGCGGGGTTTGTGCAAGGCGAATGGGAAAAGTACAAGGGACCTTGCTTTAAGATAAGAATAAAATGCAATGTTAACTAAGATAATGGGGAAAAAAATGTATAAACAGTACACAGCTATATGTAACGAAAAGTACAAATATTGCTTTATATTGTGTGTACTTTGAACATTTGCCTAAGAACAGACATTCTGTCCAATTGCTGTCTTCCCTGCAATTGCATAAACAAATTGTCTCCGACTTGTTGCTGACAAACTCAGCGTAAAGACTCTGTTTTCTTCCACACCTTGGTCTGATGCTCCTGAAGTGGGGAGGGGGAACCCCACACTGAATTTGAGAGGATGAGAGAGAGAGACACTACCTCGCTTCATCTCTCACCACCACCAGAAAGAAAGGGTGAGTGCAGGAGAAACAAGGCTATGTAGCGAGAGAGGCAAAGGAAGTGATGAAGAGAGATTGGAAAGGGGGGAATGTGGAGAGAGAGAAGAACAGAAAAAAAGTGATGGCTTTGCTACTGCCTTGCTTCTCCTCTTTAATTGCTTTCCTCTCTTCTTTTCTTGCCCTGTAAACAGCTGAAATGAACCTTTTGTTTGCAGAGCAGAGGGGCCGTGGACTGAAAAGTGGCCCAGAATGCTGCTCAAAAAGGCTGCAAATGGCATTATTGGTCAATTGAGATATCCCAGCTCATGCCAGTAAGCAGGGGAGGAGGGAAATCTTCCATCAGATGAGACAGGCATGCCTGTTCTGCAAGGGGGAAAGCTACCAGTTCTGAGACAGGGTGGGACCAGGGTCAGCCTTGGACATGCTTTCAATAGAGAGGCCCATGTGGCAAACACAGTCTAGAGTGACCGTTACGGTGTCTGCCTTCTCCAAATGGTTGTTACTTTCTCTCCGATGCAGACCGTGCCTTGATCATGCATTTGCCACATTCTGGCTGGATTACTGAGATGTGCTTCTGCTTCTCTTGAAATAGCACCAGAAGCTTCAACGCTCACAAACTAGGGTTGCCTGCCTGATTCTTGGGATAGGAGCAAGACAATTGGGTCCTCTGCAATCTACTGACCCCCAAAGGAGACAATGCAAGTCCTGGCAATGGCAGAACCTTCATCACCTTCTGTAAGTCCTAAGTATTAGGGAGGGATGTGATTGCTGTATCTCCCTATCCAGCAGTAACAGTCAGAAGGCATTTGTCTGCTCTGGGCCCCTCGCATCCGTCAGGAGCAGGGATTGCTCAGGTGAAGATCCTTGGCTCATGTACAGCAAGTCTGCCAAAGTCCTACACTATCTTCCCTCAAAGCATAACGCAAATCTCGTTTATTTCGGTAGGTCTGTTTTCAGTTGGGGATGGGCCCCTCCACTCCCCACCCCTCCCCTTGCATGCATATTTGCTACCTATCCTTCCTTGTTACTCTTGCTAGATGGGAATTGATCCCGGTGCAGGCGGAGTGGTTTGCCCGAAGGCTATTAGGCTTGTCCCAGTGCCAGATGTTTTTTTTTTACCCTGTCTGGCTGCGTATTGTATTTGGCTGGTTGATTCTTTGGCATTTGGTTTTTACTGTACGTTTCTTAGATGCCTCACAATAGTTGCCTTATAAAAGGACTAAATAAATAAAGTAAAAATAGTTCTGTCCCCATGGCCCATTCAAACACTGGCCTCTCTACGAAACCCTGGGCCAATCAGTGCCTGCTGGAGGGTGTTTTTTGAGATGTAGACACTTGTCTGGTGGAAGCTGGATGAAAACCCAACAAATTCATTCCACCGAGGCCACCGAATAGCCATCGAATGACAACAACTTTTGGTCCCCATTGACCCAGTCTGGATACCAATGAGTGACTTGGAAGTGAAAACACTCAAGATCCTATTAGCAACTGGCTGAGTAAAGTTTAGGCCCAGATCCTCATCTGGAATAAATAGGCATAGATCTGCTGACTTCAAGGGAGCTACACAAGTTTACATCAGCGGGGGCTCTGGCCCCTTCTTTCCAGCTAGAACATTGCTGGCTGCTCCTGGCCACTTTAAACGCTATTTGCATTTTCTTTCCTGTCCTCTAGATTTTCTCACCTGTCCATTTCCTGCAGTGCCTCCCAGGCAGCAGATGCTACTTCCCGAAAGTTGCACCATTGATTGTCTCAAACCCCTTGAGCTCACTCCTGCTCTCATTTACAGCTGGGACCAAGGCCCATTCCCAGGGGTGCCCAGGTGTAATGGAGAGAAGAATTGGCCCATCACCTTCTGCCCCATCTGGGATGCTTTTCTCTGAGAACCTGCTTCCACTGAAACATTGGCAAAAACCCCACTGGCTTCCTTAGGAGCAGGATCAGCACCTAAAAGTTTCAGTTCACATCATACTGAGTCAGCCAATGGCTAGAGACAAATACCGTGGCACCAGCAGCTATCGACCAAGTGAGAGGGCAGCAGCCCTAGAGAGGGAATTCCAGCCGAAATCTGGCAGCTGGCTCCTACTGGTTCCAGTTAGCTAGGGGACAGAGCAATGGGTCGATTGGTCCGCTGGATAGTGGAGATCCTGGTTCTCGCGCAGGGACCGGAGGCCAGTAGCAATCAGTGGGCACCAAGTGAAGCATTTTGACTAGGGTGCAGAGACTTACTTCAAAGCAGGCAGCAGATTGGTCTCGGTGACCTAAGAGGGTACTAAAATTCACACAGGCACACACAGAGATTGCTCAGTTAGAGGTTGTACAGCAAGAGGTGCCTTTGGAGGAGGGTACAGAGCTCAACCCCCCAACCAGTGGGGGTGGGGCAGAGTGCCTGAACCTGATCCTTCACTGCTTTTCACGCTGTGTCAACACTTACAGCTGGGCCAAAGACGTGCAATTCAGAATGGCAGCGTTTTGCACCTGCTCGGTGTGGTGTGCGCAGGAGGCTGGAGCCTGTGTGCACAGCAGAAGCAGGCAGGGGATACTGGGAGGAGCAAGCCCAGAAGTAGCAGGTACTACTAGATCCTTAAAACAGGCATATGGCGTGCTGCCCGCAGGGCCAGCCTCCATCCACTCCCAGCCTCACGCAGTGACCGGGGCAAGGCCACCTCTAAGCCACGTGGTCACACCCTCTTTGCACTCAGGGCCCCTGCGTAGTGTGCCGTGGCAGCACTAGGAACACTAGCTCCAGCAGCCTGGCTGTGCACACTGGGGGCACATTCAGAGATTCCTGGGCCAGAAGGTACCATGGTGATCACCTAGTCTGAGCTCCTGGGTAACAGAACCACAAACGTCCCCCAAGGAATCCCTGGAGCAGAGCTATTAGAAAACCCTCCCACCTTGCTTTAAGAGCTGTCAGTGATGGGGGAACCATGATGTCCCTCCGAAGGGCTCCCCATTTCCCTCTCACTGGGCTGCCCTGCCCTGCAGTGGCCCATGCTGTGACGGACAGATGGTGCCACTCAGGAGGGGTGGGAAGCGAGCAGGCAGCTGAAGCCTGGCTTTCCATACCTGCGTCAGGTGCCGCAGCCCAGCCAGCTGCTGTGTGCAGAACCACTGGCCAAAAGCCCCCCCTCCCATCCCTTCCTTTCCCAGCGTGTCAGTGTATCGCCCCCTTGGCCTCTCCTCCCGGGCCCTCCATCAGGGTTGCATTTTTCTGGGTTTGATCTCATTCTTTCCACTCTTCTCCCAGCCTGCAGCCTCTTGCCAACTTTCCATAATGACAGCCCTGCCCCCGCCTTTCTGCTGGATGTAAACCCAGAGCGACTGCAACCGTCTTTCAGCTGTTTGCACACAGGAGACATCTGGATGCTCCCGGCCGGGGCCAGGGTGGGCGAAGGAGGGGAGGGCAGCAGGACTAGAGCTGATCTTCAACAATACAGAGCTTTACAGATCAAAACGGCTGACACTTCGCCAAGAACTGTTTCCACCACCTGGCAAGGCAGCGCCCAGCTAACTCCACCCCAGGGCAGCACAGGGAATGCTGGGCTTAAAGAACGGTGGAGATCAAAGGGCATTTCCTGGGTCCAGCTGCAGCTAGGCTTCAAGGACTGTGAGCTTCCTCCCAACTGCGCTGCCCGTGGCCAGTGAGACTTCAGTGCTGTGAGCTTCCTCCCAGAAGTGTGCTGCCAGTGGCCAATAAGACTCCAGTGCTGCGAGCTTCCTCCCAGCAGTGCGCTGCCCGTGGCCAGTGAGACTCCAGTACTGTGAGCTTCCTTCCAGCAGTGCATTGAGCTTCCTCCCAGCAGTGCACTGCCTGTGGCCAGTGAGAGTCCTCCATCGTGAGCTTCCCGGTAGCGGTGCCTTGAGGAAACCACTGGATCCCAAGCAGGAACAAGGATTTTGCCAAAGGGGCAGCTGGCTGCGTGCCATGTAATAGTGCAGCAGCCCAGGGGCAGATTCTGAGCTCACTGACAGCTGGATAAATCTGGAGTAAGTGGAATAACTCTGGATTTGCCCTGGTGTAAAGAGCAGCAGAATTCAGTCTCTAGTTTCCTCAGGAGCAGGAAAGAGGCTTTTACACCCCCCCCCATTCCTCCCCCACCCCCTTTCAGCTGTCTAGATTAATGATTGCAATTCACCAGAGCTTTGCATCTCCCCCGCTCTCCCCTTAAACAATTCTTCCCGCGCCTGATGCTAAAGATGCAAGGCGAGTGGAAACTCCCGACCTGACCTAGGGCGGGGGCGGCTAGCCAAGTCATCTCTGGCCTGGGGCCCAAGGCTTCTGAGCAAGCTACCACCACGAACCACTTGAAGGTTCTTCCAGCAGCCGCGGCTAAATAGAAGACAAGCCGAGAGGGGATTTTGCTCCTTAGGGGAGTCACGGAATCCTCCAGTCAGGCTCTGCAAGTGGGGGGCTGCGCTCCCAGTGGAGAATCACTCACTGTTGTCCCTGGCATACCAGTCCCGTCAGCCTAGGGATCCTGGCAGTCTAGCTGGGGGAGATATGCTGCTCCCAGCTGACTAGTGAGGACAAAGGGAGCGCTGGTCATTTGAAGGGTGGATTTCTGTGGCCTCACCCGCACCCCATCAGTGCTAGCCTTTCTCACCCAGCTGGGCCCATGAAACCTCTCCTAGCTGCTGCAGTCCAACCCCGTTCTCCTGCAGCGCTGTCCCACCCAAGGCTCTCGCTGCCCGGTACATCTACCAGGGAATTAAACCTCCCAGCAGCCCTGCAAGCGGGCAAGTTAGAAGGCTACAGCTCCAAGTGCCCAAAGCAGGTCCCCTAACATTGGTGTACCTGTAGCATAGACAGGCCCTTAATGGATTCCCCAGGACCGGCAGCAAGTCAGGTCGGAAAGCTCCAGGCGACAGCCCGGGGCTTTAACTGTCTCCTCCTCACTGGGCTCCTACCCAGGGGATACAAGGTCAGAAGCGACCGGTCCTTTGTCCTGGTCTGGTGGAGTCGGGGCCAGGCTAGCAGCCGCATGGCCTGGGAGGGGAGCTGCAGCAGGCACCTGGTGCCAAGAGGGAGCCTCAGGAAGGCCCTCCCTTCCCTGCGAAGGGGAAATGTGCCCTAGACCAGCGTGGGCCTTAGACAAAGCCACGCTGCGAGCAGGAGGCCGGTGGCGTGATGCAGCCCGTGGCAGTGAGGCGAAACGCAGAGCCTCACACGGCATGGCGGACAGAGCTAGCCGGGGGGGAAGGAAAGAGCTGCAGGTTTCCAGCGGTCTGGGGGCAGGAGTTCTCCAGAGCATAAACATTAACCACAGCATCGCTCCCACAGGTCACCCCCCAAGACAGGAAGTCTCTGTCCCCACCTGAGCTGAGGGGCAGCCAAGGCCCCGACAGGGTCAAAGGACTCCAGGCAAGTGACCTCAGGTGCTGGACAGACTTGGGCAACTTGGGCAACCTTCCCCTCCCTCTCCCTCTCCGTGAAAAGGGCCCCGGTTAGCTGCCTTGCAGGGCTGCCAGGGAAGAGCTCTGAGCGCAGCAGGGTCAGTGTTGGCAGCAGCCCAGCTGAGCGTGCTCCGGGACTGGCATGGATGGAAGTGGCTTGGAGCACAAGCCTCCTCTCTGGGCTGGTCCCTCCGGGCCATGCAAGCCAGACAAGGCAGGTCAACAGCCCTGGGACTCACCGACTAACCACCTCCCTTCGCTGGCTGGGACGGCCGCAAACAAACCCTCCTCTTCCCCGGGCAGCTGAGCAGGGCAGTCCGTGGCCCAGCAAGGCCGAGCACCTGGCCCGCCGGTGACAGTGGCCAGCTTGGAATTTCACTCCCCAGGAAGCCGGGCAGGGAGCCCCCGTTAGGTTTCTCACGCTGGGAGTCACTTGCCCACACAAGCCGCTCTTGCTCCCTGATCACAGGGCCCGCTCCTTGCCAAATGCTCCAGACCCAGCAGGGCCCCCCCTTCTCTGGGCAGGGCTCACCTTTCAAAGTGGAGTCAGGTGAGTTTGTACAAGATCTGAGGGATTGTCACCCACAGGCTGGCCCCATTAGCCCAGCCCCAGTGCTGGGTCCCAGCCTCCCCAACTCACCTCCTTGCCTGGGCTCCCCAGAAACCTCCCGTTCTCACTCTTCTGCATGCTCCAGCCACCCGCCATGCTGTGTAGTTAGCAAACTGCAATGAGCTGCAGCAAGCCCACCATCAGCCCCCCTCACGGGACCCCCTGACAGTCAGACACCTTCCCCCCCATACACCATCCTCCCCCTGCAGCTCACATCTTCTCACAGGACCCCCCTGACAGTCAGACACCTTCACCCCCATACACCGTTCTTACCCCCTCCCCCTGCAGCTCATCTCTTCTCACGGGACCCCCTGACAGTCAGACACCTTCCCTCCATACACCGTTCTTACCCCCAACCTGAACCTCACTTCTTCTCGCAGGACCCCCTGACAGTCAGACACCTTCCCCCCCATACACCGTTCTTACCCCCTCTCCCTGCACCTCACATCTTCTCATGGGACCTCCCCCACTCAGGTTCCCGCTGTCTCCAATGCTGCCCCATAGACCTGGGACCTCCCCCAGACCCTGATGGCCAAGCGTCTTTCCCTCTCTCTTTCCAATCTCTTCTAGGAACTAGAGCTGGGAGTGGGCTCCGTTGTGGCTCCCTAAGTCAAGGCACTGAACCATCCCTGGGTGGTCCGTAGCTTGAAGCTTCATTGCTGATGTCCAGAGGTATCACCATAGCACTCAAATTCCCCAGGTCCCTCCCAGCATGCACTGCGCTCAGCATAAACTGGGACAGAGCCTGACACTGAGCTGCTCTCTTCGTTGGTTGTTTCAGAATCCTGCTTAGAGGAGAAGGGACCAAGTCACTGCTGGCCTCCACTCAGTCCTGGCTTCTGATCACATGTCCACTTGGAGCCTGGATCCAAACATCCCAGCTCACCCTGTCTGTGTAGCAGACTGATCACAAACTCCATCTCCACCGCCTTTGCCCTGGACATCAAACTGGGCTTCCGATGTCAAAGTTTGACCCCTTCTTCACTGGAAACCGTGTTGTAAGGGATATAGGGTTGGATTGGCCTCTACCTGGCTCCCTGCATCAACTGAACTCATACCCACTTCACAAGGCCCTGGGTGCACATGGTGCAGGGTACAGAATAAGCAGGTAGGGTGATTAACAGAAATGAAACCACCCCATCTGTGCATGAGCGACAAAGACTCCGCTCCTCCAACTATGGCCACGCCGTGCTCGGTGGCCGCTGCAGGGAGCTGACTGCATCTTGCTGATTCCTGACCGCTTGGCTCCAGCGCTGGAAGATAGTCAGCTCCCTGCTGCTCCAACACCTGCTGCTGGTGACAGCTGAGTAACTTGAGGGAGCTCTGCTCCCACACACCTGCTCCTGCCCTCGACACCCCCCCCTTCCCATTCAGATCTTGGGAGTCGGGCAGCTATGCTGTGCACTGCCCAGATTCCTCCTACACCCAGGGGAATTTCCAGCCAGTTTTAGCACAAAGTGAAGTTGGCAGACTGGAGAATCCAGACCAAATTCCTCAAGGATATTCCATGGGATTTCCTAGCCACCTGGAAACATTGTGTGTGAACCATGTCCCTCTAGTGGGAACAACACCGCTCCCCTCCCCACCCCATGTGCTTCTGTGCTGCAAATCAGGGCATCTACAGAAAAATCAAAACATACCAGGTGCTTGTGGAATCACAGGAAGTTCCCGCAGTAGCCCAATGGATCCAGCCCATTTGCCCCCATTAAAGGTGTATTTCAGAGTCTGGATCTGAAGCCCAGCTCCCCCAGGATTCAGACTTGGGGTTCTGGTTTGGGCGTTGCCCATCTCTGATTTGGAAGCAGGTACAAATGAGCAGTGGGCCCAGCTCCCCGCCTCTCCGGGGGGCACAGGGAAATCCAAGAGAGGAGCACCTTGCAGGGGGAGTTAAGCAGCAAGAGGCGCAGTGCAGTCACTGGTGACAGGTGCCTTTCCAGATTGGGTTTTATTCTGCAAGTCTAGGTGGGTTGTCACCACGGTCATACAGAGACAACAGAAAAACCTCAATCCTAAAAACACTGTACAAAAGAGAGAGATGTGGTACAAAAGCCCCGCCCGCCATGCCCGTTCCCCACCACACCCGCCGTCCGGCACTAAGGAACTCTATCCTGCACCGTCCCCACCCCCAGGCCAGGAGACAGGCAGGGTCTGGCCTCCCCAGACTCCTACCCAAGGAAGATGCTTCTCCATTGCCCTCTTCTCCCCTGCCCATGCTGATGTTAATATGCCCAGAGGTGGCAGCAAAATGCTGCCAGCCCCCACCCCGACACACCATTGCACCCCAGTTCAGGGCCTTCCTGTCTCAGGGATTTCTAGAGTGCCTGTCCACACGGTATCACAGACCAACTACGTTCCTGGCTCCCAGCAGCCTTCAGAGGCAGCTTCCAACCTTGGTGATGGCTTCGTGGACTCCTGTAGAGCCAGTGGCCGTACTGCCCCTGCCGCATGAGCCGAGTATCCTGCTCAAACCCATCCCTGGCATTGGCGAAGTCAGACTTGCATTATCTTTAGGCACCCGGGAACCCCCCACCTTCTCTCCCAGAGTCCCCATCCCTCCCTCTGGGGCAGCTTCCTCCCCCTCTCCCTTCCATGGGCAAACACTGGTGCCTGCTGGCACCCTGGAGACCTGCCCTAGCTTCTCTGCCCTAGCTATCCACCTCCTCTTGCAGGGCTCCAGGCAAGTGGCAGGGCTGGCAGGAGGCACTATCGGGGGGCAGGACATTCAGTCCATGCAAGAAGTCCTTCCCCATCGGTGTTCTCTGGTTGCTGGTGTCACCTTGGTTCTGAGACTCTGGTTAGGAAGTCGGCTCCGTCTCCTGGGTTATTGCTCCAGACGAATCTTGTCTCTCCCCTGAAAGGTCCTGTCCACACGCCACGAACAGAGAAGAAAGTTTACAAACCCCTATGTACATGGCAGAAAGCCTCTTGGGAGGTACAAGAGGCCACATCCTTTTACGCATGAGAAAGAAACGTCCTGTTTTGTGACAGGTCTCAGAGCACGGACAGGTCATGGCAAGACTTGGAGCGAACTTTCAGAGCCACCTTCTTGTTGTTCCTGGCGACCAGTCTGTCCAGGAAGCGCCGGGCCTTCTTGGTGAAGCTCTCCTTGCGCTTGTAGATGGACATGCGCCTCTCGTTGGCCTCCTTGCTGTCCCGGCGCAGGCGGATCTGGCGCACCACCCCCTCAAAGAGCTCCGTCACGTTGTGCTGTAGGGTGGCAGACGTCTCGATGAACTTGCAATCGAAGACCACGGCGCAGGCCCGGCCCTCTGGAAAGAGAATGGGTCCCACCTGATTCGGCCGCCAGGACAAAGAGCACTCTCCAGGCAGAGCCAGGCGGCACTTTCCGCACACAGGGCACAGGACAGGGGAAGTGGCGAAGAGTGGATCACACCCGGGGAGATGGATGTTCAGGGCAGGAGCTAATGGCTGCAGGGAGAGATGCCTTGGAAAGGCTGGATTGATGACAGAGTACATGGGAGGGCAGAGAAGGAAGTGACAGGATGGCCTGCTAAAAGAAAGCAGGACGGACAGTTTAATGGCTGGACAGATGGCTGGCGGAGGACTAGACAGATGGACAGAGAGTGGCACTCCTGGATGGACGCTCAGCAGACGAGCGGGTACCATAGCAATCTCTCGCTGGCCATCTCACCTAGGTCTGAGGAGCAGCAGCAGGAGAAGCCAGGCAAGTAGCCTCCCCCTCTCCCCCAGTTCCCAGCCCCCGAAAACTGACTGGGAACGGTCTCCCGCAGGGTGGGGACGATAGGCCCTGCTCACTCACCTTCCACCGAGACCTCCCGGCACCGCACCAGGTCCGTCTTGTTCCCCACCAGGATGATGGGGATGTTCTCTGCTTGCCGGGTCCGGCGCAGCTGGATTCTCAGCTCAGAGGCGCTCTCGAAACTCACCCTGTCGGTGACGGAGTAGACAATGACATAGGCATTCCCCACCTGCATGCAGTAATTGTGGAACCAGTTCTCCTCATCCTGGGGCTGCACAGGGAAAGACGGCGTTACTGAGGTATTGAGGCACAGAGCCATTGTCCACACACACTCTCCAACGGTGGGCCAGACTCAGCAGAGCTGTGGCCAGCAGGCTAAGTCACACTTCCCAAACTTCCCATACTCAGACCCCCCTGTGCTTCCCAGAGCTGGGGTAATGTACACGCTGAGGAGCTGGGAGGAGCGTCAAGTGAAGTCGAGGACTGGGCTACTTTAACTTGCACCTTCTGCCTGGCTGGCGGCCTTCCTTACTAAACTCTGCTCTCCCGGCCCTGGGCTGGAAATTATGCAGGTCAATGTCTGGGATTGCAGCCCGAGCGGTCAGACCTGTGCCAGCACTGCTGAAAAGAGCCATGTAGACACAGTGGCACCAGCTTCAGCATGGGCCGTACATGCACATTGGGGATCCAAGCTATGACCTCTCAAGGTCCCTTCCAGTCCTACCCTTCTAGGATTGCGAGTCTGCATTTAAGGCTGTGCTACTATTTTTAATCACACTAGCACGCGTGATGCTAATTCAGGCAGAGCTGGCTGAGCTGTCCTCACTCTACGGATTGCAGTGTGGACACCCCCCTAGACTCCAGGAGCCAAATTCAGAGGTAGTAAGTCTGGGTGGTTGTGAGGGCGGCAAGCCCACGTGCCTGACGGAGCCCAAGCTGGCGGGACATGTGAGGGGGTGGAAGGGGTGGTATGTCCCGAAAGCTTCGACTCAGCTCTTGGCCCAGGGAGTGGGGAACGAGAGCGTGGCTCACTGTGCGGTTGTTGCACGCAGCAATATGGGTGCTATATATAGGTCCTGTCATGCCGGTTCCTGCATTAATGGCAGGTATCGGAGGATCAGGATCAGTTCATTCCTGGTGACCTGAAACTGTAAAGAAACCCTGGAACTGAGCACCTGGCCTCCCAGCCACTGGCTCTTCCAGACACCCAGCTTGGCGGGGGCTCCGAGAGCGATTCTACGTGAACTCCTGAGACCGAGGCTTCCCGGCCTGGCGCCTCCTCCAGTGCATGGGAAATGCTGCCGCTCACCTTTGCTAGCATCTTACACAGGTGTAGTGACTAGACACGGGGCCAGCCCGTGAGAATCAGGCCCTAGGAGCCTGCACCCACAGAGCAATGCCGGAGGCCCCACCTTCCCTCGCCCACAAGGCACTGCTGCCAGACATTTACTCTGCCCCTCCAGGCCGTTGTACCAGCTGCTTCCTTCCTCGCTGTACTTGGAATCGCTTCACTTGTATTCAGATGCGACTGGGATGGCAAAGACACAACACTCCTTGCTTGTGTCTCTCCAGGCCTGTGTGTCAGCCTCGGCTGGATCCTGTGGGACCATTCCCTTCCCCCCAGAGCTCTGGAAGATTTTGGTTTTGTTTCCTCAAACCACAGCCCCTTGGTTCTAGAGACCCACCTGTCCACAGGCTGCTGGGAGCGAGCTGCCAGCCCATTGCCTCATGCATCTGCCTCTGGCAGGATGGTGTCAGGGCTGGTTTTTCATTCACACCCTCACGGTCCCGGCTCAGGAGACCAGCAAGGCTCTCCTGCCGTTCCCACAAGCCTGACACGGCACCCTTCACTCTCTTGTTCGCCTTGGTGAGCCCTCCACACCTGTGCCTGGCAGCACACCTCCTGCTTCGCGGTCACTGCATCTTACCCCATTGAGCCCCACGCTCCCCTCCTGCTCAGGACCAGTGAGCCGTAAATTTATAACCGGCCCTGACAGTCAGGGGTTTTCTCAGCCTGTGAAAACCTTCCCATCTTCACTGATCTGGGCACATATAGACAGACATCCTGGGACCACAGGGGCACTGGGGTGATTTACACAAGCTGGGGATCTGGCCCTAGAACAACATGTGTCCCCATGTGCCCCAGGGGGATAGTTATGGGGATTTGATCATTACCCATTTCTGCAGGTGTCTGACATTCAGGAGGAGGCCAAGGCTGGTGCCATCTCCTAGGATTTCTTTACAAGCATTAATTCAGGTGGTGAGAGTAAGTTAGTACCAGCCAGCACCGCCGGACCCCAGCTGTCCCTCCCACCTCAACCCAATGTCTGACCAACGAGAGATTTGCCAGCAACAAGATTCCGGCCTTCCCTGCGCCGGGCTTTCTGCTCATCGCTCACCACTGGGCAAATCTCGCTGGCGGAAGTGCAGGGTCCTGCTTTCTGCAATGGTTCCTTAGCTTCGCTGCGCTCCGCCCTCCCCCCCTGCCTGCGCTGGACCCAACCAGTACATTTCCCCATCCATCCCGCAGACTTTCAAATAGCCACTGCCGGCTAGCGGTTAGGGGCTTCTGGCAAAGATCTGAGGACGGGGACTCTGGAGTCAGTGGGCTAGTGACTTGGCAGGGGAAGAACTGGGAATGCCCCACTCCTCTGTATCCTCGCCACTGCTGGCAGCATTGGGTGCAAATAAGCATTTCCATCTTGCCCTTCATGGGAAAGTAGGTAGGAACTTGTATGATAAGCATCCTCCCCAGCTTCCAGGTGGTCTTGATGGCTACTAAGGATGCCAGCCACTGGGGTCGTTGGGTACAAGACAAGGCACCCCAGTGTCTGCACTATAAGGGCCTGTTCTCAGCAGCAATGCTCTCTACCAGTACAAACAGAAAAGTCTTCGCTGCTCCCTGCAGGGGTGGGGCTGAGCCAGCTGCCTGTCATACCCACTGGTCCATGGGCTGGGGCCAAGAGTGGGGGAGAGAAAACAAACCAGCAGGCAGGGTAACGGCTCAGCTGAACAGCCCCATCAATCAGTGAGGAACGGGTGGCACGCTCAAGGTTTACTTAAGGATGAGGCCTTCCCCCAGGCTGCTCCCTGCCAGTCAGGGCTAGTCTGAGCGCTTGGAAGGAATGGGCCCCCAGAGAGGGTGCAAATCTCCAGGCTGTGGACAGGGCAGGGAGGGGGAAGGGGAAGCCATTCAGCATCCCAGCCCCGGTGCAGGTGGGGCCGTCAGCCTGCCCCCATCAGACAGCAGCCCATGCTCCCGCAGCCTCTGGCCACCCAGCAGACACGTGGCTCAGTCAATAACGCGCAGATTAAAAGGTTCTGGCTTTGGGGGGAGTTTGACACAGTCTCCTCCTCAATCTGTGTCAGTTGCAAATTACAGCCCTAGGGCTCCGCTCCCAAACACGCAGGCTGCCCAGCCATGCATCTTAGCAGCCCAGTGCCTGCAAACACCAACGGGGCTCTTGGGGCCCAGAGGAACCCGCCATCCCACGCTGGGGAAGGAAGAGGTCTTTAAAGGGTTCACAACAAAACCACTGGCTGCAGCACCCTCTGGGGAACACACCCAGCCAGAGACACCCTGGTAAACCACCCCACGGCCAATAATTCATCAGCAGGGTATTCATACAACCCCAAACCCTGGCCACAGCGCTCAGGGGTCTGGGCCTCAGGCTGAAATATGATCCCCTTTCCAATTGCAAACAGCCAGCAAGAGCAGGGGAGCCCATTTACGAGGGAATGGGGCCTGGAAGGGAAGGGACTGAAGGATGGTCCAGTGGTTAGACCTGGCTTCAATTCCTTGCTGTGCCACAGACTTCCTGTGTGACCATGGGCAAGTCACTTACCACCTTGGCATCCTATCTGTCCCCTGGGGTTAAGAGCACCTCACTGGGGGGGTTGTGAGGATAAATACATTAACAATTGTGATGTGGTTTGAGATCTACTGATAAAAAATGCCACCTAAAAGTTAGATAATGTTATCATTAGGCCAGAGCCCTTGGGGGAAAACACAAGCTTTTAATGCGGGTTTTTTAAATGGGAAGGATGAGGTGGGGGGGGGAAGATTTCAGGGGCATTGGGTTCCAGGCCTTAGGCCCCATTATGGCCAAAACGTTGATGTTCACTATGTCCCTACAAAAATTAACTTGACAATAGGTATCTTCTCACAAGGGGAAACAGCACTTGGTAGAAAAATGCAATTCAGGTATAGTGGAAATAAATTAAAGTCTTTAAACTTTAGGACCAGATTTTCAGACTGTTTAGATGCACAACTGCTTGCGCAAAAGGTGCACCTAATTTGCATGCACAATTCCCATTACTGGATGCACAGATTGGGCATGCTAATCCACACACATTCTGCATGCAGTTGTGGTCCTAAATTCTATGACAAACCAGCCTGCTATTTCTAGTGCTGGGAACAGAAGCCGGCTTCACACACAACGGAGCAAACCTCAAACTGAAGAGATACTGGTCAGCAAATGACAGGTTTCAGAGTAGCAGCCGTGTTAGTCTGTATTCGCAAAAAGAAAAGGAGTACTTGTGGCACCTTAGAGACTAACAAATTTATTAGAGCATAAGCTTTCGTGAGCTACAGCTCACTTCATCGGATGCATTTGGTGGAAAAAACAGAGGAGAGATTTATATACACACACACAGAGAACATGAAACAATGGGTTTATCATACACACTGTAAGGAGAGTGATCACTTAAGATAAGCCATCACCATCAGCAGGGGGGGGAAAGGAGAAAAACCTTTCATGGTGACAAGCAAGGTAGGCTAATTCCAGCAGTTAACAAGAATATCAGAGGAACAGTGGGGGGTGGGGTGGGAGGGAGAAATACCATGGGGAAATAGTTTTACTTTGTGTAATGACTCATCCATTCCCAGTCTCTATTCAAGCCTAAGTTAATTGTATCCAGTTTGCAAATTAATTTCAATTCAGCAGTCTCTCCTTGGGGTCTGTTTTTGAAACTTTTTTGTTGAAGGATAGCCACTCTTAGGTCTGTGATCAAGTGACCAGAGAGATTGAAGTGTTCTCCAACTGGTTTTTGAATGTTATAATTCTTGACGTCTGATTTGTGTCCATTCATTCTTTTACGTAGAGACTGTCCAGTTTGGCCAATGTACATGGCAGAGGGGCATTGCTGGCACATGATGGCATATATCACATTGGTAGATGCGCAGGTGAACGAGCCTCTGATAGTGTGGCTGATGTGATTAGGCCCTATGATGGTATCCCCTGAATAGATATGTGGACAGAGTTGGCAACGGGCTTTGTTGGAAGAGTACCAGAAGTCACCTACTACGGGACAGGCCCAACAAAGAAAACAACAGAACGCCACTAGCCATCACCTTCAGCCCCCAACTAAAACCTCTCCAACGCATCATCAAGGACATCATCTACAACCTATCCTGAAGGACGACCCATCACTCTCACAGATCTTGAGAGACAGACCAGTCCTTGCTTACAGACAGCCCCCCAATCTGAAGCAAATACTCACCAGCAACCACACACCACACAACAGAACCACTAACCCAGGAACGTATCCTTGCAACAACGCCCGTTGCCAACTCTGTCCACATATCTATTCAGGGGATACCATCATAGGGCCTAATCACATCAGCCACACTATCAGAGGCTCGTTCACCTGCGCATCTACCAATGTGATATATGCCATCATGTGCCAGCAATGCCCCTCTGCCATGTACATTGGCCAAACTGGACAGTCTCTACGTAAAAGAATGAATGGACACAAATCAGACGTCAAGAATTACAACATTCAAAAACCAGTTGGAGAACACTTCAATCTCTCTGGTCACTCGATCACAGACCTAAGAGTGGCTATACTTCAACAAAAAAGTTTCAAAAACAGACTCCAACGAGAGACTGCTGAATTGAAATTAATTTGCAAACTGGATACAATTAACTTAGGCTTGAATAGAGACTGGGAATGGATGAGTCATTACACAAAGTAAAACTATTTCCCCATGAAGAAAAGGAGTACCGGTGGCACCTTAGAGACTAACAAATTTATTAGAGCATAAGCTTTCGTGAGCTACAGCTCACTTCATCGGATGCATCCGATGAAGTGAGCTGTAGCTCACGAAAGCTTTTGCTCTAATAAATTTGTTAGTCTCTAAGGTGCCACCGGTACTCCTTTTCTTTTTGCGAATACAGACTAACAGGGCTGCTACTCTGAAACCTGTGATTATTTCCCCATGGTATTTCTCCCTCCCACCCCACCCCCCACTGTTCCTCTGATATTCTTGTTAACTGCTGGAATTAGCCTACCTGCTTGTCACCATGAAAGGTTTTCCTCCTTTCCCCCCCCTGCTGCTGGTGATGGCTTATCTTAAGTGATCACTCTCCTTACAGTGTGTATGATAAACCCATTGTTTCATGTTCTCTGTGTGTGTGTGTATATAAATCTCTCCTCTGTTTTTTCCACCAAATGCATCCGATGAAGTGAGCTGTAGCTCACGAAAGCTTATGCTCTAATAAATTTGTTAGTCTCTAAGGTGCCACAAGTACTCCTTTTCTTTTTGGTCAGCAAATGTCACCAGGACCAACAGGCTTAGGGGCCTTAGAACCAGTAATGCCACTTTACAGTTAATCTGCTGCTTTAGAGGCAGTGCAGAAGGCGCAGGTGTTTCTGACAGGGCACTACGGCTCTTCCAGTGAGCGGTCATGCCATCGCTTCTGGACAAGCTGCACGTGCCAGACCCCTGCCGAGAGAGACCCCCCCAAACTGGGCAACTCTTCTCAGGTTTGCTTCTCAGGTTCATAGAATCATAGAATCATAGAATATCAGGGTTGGAAGGGACCCCAGAAGGTCATCTAGTCCAACCCCCTGCTCAAAGCAGGACCAAGTCCCAGTTAAATCATCCCAGCCAGGGCTTTGTCAAGCCTGACCTTAAAAACCTCTAAGGAAGGAGATTCTACCACCTCCCTAGGTAACGCATTCCAGTGTTTCACCACCCTCTTAGTGAAAAAGTTTTTCCTAATATCCAATCTAAACCTCCCCCATTGCAACTTGAGACCATTACTCCTCGTTCTGTCATCTGCTACCATTGAGAACAGTCTAGAGCCATCCTCTTTGAAACCCCCTTTCAGGTAGTTGAAAGCAGCTATCAAATCCCCCCTCATTCTTCTCTTCTGCAGACTAAACAATCCCAGCTCCCTCAGCCTCTCCTCATAAGTCATGTGCTCTAGACCCCTATCATTTTCGTTGCCCTTCGTTGTACTCTTTCCAATTTATCCACATCCTTCCTGTAGTGTGGGGCCCAAAACTGGACACAGTACTCCAGATGAGGCCTCACCAGTGTCGAATAGAGGGGAACGATCACGTCCCTCGATCTGCTCGCTATGCCCCTACTTATACATCCCAAAATGCCATTGGCCTTCTTGGCAACAAGGGCACACTGCTGACTCATATCCAGCTTCTCGTCCACTGTCACCCCTAGGTCCTTTTCCGCAGAACTGCTGCCGAGCCATTCGGTCCCTAGTCTGTAGCGGTGCATTGGATTCTTCCATCCTAAGTGCAGGACCCTGCACTTATCCTTATTGAACCTCATTAGATTTCTTTTGGCCCAATCCTCCAATTTGTCTAGGTCCTTCTGTATCCTATCCCTCCCCTCCAGCGTATCTACCACTCCTCCCAGTTTAGTATCATCCGCAAATTTGCTGAGAGTGCAATCCACACCATCCTCCAGATCATTTATGAAGATATTGAACAAAACGGGCCCCAGGACCGACCCCTGGGGCACTCCACTTGACACCGGCTGCCAACTAGACATGGAGCCATTGATCACTACCCGTTGAGCCCGACAATCTAGCCAGCTTTCTACCCACCTTATAGTGCATTCATCCAGCCCATACTTCCTTAACTTGCTGACAAGAATGCTGTGGGAGACCGTGTCAAAAGCTTTGCTAAAGTCAAGAAACAATACATCCACTGCTTTCCCTTCATCCACAGAACCAGTAATCTCATCATAAAAGGCGATTAGATTAGTCAGGCATGACCTTCCCTTGGTGAATCCATGCTGACTGTTCCTGATCACTTTCCTCTCCTCTAAGTGCTTCAGGATTGATTCTTTGAGGACCTGCTCCATGATTTTTCCAGGGACTGAGGTGAGGCTGACTGGCCTGTAGTTCCCAGGATCCTCCTTCTTCCCTTTTTTAAAGATGGGCACTACATTAGCCTTTTTCCAGTCATCCGGGACTTCCCCCGTTCGCCACGAGTTTTCAAAGATAATGGCCAAGGGCTCTGCAATCACAGCCGCCAATTCCTTCAGCACTCTCGGATGCAATTCGTCCGGCCCCATGGACTTGTGCACGTCCAGCTTTTCTAAATAGTCCCTAACCACCTCTATCTCTACAGAGGGCTGGCCATCTCTTCCCCATTTTGTGATGCCCAGCACAGCAGTCTGGGAGCTGACCTTGTTAGTGAAAACAGAGGCAAAAAAAGCATTGAGTACATTAGCTTTTTCCACATCCTCTGTCACTAGCTTGCCTCCCTCATTCAGTAAGGGGCCCACACTTTCCTTGGCTTTCTTCTTGTTGCCAACATACCTGAAGAAACCCTTCTTGTTACTCTTGACATCTCTTGCTAGCTGCAGCTCCAGGTGCGATTTGGCCCTCCTGATATCTTTCCTACATGCCCGAGCAATATTTTTATACTCTTCCCTGGTCATATGTCCAACCTTCCACTTCTTGTAAGCTTCTTTTTTATGTTTAAGATCCGCTAGGATTTCACCATTAAGCCAAGCTGGTCGCCTGCCATATTTACTATTCTTTCGACTCCCGGGGTGGAGCAAACAAGAGACCCCAACCAAAGCAAGGCAGATGTAGGGATTGGGTGGGAGCCCTGGAAAGCTTTGGCAGGATTTGGACCCCGAGATTTAGCACCTTGGGGAGAGTTTGCCTTTGAGTTTAGGAAGCTTCATTCAGCAGGAGGCCAAGCCCGTGTGAACCGGAAGCAAAAAGGGCTGGCCCAACCCCCGCGTGACCCACCTCCCAGGCCTGGCACAGCTTGGATGCGGAGAGAGCTAACTCATGGTCTAGCACTGCAGGAGACAGCTGACCAGAGGTGCAAAGTGGGGTTCACAGGAATGACATGGAATTAACCCTTTATTTGTCCACTAAAATCAAAGTGATAAAGAATTGCATTTCTCATCGTATCCCGAGTAAAACACTGACCCACCACAAAAAGCCTGGCCATAGTCACTGCAGGTAGGCCCAGCTGGGCCAGGCTAGTGGCGGTCTCGCCAGAATCCCTGCCCCTTCCCCTCCCCCACCTCTCACATCCTTGTCTGGGTCAGGCTCTCATTCTCCCTCTCCCTTACTCTCCACTCCCTGCAGCTCCTTCAGGGCTCGGTGGATACCACTGATGCACACTCCATGCCAATGCTCTCATCCCCACTAAGTTAGGTGCTGTGCTTCCCCTAGCAGCCATTCCCTGAACCCCCTCTGTTCCTCTCGACCCCCTCCAGGATTTTAAGAGCAGGACGCTAAGGGGTATCTGTGCCCAGTGCTCTGGACCGAGCGGACAGTGGAAAAGAGGAGAGGGTGTTCCCTGCTCATACCATGTCAGGTGGGGAGCGTGGCCATTAGCCCAGCAAGTCCATCCCTTCCCAGATACCATCAGCATCCTTGGCCACAGGGAGCAGGGGCTGCATGAGATGCTGGGGGCTAGATGGCCCCCACTAATTTTCTTGAAGATGCAGCTGGTGAAAGGGAAGAGTGCAGGTGGGTCCCAGACCGGCAGGCGGAGAGGCCATTTCAGTGAAGCTCAGGATCCTCTTGCTGTTGCCAGTGAGCGTCGCTCCCAGCTGTGCATCAAAAGCAAAGACCAGGATGGGGCTGGAAGAGGGGAATCTTGTTCCTGTCAGTCTCCAGTCACCCACAAGCAGGGGCGGAGGGGCAGAGATGCCCGCCGGGCACCACGACTGCTGCCTACTAATGCATTCCCCTAAAGGCTGCATTTCCTCACCCATAGTTCGCCCAGTCGGCTCCTGCACATTTCCCAACTCTTACATGGCAAGGAGACAAATGAACCCCGGCACCATGAGCACCCCCCAGCACACTCAGCCCTAAGGATCTGGCATGTTTCCCTCCTTCTCTCCACCTTTCCTGGTGACAACTCGGGCCCACCTCGGGTCCACTCTTATGCCAGCATAGCCGTTCTGACCTGGCAGCAGCCTTTGCAGATGCATCAGCAGCTACGCCAGAAGGAAGGTGGGAGAATCAGCCCCCAAGTGCCTAGCTTGGACCATCCATTCTGTGGGGAGCTGTGGGGACAGGGAGTTGTGTCTGGCCGGAATCACTCCAACAGAGCTTAAAGTTGCCACATTTTGGAAAGAGAAGTGGACTCAAGCCCTTGCTTCCTCCCACAGCAGTTAACCCCCCTGGTGGGGGGAAGGGGAATCCCCTCCAGCTCCCGGGGGTGTTAAGATACTCCCTTGGACACCTGATGAGCCAGTCAGCTGTTCACTGGGGAAGTCACCCTCAACCCCTTACTAGCTGCTGACCCTGACCCAGCTGCAGCCTCCCATCTCCAGCCGTAGACCGACGGGAGCAGCAAGCACTGTCTGCTGGGGATGTCACACAATGGCAAGAGCAGCTCCCCAGAAAGCTAAAGAGGGGTCTGGTAGATGTATGGTCCAGCAGGAGGGTCTGTCCCTGCAGCCCTGTCTCATGAGCAGGTGGGCATGGAAACACAGCCAGCCATAGATAATAGGACAGAAAATATCAGGTTGCCTCTATATAAATCCATGGTACGCCCACATCTTGAATACTGTGCGCAGATGTGGTTGCCCCATCTCAAAAAAGATATATTGGAATTGGAAAAGGTTCAGAAAAAGGCAACAAAAAATTAGGTGTATGAAACAGCTTCCGTATGAGGAGATATTAATAAGATTGGGACTTTTCAGCTTGGAAAAGAGATGGCTACGGGGGGATATGCTAGAGGTCTATAAAATCATGAATGTTGGGGAGAAAGTAAATAAGGACATATGATTTAGTCCTTCTCATAACACAAGAACTAGGGGTCATCAAATGAAATTAATAGGCAGCAGGTTTAAAACAAATAAAAGGAAGTATTTCTTCACACAACGCACAGTCAACCTGTGGAACTCCTTGCCAGAGGATGTTGTGAAGGCCAAGACTATAACAAGGTTCAAAAAAGAACTAGATAAATTCATGGAGGCAAGGTCCATCAATGACTACTAGCCAGGATGGACAGGGATGGTGTCCCTAGCCTCTGTTTGCCAGAAGCTGGGAATGGGCAACAGGGGATGGATCACTTGATGATTCCCTGTTCTGTTCATTCCCTCTGGGGCACCCAGCATTGGCCACTGTTGGAAGAGAGGATACTGGGCTAGATAGACTTCTGGTCTGACCCAGTAGGGACATTCTTATGTTCATACAAGTTCATTGTGTATTTACAACAGCAACAGATCCAATAATAAATAGCTCCAGTCTGGCAATAGAACCCACTTCATTGAAAAGGTGACCCCCACCCCCATGGCGAGCCCCTGTGATTGACACGCCCCATGCACGCTCCCCTACCCGCCTCTCTGTTTCCCAGGTGTCCATCACCAGCAGCGTCATCTCCTCCCCATCCACCGACAGGGTGCGTTCGTAGGTGTCCTCTGAAACAAGCCAGATGCATCCAGGTCAGCCGGACTCTGTGTGCCCAGCAATGCCTCCCGCTGAAGCCCAGTGCTGCTGAGCTCCACAGAGGGAGTGTTTGCTGGCTGCCCAGGATGGGAGGAGACAGCACCCCAAGGTGGTGGGGTTAAATGCAGGCCATGGAAAACACAACTGATCCTCTCGGCAAGGAACTAAAGCTACAAACTAGCCAGCACCATGAAAGGATGTGGGAAAGTAGTGAGGTCCAGGGGGATGCCCTGGCAGAAGCCTGGCTACTCTCCTGCCTTAGTGCTTGGAAGAAGGGGGAAGGTGCTGGGGTATCTCACGGCTCTTCCCAGGTTCAGGACTCAGCCACCCCCCTTGCCAGGTTATTTTTTGGCTTGTGGGAAGGCTAAAAGGCACCGAGGCTCCAGCAGGCAGCCGGACAACTGGCATTAACTGTAGCCAGGTGGCTGACCCCGATGCGTGTCAGTACAATGTCCCTCCGATGTTTCCATCTGAAACGCACTGAAATCCACAGCCCAGTTTTCAAGGGGGCGCCCAGTGTTACATCAGAACTGAGCCACCAGTGGCTCTCAGCTGGCTTTTGGGAAGCACTGTACCCTGCTAATTTCCCTCTGCCCAGCCACAGAGATGGGTAATGGCACTGGAGGCAAGTCCCCCACATTCAGCAGCGCACTCCTCACTGCTAAGAAGGGGCTGTGCCCTGCCCCCAAGCAGTCAGTGCAGCGTCTCCACTGTGCCCCTTGGCCTGGGTTTACAAAGGGCTTCTTCACGCTGTGACCCACTGCCCACACCCCAACCTGCACACCGCATGGTCCTTGACAGCATGTCATTCTGCAGAGCCCAGGAAGGCCTGGGGCAGCTGGTTTGACAGCCCAGGGCAGGGTCCCCTACCTCCCGGCTGCTCTGGCAGGTCCCGCTCTTGGATGCCGGCAAAGAGGTTCACCAAGCTGGTCTTGCCCACACCAGGGTCACCCAGCAGCATCACCCGATACAAGGATTCCCAGGAGCTGTCGGAGTTGGCCGAGTCCGATGACCAGCTGCTGTGTGGCACGGCTGGAGCTTTGTCTCCAGGCTCGAAGGAGGAGGAGGAGCCCAGCGGATGGTGATGGGACTCAATGGGGTTAGACCTCGGCCCACGCACCCCTGGCTGGGACTGGTGGGAGAGGGGGACCGGGGTGCTGGCCCGTCTGCGCACAGGGCCCTTGCCCCCTTGCTGCGTGTTCAGAGTCATCTTCTGCAAAACAGAAAAGGCCGAGCAACTGGCTTGTGGAAGGAAGTCTGGAGGCAAATGCTGGGCTGGGGAGCTGGAGGCCCGTCTGCTTTTCCTCACCCTGCTCTGGCTGGGATTCTCCGGGACCCGCCCCACCCCTGGGTGCTCTCTCAGTTCGATTACTTCACCTTAGTTACAGAGGGGATTTTTTTAAGTTCCACTTCGGTTGTCTCCCGGCTGGAGGCAAGCCCAGAAGAAACAATCATAAATCATCCCGGTCTCCTAATGCACTCCCCAGCCGCCCTGCATTGTCTCAGCCAAACAACTTTTAAACTGGAAAAAAAAGTCTGGAGCCAAAGACTCTTCCAAGCCCGGTGGATCCTGGGTGTTAGCCCGTCTCTGCTTCAGCTCCAGAGCAAGAAGGGCAAAAGTGTGTGTGGGAAGGGGGTCTGATTGCTGCCCCCACCCAGCACCCTTTCACCCAGCACAGGATGGGTCCCGGCAGCCTGGGGATGGTTGTGTTCGGGCCAGAGCAAAGAAATAAAGGAGGCCAAAGGCCAAGGGGACTGATCCTCGTAGGAGAGGGAAGAGGGGCTGGACATGTTCTCCTCTCCGATCTCACCTGCTGTGAAGGGGCTGGGTTTAGGGTGGTACCCAGAGCTGCCAGCTTGGTGCTAGCCCATTTAAAGACCCTCGCCCCTCCGTGTCGGGTAAGGACAGGTAGGAAGCGCTGTCCCATGCCCTCTCCCAGCCTGGTTTCCCCACCCTATGAATTTCAGCCTGGCACCAAAACCCCGAGAGTCCCGACGCCATGGGGACAACGGTGCCAACCTCCACAACACGCTTAAAAAATGCAGGGGGCCGCATTGTACCAGCCTGGGGCAGGGGCGGGCTGCAGAGGGGCAGGGAGGCGATCCCGACACACCCAGCGTCCTCCCATCGGGCCAGGGCGCAGCCCGGCACCCCAGAGCCCGGCCCTGCGGGGGAAAGGGCAGCGCGCCGGAGGCAGCCGGGGGAGCGGGGAACTGCGCGCCCGGGGTGGAGAGTCTCCGGCCGAGGCTGAATGCCGGGAGGGGGCGAGGACAGCGGGCTCCCGGGGCTTCGCAGCCCCCCAGCCCCTGCGCCCCAGCTCTCGGCCCCCGCAGCGGAAAGTTTCTTCGCAGAACTCAGCCCGGCTCACCTCGGCGCCGGCCCCGTCCTGCTCCGCGCTCCCCGGCTCACCGGAGCCGCCGTCCGGGGCCCCCCGGACGCCCGCAGCCCGCGGAACCCAACGCCCGGCCGCTGGCGCTCCCCGGCCTCATCGCGTAGAGCCGCGGCCGCCGAGCGCAGGGCTTTAAACCCGGGGAGGTGGAGCCCCCTTCGGCCGGTCCCGGGACCCACCCCCTCGCGGGGACCCTCCCCAGCCCGCCCGGGGCCGCTCAGAGCGGGCGGAGTTGGTGCCCAGCCCTCGGGAATCCACTCCCCCAGCCCGGGCCAGCACCGCGGGATCCACCCCTGCCCAAACCCAGGGCCCCCAGAGTCCGCCCCGAAATCCGCTTCGCGGAACGCCCAGGGTGTCATTGGCCCAGCCCAAGGCTATTGCCCGGGGGCCAGGGGTCTGAGCACTGTGCCCCACGCCCCTCAGCCAAAGGCCAACACTGGGGGATCAACTTCTCCAGCACTAAACGCGCTGCCCAGGCTCCAGAGCTGTGTTCGTCTGTATCCACAAAACCAAGCAGGAGGCCGGTGGCACCTTAAAGACAAGCTGATTTATTTGGGCATAAGGTTTCCTGGGTAAAAAATCCACTTCTTCAGATGCACCTTGCTTCTTGCATCTGAAGAAGTGGGTTTTTTACCCAGGAAAGCTTATGCCCAAATAAATCTGTTTGTCTTTTAGGTGCCACTGGCCTCCTCCTTGTTTCTATCCCAGGCTGAATCCAACACCCATTCCCTAACCCAGCACCCACTGGTATATGCCCCCCCCCCAGCCCGAGCCCCCTGACCTCCACACCCCCAGCTGCGGCTGGATCTCGTCACGGGCATCCACCTCCACTCCAACGTCCACAGCCCCTGCCTCCGGGACCTGCCCCTTCATGCCTAATCCTCATTGCAAAATCGCCAAGTGGACAATCTCAGGGCATCATTGTAGACACCCCACCACGTGACACGATCTAAGAGTCTACCTCCCGCACACACCGTAGCCCTGGACTCCCCCTCCTCTAGAACCTGTTGCCCCAAGCAATGAATACCATCCCTAGGACTGGGGTAACTTCCCATCCCAGGAGGAGGGCAAAGAGCGAGCCAGTTGATAAGCAGCCAGAGAGGAGGAGGAGGAGGATCCTTGGAGGGTTGTCTGAGCTGCTTCCCCAGCAAAGCGTGTGCCAGGCCCCTCCATGCTCCTTGCACTCTGACCCCCAGGGCTGCTGGTCATGTCCATGGTACTGCTGGGTAACGGGGGGCTATAGATTTGACAGAATACTGCACCAACAGCTGCTTTGACACATCAGAAGCGCTCCCGTCACCTTGGCTGCTACCCCTCTAAGCACCTTCGTTCTTTCATTTCCAGTCGTTGTCAATTCACATTCTCACTGCACTGTCAACACACACCGTGGATGGGTTCCTGGCTGGTCCCCGTGACAGTGGGGCCCAAGCCAGGGGCACTCTCACTTCAGCAAAGCTGGATCAGGCCCGCAGGGACGAATCTGTGTGTAAAGGCTCCACTTTGGGTGCACGAGGGGCTGGCGTGGGGTAGCCAACTCTTCCTGTGTGTCTGGTTCAGGCTGCAGCCCCCCTCCAAGCTGGTGGGCTTTCGGATTCAGTACGGGGGCTTTCTCCAGGCACAGGGGAAATGGAGCAGCAGCAACTCCGCAGGGTCCTTCTTTAGCCTAAGGCACCCCTGGAGGAAATTCTCCTCCGGGGTGTGAAATCCCATCCCCCATCAAACGGCACTTCACACCCTCCGTGGGTGGGACAGCCCATGTGCCAGGCACCCCAGAGCAGCCCTGCTCTCCAGGGCTCCTCCTTTTCTGTTAGTCAGCAGGGAAACCCCTTCCCCAGCACTTTGGCTCTGTGAGTTTTCTATTAGTCACTTGACCACCCCTCCCCCAAAATCTTACAAGATATTAATATTTGATTTATCTAGCTGCAGAGCTGCTGCCATGCTCCATCTCGTGGCAGACTGAATAACTACAGAAGCTACAGGCTATGTCACCAAGTAAGGAGTGGGTCTCAGGGGAATAATACTCTGCACTTTTATAGCACTTTTCCTCCACCAATCACAGAGCACTGTAGAGGAACGGGTAAGTATCACTGCCATAGCCTCACCCACACACCTACAGGAGTAAGCTTTTTAGAGGTGTGTGGGAAATATCATTACGGGAAGCGAGGCAGGCTCCACATCTACAGGGATAGGTTTCAGAGTAGCAGCAGTGTTAGTCTGTATCTGCAAAAAGAACAGGAGGACTTGTGGCACCTTAGAGACTAACAATTTATTTGAGCATAAGCTTTCGTGGGCTACCGCGGATGCACAGAATGGAACATCTAGTAAGAAGATATATATACACATACAGAGAACATGAAAAGGTAGAAGTTGCCACACCAACTCTAAGTGGCTAATTAATTAAGATGAGCTATTATCAGCAGAAAAAAAAACTTTTGTAGGGATAATCAAGATGGCCCATTTCAGACAGTTGAGAAGAAGGTGTAAGGATACTTAACACGGGGAAATAGATTCAATTTGTGTAATGACCGAGCCACTCCCAGTCTCTATTCAAGCCCAAGTTAATGGTATCTACTTTGCAAATTAATTCCAGTTCAGCAGTTTCTCATTGGAGTCTGTTTTTGAAGCTTTTCTGTTGCAAAATTGCCACCTTTAAGTCTGTTACTGAGTGACCAGAGAGATTGAAGTGTTCTCCGACTGGTTTTTGAATGTTATAATTCTTGATGCCTGATTTGTGTCCATTTATTCTTTTGCGTAGAGACTGTCCGATTTGGCCAATGTACATGGCAGAGGGGCATTGCTGGCACATGATGGCATATATCACATTGGTAGATGTGCAGGTGAACAAGCCCCTGATGGCGTGGCTGATGTGATTAGGTCTTATGATGGAGTCACTTGAATAGATACGTGGACAGAGTTGGCATTGGGCTTTGTTGCAAGGATAGGTTCCTGGGTTAGAGTTTTTGTTGTGTGGTTGCTGGTGAGTATTTGCTTCAGGTTGAAGGGCTGTATGTAAGCGAGGACGGGTCTGTCTCCCAAGATCTGTGAGAATGAGGATCGTCTTTTAGGATAAGTTGTAGATCTTTGATGATGTGCTGGAGAGGTTTTAGTTGGGGGCTGAAGGTGATGGCTAGTGGCGTTCTGTTACTTTCTTTGTTGGGCCTGTCCTATAGTGGGTGACTTTTGGGTACTCTTCTGGCTCTGTCAATCTGTTTCTTCACTTCAGCAGGTGGGTATTGTAGTTTTAAGAATGCTTGATAGAAACCTTGTAGGTGTTTGTCTGAGGGATTGGAGCAAATTCAGTTGCATCTTAGTTCTTGGCTGTAGACAATGGATCATGTGGTGTGTCCTGGATGGAAGCTGGAGGCATGTAGGTAGGAATAGCGGTCAGTAGGTTTCCGGTATAGGGTGGTGTTTATGTGACCATAGCTTATTAGCACAGTAGTGTCCAGGAAAAGGACCGCTTGTGTGGATTGGTCCAGGCTGAGATTGATGGTGGGATGGAAATTGTTGAAATCATGGTGGAATTCCTCAAGGGCTTCTTTTCCATGGGTCCAGGTGATGAAGATGTCATCAACGTAGCACAAGTAGAGTAGGGGTGTAAGGGGATGAGAGCTAAGGAAGTGTTGTTCTAAGTCAACCATAAAAATGTTGGCATACTGTGGGGCCATGCGGGTACCCACAGCAGTGCCGCTGAAGGTATACATTGTCCCCAAATGTGAAATAGTTATGGGTGAGGACAAAGTCACAAAGTTCAGCCACCAGGTTTCCCGTAACATTATCGGGAATACTGTTCCTGATGGCTTGTAGTCCATCTTTGTGTGGGATGTTGGTGTAGAGGGCTTCTACATCCATAGTGGCCAGGATGGAAGATCACCGATGGATTGTAGTTTCCTCAGGAAGTCAGTGGTGTCTCGAAGATAGCTGGGAATGCTGGTAGCGTAGGGCCTGAGGAGAGAGTCCACATAGCCAGGCAAACCTGCTGTTAGGGTGCCAATGCCTGAGATGATGGGGTATCCAGGATTATCAGGTTTATGGATCTTGGGTGGCATATAGAATACCCCTGGTCGGGGTTCTAGGCATGTGTCTGCACAGATCTGTTCCTGTGCTTTTTCAGGGAGTTTCTTGAGCAGATGGTGTAGTTTCTTTTGGTAATCCTCAGTGGGATCAGAGGATAATGGCTTGTAGAATGTGGAGTTAGAGAGCTGCCTAACAGCCTCTTGTTCATATTCCAACTTATTCATGATGATGACAGCCCCTCCTTTGTCAGCATTTTTGATGATGATGTCAGAGTTGTTCCTGAGGCTGTTGATGGCATTATGTTCAGCACGGCTGAGGTTACGGGTCAAGTGATGCTGCTTTTCCAAAATTTCAGCCCATGCACGTCAACGGAAACAATCTATGTAGAAGTCCAGTCTGTTGTTTCAACCTTCAAGAGGAGTCCACGCAGAATCCCTCTTTTTGTAGGATTCTATTTCCCCATGTAAATTGTCCTTCTTGTCAATTGTCTGAAATGGGCCATCTTGATTATCACTACAAAAGTTTTTTTTTCTCCTGCTGATAACAGCTCATCTTAATTAATTAGCCTCTTAGAGTTGGTGTGGCAACTTCTACCTTTTCATGTTCTCTGTATGTATATCTATAACTTCTTACTTTATGTTCCATTCTATGCATCTGATGAAGTGGGCTGTAGCCCATGAAAGCTTATGCTCAAATAAATTTGTTAGTCTCTAAAGTGGCACAAGTACTCCTGTTCTATCTACAGGAATGGGGCTTGAGGAGCACCTAGCCAGCTAGTTTGGCTCTGTGTCATCAAGGCTGTGATGTTACATTTACTAGTGGCTGTAAAGCACTTTGAGATCCCTGCTTGATACATACGACTGAAATGACAAGTGCTCTTATTTTTGACAAATAATAAAAGGTGTCTGGAGATTTATTCTGACAGGATGAAACTTCAGTTACAAATTAAAGACCCACTTAATTTTTATTTCAAAATGTAGATTGAAAGTTGCAGGTTAAACATGCTACACGATTATCCATCAACTGGTAGACTTCCCAGCCTGAATAATGTCAGAACCATTCAACCGTAAGCAAGACACAGCTGGGATGGGATGAACTACTGTCATAGGGCAAGCGATGCCTGCTGCTAGGAACTGCAAGCATTGGTACAGAACACTGTAAGTGGAAGATCCTGATCCTGTATCATCATTCTGTCCCCCTGAATTGACATCTACTATGGCTGATGGGGATACAATTGTTCTGACAGGCAGCTGCTGGAGGGCACTTAGTGACAGCTCCTCATTGTTCCATTACTAAAGACCCTATCCTGGGGGTCTGGGCTTCAGCTCATCAGAAATCAAAATATTGATAAAAATCTCTTTTACAAAAGTAGTTTCACTGGGAAGGATAAAAAGGCCAAATTCGTTTTGATAGAACTCTCCTGGGCTTCAGAATTACACCAAGAATTAATCGGACCAAGTGGAACTTTTGATGTTTTATCGGTAGTTGGCTGACCAATGACACGTGGTAGCGTTGTATGAATGTGAGACTGGGGAAGGGCTGTTGACGACAGTGACACTTTAGCAACGATCCACTGTCTTGGACCACATCTGGCTGCTTTAATAGAATTTTGCACCATATTCCTTCTAGCAAGATGGCAGTTTTCTGGCTTTTACCCAGAAAAACCCCAGTTTGGATCTGGCATGATGATGACACGATTCCTGCAGATTGTTCTGTGATGGAATTAGTTTGTCCTGATGAAACAGAAGAAGTAGAGAGCAGAACTTCCTGAGAGCTGGGAGGGTTTGGAGAACTTGTGCACGAAGTGGGGGCAATTTGTTGTACAGCTCCCCATCCTGTTCCTGGCCTAGCTGTGTTCTGTGATGACATAGCTTTCTGGGCAAGGCCTGGCCCATCCACCCACCTTTCCACTTCAGGTCCAAAGCTTCTGAGACTAAATGAAAAACTTCTCCTCTACGGGGATATTGAGAACAATCTCTGTATCTGGCAGGCATCTGAAGAGAGAGCAATAAGGAGAAAATCAAGCCATACCCAAGGAAACAAGAACTCTGCCTCAGTTCAGATCAAGTGAGTCTGTGGGAGTGAAGTGGTGGGGAAGAGAAATCCTGGTAAAATCAAGGCCAGAAACACATGACACTTCTCAGACACACTGTACAGCCAAAACAGTAACTCAAGGCCTGGACATCCTTTGTCCACCACTCATAACCCTTCGCTATTAGAGGGAGGGAGAAGGGGTAGGACCTGAACCCCAGACTTGCTCAGAGAACAGCAGCCCTTTAAAGCCATATTGGGTTCTTGTGCCTGGCACAAGTTCAGCATGAGCCAGAGCCCAGACAGGCGACCCAGCCCACAGCAGCAGGGCCCAAGCGGTATTATATGTTAGCTCTGACTCACCCCGAAGAGCTCATTCTGGCATTAACCAGAGTGGACATCTCCTCTCTTCCTATGGGAAGATCACACATTGTAAATCAAAGCCTGAGCCCTGTTGCATGGCTGTTTCCTAAACAGCATTCACAGGATAACCGAGCCCTAATCAGACGTTGGCAGTGAGTTTATGAAATCAAAACAATGTATTTAGCTGCGACTCTCCTTCAACACCAACAGACAAACGCAGAGGAAAAAAACTTCACAGCAGCAGGGCCTTGTTAGTTATATCCACTCTCCAGCACACAGTGGGAGAAATGCAGTAAGATGAAATGTGACCACTAGTTTGTGTACCAACATCCTCATTAATTCTGCTTCCGTTCCACACCACCTTCAATCCAGGCTTCTGAAACAGCTGGACAAAGTTCAGTGAATTACACCCCATGGCACTCAGAGAAGGTACATTTTTAAAGATTGGGAGACTGAAGCCTAGAGGGGCAAATCATCTGATTTCCAGATGGCCTGAACACCCACAATGCCCATGGACTTCCCACACTGAGAAATCAGGCCTCACATGACTTGCCAGATGTCACATAATGAGTCCGTGGCAGAGCCAGGAATAGTTCCCCAAATCTTCTGACTCCCAGCCATCTCTCACCTTCCTTGCTGACCAGGGTGCAATACTGATTTTGCACAAAAGGTGGACTTGTTCAGCTGTAATTCAGCAAAGCAGGGAACGGAATGGGAGAGGAAAGAAGTACCCTGGTTTTGCTGCTTTGGCCATGCAGCAATTAGAAACAAAAATGAGTATGGAAAGGGAGGGACCCCTCCAGCCTCCTGGCATCCCAGATCTCGCATTCTGTGACATTATAGGCAGTGTTGGATTTTTAGTAACAGGCCTACGATCAGTTTCTGCTCTGCTGCTGCTAGTGGGGGGAGAGACTGAGCCTCTGTACCGCACTTTCCGCAACTCTCCCAGCTGTTTGTGGGCTGAACACAACTTTGTTCCTCCAGTGTCTCAGAGAAACCAATGGGCTAATCTAAGAAAACAAGCACGTTGTGAAGTCATGCGAAAAGCGTAAGGGAGGTCAGTGGGAAATTTCTGTGGAGGAAACCGTGGTGATGGCTCTGGCAAAGGGGCCCAGCCTAGCAGGGCTGTGTAATCACCAAATGCCTGATTTATGATGCTGCAGAAACTTTCCCACTTGGCCTTTCTTCTATTTTTAAACCTTTTCCCAGTCACACGCAGTCACCCCAGCTCTGCAATCTGTCAGGACTAATTAATGCTCCATTTTACCCTTCTTTTATCTGAAAAAATTAAGTTACACTAATATATCACAAGGCTGTTCAACTCTCCCCTATTTTCGGACATGTTGCAGGCTTTCCTTCCGCTTCCCGTCAAGCCTGCCAACTTCTGCAGGTAGACAAGGCCAAGGGAGTCTTCTGGCTAAAACATAGGGCCGATTCCCTGACTCCCAGCTCCATCATTAGCTCTGTTACAGACTTATGGCCTGGGTTTATGGAAATCATGGAGGACCCTGGTTTTTATACCATTCATCTGAATATTATGCATATGCAAAATGGGGGAACCTGCAGGACTAATCTGTCTATAAAATTACTTTGTGTGCAAAACTGGGGAAGCTAGAGGTGAAAAATCAGTGTGATTCACAGTTTGTCCACACACTCACTTGCAATAAATGCATAGGCAAACAGCAAACAATTTCACATGCATTTTGCACACACACCTACAAGTTTAGACTGGCTGACATTCAAGACCTTAACCTCTTTGGGCCAAATGTGGCCCTGGCTTACACCCTAACTGAAGTCAATAACTGATCAAGACCAACATCCAGTTGTAACCTCACTTGGCACTTGTGAATCAAATTTCTATTTTAAACTGCATTAAGTTTCCTTTAGATATTGTGGATCTTTGTGTATTTGGTGTGCAGTCAATCACAATCTGAGGTGTTATCAGAATTGCTCTTTGCATCAACTGCACCCCAGTAGTATTTGTGGGAGTAGTTTCAGGGCGGGTTAGAGCATCTCTCTCAGTTTTATGTTTTGAGCCCACAATCTTAGCTGAACCTTTTCGATTGTTCCTGGACATTAGAAGCCAGGATTTCTGTGAATGAGCTGGCAGGGCATCCTGCACATTGATACACAGACACTCAATGCTGAAAGCAATCAGCCACCAGGGAACTGGGGCTGGGGAGGGAGCAAAGAGGAGAAATGAGATTTGTTTATTTGCAGCTCTCATCTGCCTTTGAAACCTCTTTAACATAGTAAGAAAATGGCCGACTTATCTTTTTTCACCCAGTATTGGGGGGGGGGGGGGGAATTTACTGTGGCTGTTCGAAAAGTGACTTTAGATGACCAGTGCATGCTCTGACAATGAGTCTTTTGGGACCAATATGGCTATGAATACCCTACATACAATGAGCCTTTTGGGAAGGCCCGTTGGCCCCTCAGAGCCTTAGTTTTCCCAACTGTAAAATGAGAACAGAGTACTTCCTTATTGTGCATCACAGGAAGTGTGTAAAGCTTTATTAATCCTCACAACCCCCTAGTGGGGAAACTGAGGCACAGAGAAGGGAAGTGATTTACTCAAGGTTGACAATAAATCAGTATCAGTGCCAGAGCTAGCCCTTCCTACTCCTGCGCTCAGGCCATTAGGCCATGCACTTGCCTTCCCCAGTTGGATCCAATATTACAATTAGGTTTACATTTTATGGTGAGGTGCATCGTTTACCTTTGATGATTGTGCAAATAGCTGGCTTGAGTTTCTTAATATAGGATGCAAAGGCATTCTGAGTGGAGATTAACTCCCAGTGCACCGAGCAGAGGGTGACCTATGAATATTCACGGTGAAACTGGTGCCAGAAGGGCCTGTGGCGTGTTATTCAATAAACTCTACTGCTTAGGAGATAAACACAGGGACCTACTTGGGCCTGCGCAGCAGGACGTCGGCGAAGATCACCTCTCGAGGGTCTCTCACGCTCCAGCGAAGTGTTATGATGCTCTTTCGTAGCTCTGTGATTTCTTCCATTAGCTCATGAATGATCTGAAAGAATTAAACCTGTGAGACTTCTCTTTAAAAACACAGAGACGAAGTGAGCACAAAGGTACCAGAGAACTAGGAACAGCAGAGGAGCTAGAGAAGACTTGCCAGGGCATCTGGTCCATCCTCACAAAGCCAGGGCTGGAGCGTTCCCCGCAGTACACTCTGCAGTGTGCCAGAGGAATCCCTGCGGTGCTCCTCAACATCCTATGTGTGCCCTAACAGTCCACAAGTTCCACAGGAAGCAGACGGGCACAGCCACTGTACTGGAGGACCAGCAACAAAGGGGTTAATACTCACTAGGCCAACACCCCTGCTGCTCCATGCTACTTCCTCCCAAACCTGCTCACCTTCTTTTGCATTTGAACTTCATTCCTGAGTATCCGATTGTTGACAGCCATCTGCTTCAGACCCTCCTGATAGAGAAACCACTTGTCCTGCACAGATAGAAAAAATAAACCAGCTGAAGTAAGAGACCAGATGGTAAATCCCAGTATGCATCTGGACCAGAAGAGAAGCAGAAAATAGCTGGGGAGAGCTGCAGCAATCCCAAACATGATTGCTGTCCACGGCTCTCTTTGCGCTAACAGGCTCAGAAGAACGGCTTCACAGCTTCAATGGGAGGAAAAAGGGATGCTGTCTCTCAGGGTTTTGGTTGTTCAAAAAACTGTACTTTAGAGCTGACTAGGTATAATTTATTTCTACAATGCAACTCACAATGACAGGTATGAAACCCTGCCACTTGCAGACCCTAGGGTATTTGCCTCCAGTAGTATTTGCCAGGTCTAGAATAACAGGTGAACTCCTCCTTTAAGGAATGCATTCTGGGGGCCATCATCTCCTCAATACCCAATGAGATCACATTGTGCTGAATATAGGTCTAGAAGTCAGAAATATTGGTGTTCTAATTCCAGCTGCCAACACAGACTAGCTATATGGCCTTGAGCACGTCACATCACCCTTGCTTACAGATTCATCATCAAATACTGATATTTTTCCATCTCACCAGGCTGTGGTGAGGGTTCCTTAATGTTTGCACAGAAGTCTTAAGTATTACCACATAAAAAGCAATTATACAATAGAAGTTTCCTATATCTTCTGAAGGGACAATAAAATCTCATATTTTCAGTATTGTGTGTATTTGTGTGCTTAATGTGCTTGTGTAATTACTACAAATGTGTGTGCAATCTCAGTAAGTGTGCACATAAGTGCCTAGTTAGACATCTATTTAAATATCAGTTCAATTTAATTCATTCCCTCTAACTGTGTGTGCAAATACCCATGCATGATTCTGAAAATATTGTAACATTCAAGGCTACAATTGTACCACCAATGCGAAGTCTAGCTCTGTACCTACAGCTCCCTGCTACTCTGAAGAAAAGCTCCAGGTATCAGCTAAGCTGGAGGCAGTAGTACACTCTTACACCTTTGCATGTCCTCTGTACTACAGTGTCACTGGTGGACCAAATCTGGAAACGCCCAGCCCTATATGGCAGCTCCCAGTAGCAGTCTAGTTGGCAGGGTACTCCATTATCTTTCTCACTGACCTTCAAGCATGCAAAGACGGATGCAATCCACTAACCGTTGCAACAGCCTGTAATATTTGCTCCTTCTCATCTTGAACCTTCTTTTCCAGTTGCTGCATTACTGTTTTTGCCAGATCTTCTACATCTTCCATTTCGTCCTGAGAATTACAGAGAAGGGTTGCAGGGAAACAACAGGATTATTAAGCAAGTGAACATCTGATTGCTGTGGTCCCATCTCTTCTCTTTACACACAGGGATAACATAGGTTAGGAGAGGTCTCTTTACTTGCTGTTCTTCCTTCAGGTTTTGGATGTTGCGAAGCATAAAGGCTATCTGGACGGCTTTCACCGGGTACTCCTTGTCCATGTATGTTCGTAAAACATTGAGTTCTTCCTGGAGCATTTGAACATTCGTGTTCATGTGATCCACCTGATGTTTTAGTTCTGATTAAAAGGCCAAGATAGAAAGTTAAGCCACAGAGACTCCCAAACCCAAGTCTCCTGTTCAGTGGAGCCAAGGAAACTTTTGTTCTTCTGAAATAGAGTCTTTTCTTTACAATAGTTAAATATTATGTTAGTCTAGTAGCCATGATTAGAAACACAGGAACTGCCAGACTGAATCAGACCAGAGGCCCATCTAATCCACTATCCTGTCTCTGACAGTGGCCAGTACCAGATGTTTTCAAAGAAGGTGCAAGAATATGGAATAACTTGCCCACAGAGGAAGTCTCTTTTAACCCCCATCAGTTAGTGGTTAGTTCTGCTGTTGTAGGGTTTATATCCCTTCCAAACATTTTTTACAGAAGTTGACTGAGAGGGAATGTCCCTGTGACAGATATTGCAACTGCATGCAGTATCCCATGTTGTATTAAGTGTATGATTAGTTTGTGTATCACTGTGGGCCAGGAATCGTGTGCAACTCCAGTAGTAGAGAAAGATTACTTTTAGCTCCACCAGGAACTAAGAAGGGGGGGGGGGAGAATGATTAAGGTGAATCACTCAGGTTGTTAACACCTCCAGAGAGGTACCAATTGGGGAGGCTTATCCATACTTGGTCAAACTGGGTTTTCCAGAGACCAATAGACAAAGAAAGGGCTTTTGGCATGAAAAGACTGTTTAAACTGACTCAGGGAAAGACTATGGCCTACAAGGGCACCGTAAGTCTAATGGGTGACTCCTGGAATGTTTAAGGTGAGATCAACTCTATTGATTGTTTTAATGATGTTTACTCTATAAATGCTTTTACTTTAAGAATAAATGTGCTTGCTTATGAGGAGCTGTGTAGTAACTTGTAACTGCTGGCAATATACTGTTCATAGCCCACAGAGAGAAAGCAACACCCAGGTGCTGGCCATCAGGCAGACTAGCTTGCTGGGGATATCACCGAGTAAGGCAGGGAGCTGTGCAGCTTTAAAACCCCAGTTAGAAGGTAGTGGGACAAAGGTCCCTACCCAGAGACGGGTAACAGCTGGAGTCCTGAGACCTGGCTGGGAACTCCTTGAGTAGACCACAGAGGGAGGATACAGATGCAGTTACCCTGAAACTGTGACAGTCCCTATATACCAAAACGAATCAATTAGCTTTAGGAAACCTAATTATTTGACGTTCACAACAACAATCTGGCATTTATAATTAATGAAATGAGGAGTAGAGGACAATGGGGTTGCATGTACTGTATTGCCTATTAGCTTAATGTAAACTATCCATTCTTACTCTTCAGGTTCTTTTCTACCATTTTTTCTGTTTCTTGGAGTTCTGCTCTTGCTACACCAACTTGGTTCTGACTGGAGTCCTGAAGGGTCGAAATGACTGTCTACAGAGAGAGAAATCTAGTCACTGATTGCTGTACACTACTGACAGACTATGAAGTGTCTAGCTGCAGGCTTCCTAATGCACCTCTCACCATGGTATTTATTGATCCCACTAATAGCATGATGAAGTGAACTGCATGGTGCTATGGCAGCACAGCTGCAAGCACAGGAGAGCTGCTCTTGGGAGTGACTTTGTGCTTCCCACCTCATGAGCCAATCGAGGTCATGCACTTCATGGAGGAAACATGTTCAAGCTACTAGGAGAGGGTGACAGTTGTCACTTGCTACACTCTTGCTTCCTCATCAGAAAATCTTGCAGCAGCATTGCCTTTGGGATTGGCAAGGTGGCTGCTCCACACATGCCAGGGCTGTATCTGCACTAGAAGGGATGCTTAAGAAGAGGAAGTGTGATGCAGGTAGCTGGAGCATCTTTGGCTGCTGTGTGGCAGAGCCCAGTGGTATATAAACTGTGTAAAACAGAATGCTGCAGCGGAGCTTCAGGGCACAAGACTGTTCCCCCTTACCACTAGTGATGGGCTGTGTAATCACCACACAAGAGTTTGAATCTGCTCGGGTGGGATTAGAAGGAGCTGGGATTATGTTGGGATTCTGATGATCTGACTTCACTGGCCACATCTAAGCCTCACCCCAAACATCTCATACTGCTGCAGCAGATCTCTGGCATGCTTGGCAGTACTGGCATCTGTCTGCTGAATGTCCTGGGCCAGTCTCCTGTTGGTCTCTACAAGGGTGGCGCTGTGATTCTTCAGCTCATGTAGGGACTTTCTCTTTGACTTGGTCAGTTTCTGAAAGAATTTATGAATGAAAGATTTACAAATGTGTTCCACCTGCCATCCCAATGACATTCCTGTTCATTAATAAATAACGATATCACCCTTGATTTACTTTGGCACCATAAACCCACCTAATCATTCAATCTTTTTGCTAAATCACACCAATTTCCCCAACTCATCCCTGCACCCACCTTCTTCATGGGCCAGCTGCTCTAGCACTACATTCTTTCTCTAGCTCCTCCCAGCACCTGGGGCCTGATTCTCCAGTGCTCAGCACCTTGTGGAGTCATCTGCATGAGCACAATGGGAGTATCACATTGGTGCATGCCTCCAAATCAGAATAGCAGCCTTTGACATCCACTTTGCACGAGTGTAAATGAGATAATCAGGCCACTAGTTTTTTTTCCTCTCTTGGGACAACCCTGAATAACCATATGGGAAATGCATCCGATGAAGTGAGCTGTAGCTCACGAAAGCTTATGCTCTAATAAATTTGTTAGTCTCTAAGGTGCCACAAGTCCTCCTTTTCTTTTTGCGAATACAGACTAACACGGCTGCTACTCTGAAACCTGTCATATGGTCTGCGCCAGCCTCCCTATAAATAAATCACAGCACTGGACATTTGCTTCATGTACCTTAATAATTTTGATGTTCTCCAAGCTTTTAGTTAGATCAGTCTCTTTTGCTGAGGTTTTCTGCTGAGCAAATCTGGGATTCAGAGAGGGTGTGATCTTCGAAGGCAAGGATGAATTGGTACTGAATAGAACTGGTAAAACAGAAAATGCTCTGCACTTATTATACTGTCCAGTTTTAACATATGGCAAGAATTGAATATACTTGTAGTATCGTAGTATTGAGTGAAGCTGAGGGACATTTAGGAATGACAGCCACAGGAAGTTTATAATTCCTGTAGACCAAGGGGAAGTAACCAAGAAATGGTATAGGAGCACTGAATGTAAGCAGCTCACAAGTCTCCAGTCCTGGCATTTTTATTCTCAGCCTTTCCCAGCAGGAGTCACTGCAGAAAATGGTGAAGCTGTACTGGCTTTGGGGAAATTCTCAGCTCCTATATGGCCAAACCCTCCCAGCAGGAAGCACTGTTGGGACTTCAAGAAGGGGCACTGGTGGGGAGTGACATGCCATATGGTACAGAAATAGAATCTCTGCCAACCTGACCACTTGTCTTTCTGGCAGCCAGCGGAGCACCCTTCGCTTTTCTTGTCCTCACTCGGTGATGTGATAGCTGGCAAAGCTGGTTTGTGTGACACAGGTTTATTCTTTTTTGCTTCTACCCTCTGCCACTTGCTGTAATCCTAAACTCAGCAGAAGGCACAAACAAGACGTTACTGCTTAAGGTGTCATGGGAGATTTACAGGAGGTCTTCACTACAATTCGAACTTCCCCATCCTATTCCTCAAGGGACTCTGGGAACCTCTCCACTGTGCCAAAAGGCTAAACACATTTGGGCAACACTCCCTTCAGACCTTCTATCAGTGACAGTTTGCTAGCATATCTGATGGGGCCAGTCGAACATGTGCTTACATTCAAATGGCAGCCATCCACCTCCCATCCCTTCCTTCACCACAAGCAGCATGGGGAGAGGCATTGTATAGGGTCTATCTATGTACTTCGAAAGCCCCCATCACCAGGGTGTTCTGGCTCCAGGCCCTCAGAGGAGTCCAGTTAAAGTGCCATTAGGATAACTTACTGTTGTCCCGTATTTATTAGTTATGTTTTGGGCTAGGGTGTTCAGGACCTTTGCAGCCATCTCTGGGGGCAGCTCTGGAAGGAAAGTGGGAGACGTTAGCCACGTGGTGACTTTATAAGTACTGCAGACCCTGGGCAAGTAACTTCAAGAAACGGTATAGGAGCACTGAATGTAAGCGGCTCACAAGCCTCCAGTCCCGACATTTTTATTCTCAGCCTTTCCCAGCAGGAGTCGCTGCAGAGAATGGTGACGCTGTACTGGCTTTGGGGAAACTCTCAGCCCCTCTGGGCTCAAGCCCTCCCAGCAGGAAGCACTGTTGGGACTGCAAGAGGGGACACTGGTGGGTGGGCAGTGACATGCCATATGGCCATGCAGACAAAGTGAGCTAGACACCATCCTGGGGTCCCCCCAGCACCCCTCCCCGGGAGCCAGAGCCCATCCTGGGGACCATCCTGGGGTCCCCCCAAAGCACCCCCGGGGGAAACAGAGACCATCCTGGGGTCCCCCCAGAGCCTCCCCAGGGAGCCAGAGCCCATCTTGGGGACCATCCCGGGGTCCCCCCAGGGGGAGCCAGAGCCCATCCTAGGGTCCCCCCAGAGCCCTCCCCAGGGAGCCAGAGCCCATCTCGGGGACCATCCTGGGGCCCCCCCAGCACCTCCCGGGAGCCAGAGCCCATCTTGGGGTCCCCCCCAGAGCCTCCCCAGGGAGCCAGAGCCCATCTTGGGGACAATCCTGCGGTCCCCCCAACACCCTGCCATGGGGGGAGCCAAAGGCCATCCTGGGGTCCCCCCCGGGAGCCAGAGCCCATCTCGGGGACCATCCTGGGGCCCCCCCAGCACCTCCCGGGAGCCAGAGACCACCCTGGGGTCCCCCCAACACCCTGCCATGGGGGGAGCCAAAGGCCATCCTGGGGTCCCCCCCGGGAGCCAGAGCCCATCTCGGGGACCATCCTGGGGCCCCCCCAGCACCTCCCGGGAGCCAGAGCCCATCTTGGGGTCCCCCCCAGAGCCTCCCCAGGGAGCCAGAGCCCATCTTGGGGACGATCCTGCGGTCCCCCCAACACCCTGCCATGGGGGGAGCCAGAGGCCATCCTCGGGTCCCCCCCGGGAGCCAGAGCCCATCTCGGGGACCATCCTGGGGCCCCCCCAGCACCTCCCGGGAGCCAGAGACCACCCCGCGTCTCCCAGCCCCGCCCCCTCCGTGCCTGTCCTCGCCCCGGGGCTTCTGCGTCTGGCAGCCGGCGGGTCTCCATGGGGACGGGACGGAGGCGGCGTACGGAAGCCGGCTAGGGGTGGGGCCTGGCTCTCTAGCCCCGCCCCCCGGCGCTGCGCTCGGCGGGCGCACGTGGGGCGGCGCCGGGTGGGCCACGGCTCTGCAGCGCCCCCTGGCGATCCCCAGCCGGCGGAGCCACCCCCGTCCCGCGCGCCCGGTCGCTGCTGCCGCGTGTGCCCCGCACGGGGCGGTTCGACTGAGCCGCGCGAAGGCGCGCGGGGGGCTCTGTCCTGGTGTAGACGTGGCCCTGGGCCGGTCACAGGGACCTGGAGCTTGCAGGGTCAAGCGCCAAAGTTCGGAAAAGACCCAGGGAAGCCGCCGTTGCAGGGAACCTTCTGCCCCAGCCCGCTGCAGCCCTGGGCAGGGTGCAGCGTCTTCAGAGGCCAGGCCTCCTGCCCCCGCGGGAAAGGTTAATGGGAACGTGCTTTGGAGAACCGCAGAGCACGTGTGCTGTGTGATTTGCGGGCCTCGGGCACAGGGTGTGTCCAAGGCCCCCAAAGCCATAGATGGCGTGTCCCGGTGACCCTATTTATTGGATCCTGTGAATAACTTTAGTTACAAAGCCATTTATTTCTACGCAGTTGGATTTATGGGTAATTGAAAAAAAAATTAAAGTTGGAGCATTGTTAGAATCCCAAACCTTTCCTGAGCGTCTGGTTTGTGTACCACTGGAGGATTCATAGATTTTGAAGGCCAGAAAGGATTACGATTATCTGGTCTTCCCTCTTACATAAGACAGGCCAGGGAACTTTGCCCAATACTTCATTTACCTGGGAGCTTTCTACATACAAACTTGCACCAGTTTAGTTAAACCAGTACATATCCCAGTGTGGACACCTTTACATCAGATTTAAACAGATTATAATGGATTAGCTTGCCCCTATAGGTTTCAGAGTAGCAGCTGTGTTAGTCTGTATTCGCAAAAAGAAAAGGCGTACTTGTGGCACCTTAGAGACTAACAAATTTATTAGAGCATAAGCTTTCGTGAGCTACAGCTCACTTCATCGGCCCCTATAAAGGCTTATCTATGTGATAAATGGCACTGAAATAACAAAATGGGTTTCAGAGTAGCAGCCGTGTTAGTCTGTATTCGCAAAAAGAAAAGGAGTACTTGTGGCACCTTAGAGACTAACAAATTTATTAGAGCATAAGCTTTCGTGAGCTACAGCTCACTTCATCGGATGCATTTGGTGGAAAAAACAGAGGAGAGATTTATATACACACACACAGAGAACATGAAACAATGGGTTTATCATACACACTGTAAGGAGAGTGATCACTTAAGATAAGCCATCACCAACAGCAGGGGGGGGAAGGAGGAAAACCTTTCATGGTGACAAGCAGGTAGGCTAATTCCAGCAGTTAACAAGAATATCAGAGGAACAGTGGGGGGTGGGGTGGGAGGGAGAAATACCATGGGGAAATAGTTTTACTTTGTGTAATGACTCATCCATTCCCAGTCTCTATTCAAGCCTAAGTTAATTGTATCCAGTTTGCAAATTAATTCCAATTCAGCAGTCTCTCGTTGGAGTCTGTTTTTGAAGCTTTTTTGTTGAAGTATAGCCACTCTTAGGTCTGTGATCGAGTGACCAGAGAGATTGAAGTGTTCTCCAACTGGTTTTTGAATGTTATAATTCTTGACGTCTGATTTGTGTCCATTCATTCTTTTACGTAGAGACTGTCCAGTTTGGCCAATGTACATGGCAGAGGGGCATTGCTGGCACATGATGGCATATATCACATTGGTAGATGCGCAGGTGAACGAGCCTCTGATAGTGTGGCTGATGTGATTAGGCCCTATGATGGTATCCCCTGAATAGATATGTGGACAGAGTTGGCAACGGGCTTTGTTGCAAGGATAGGTTCCTGGGTTAGTGGTTCTGTTGTGTGGTGTGTGGTTGCTGGTGAGTATTTGCTTCAGATTGGGGGGCTGTCTGTAAGCAAGGACTGGTCTGTCTCCCAAGATCTGAGAGAGCGATGGCTCGTCCTTCAGGATAGGTTGTAGATCCTTGATGATGCGTTGGAGGGGTTTTAGTTGGGGGCTGAAGGTGATGGCTAGTGGCGTTCTGTTGTTTTCTTTGTTGGGCCTGTCCTGTAGTAGGTGACTTCTGGGTACTCTTCTGGCTCTGTCAATCTGTTTCTTCACTTCAGCAGGTGGGTACTGTAGTTGTAGGAATGCATGATAGAGATCTTGTAGGTGTTTGTCTCTGTCTGAGGGGTTGGAGCAAATGCGGTTATATCGTAGCGCTTGGCTGTAGACAATGGATCGAGTGGTATGATCTGGATGAAAGCTAGAGGCATGTAGGTAGGAATAGCGGTCAGTAGGTTTCCGATATAGGGTGGTGTTTATGTGACCATCGCTTATTAGCACCGTAGTGTCCAGGAAGTGGATCTCTTGTGTGGACTGGTCCAGGCTGAGGTTGATGGTGGGATGGAAATTGGATACAATTAACTTAGGCTTGAATAGAGACTGGGAATGGATGAGTCATTACACAAAGTAAAACTATTTCCCCATGGTATTTCTCCCTCCCACCCCACCCCCCACTGTTCCTCTGATATTCTTGTTAACTGCTGGAATTAGCCTACCTGCTTGTCACCATGAAAGGTTTTCCTCCTTCCCCCCCCTGCTGTTGGTGATGGCTTATCTTAAGTGATCACTCTCCTTACAGTGTGTATGATAAACCCATTGTTTCATGTTCTCTGTGTGTGTGTATATAAATCTCTCCTCTGTTTTTTCCACCAAATGCATCCGATGAAGTGAGCTGTAGCTCACGAAAGCTTATGCTCTAATAAATTTGTTAGTCTCTAAGGTGCCACAAGTACTCCTTTTCTTTTAACAAAATGGGTTGTAATTCACACCTGAGTTATTTCAGTGCAAATCTACATTTTACTAATATTGAAATAGGACTGGTGCTCTTACTCTGAAATCAGCGCGTCCACACACAGCCTTCCACTGAAATTATTAACGGTGTGAACTGTAACCCATTTCCTAGCGCTTCCTACAATTCTCAGGGTCTCAAGTAGCAAGGCTTGCCCCATGCTCACCCCCTCCCACGCAGACATGGTACAAAGATTGGTGCAGAGTACACAGTGCTGCCCTCCAGGCAGATTTGCAAGGGAGCCTTTCTGCCCAGGTCAGGCTCTGCAAAGCCCTGTCCCTTCAGGCCAATGCCCAGGGCCCCCTGGGATACTGTTAGTGCCTGTTTACAGCAGGACGGGGATCTTCAGGTGACATGCGCCTCACCCTCCCAGCCCAGGGCAGGGACAGGAGAGATCATTAATCCTCTCTTGGCCTTTGTCTAGCAGGTAGGAGGAGCTTTCACACTCTCAGGCCCAGATGCCCTGGGCCAAGCTGGTGATGAGCTGAGCTCCAGGTTCTGCTTTATCAAAGCAGGGCAGCTGGCCCCACCTCATCCCCCAGCAGCCCCAGATGCCCCTTAGCAAGAGCGTGTTTCTTCTCAGAAGTTGATGAATGACTTTTTGGGGCATGACATGGCCTGGGATCTGGGAAGCCTCTTAATCTGAGACAGCCCTGGGTACTGCAGACGGGGGGTGAGGGTCCTCCCCCATCCGTTCAGTGCTGCCTTTGTTCCTTGGTTTTTTTACACATAAAAAAAAATCCCTTGTAGGATAGGGTGGGGGAGGGGATTGCAAAGATGAGCTGAATGGCTCCTTTGTTCCCTGGCCTGTCACTTACTGTCAGGTTAGTCCAGAACAAGAGAGCGGGCGAGCCCTTAAACCAGCTGTTTGGGTGTGCTGACATTTCCTTCTTCATGTTAACAGGGACTTTATTATTGTGTGGTGGGAGGGGGAGTGCCGGGGGCTGAGGCTAGGAATGGGATTTTCACCCCACTCCTTTGCCTGCCGGGATTGGATTTGGTTCTTTTTTTCTCTCCTCTCATTTGCAATGTGCCTGCTGATTCTTTGGCCCCTTTGTGATGAGTCTCTCTCTCTCCCGGGGCGGTAAATGGCAGATTGCTACAGTCTTCCTGTGCAGGTATTTATGCCACACTCAGCAGGATGGTAACCAAGTCTGGTCCTTCCCCTGACTTCAAAGTAAAGATGATGATGATCAGGTTCAGTCATCAGGTGAAGGGGAAGGGGGGCACTCCCCCTTTCCTTAGTTCATCAGTGTGGGGCATCTGTTGCTGTAACAACCTGCAGATTGACACAAAGACACAAAGAGAGGACTGGATGCAACCAGAATCCTTGCTAACAGTGGCATGTTTCCAAGGTCAGACTCTGATTTAATGTAGCAATTACTAAATCAGGCACCAATCCCCAACAAGCAGGGCTGCAACACACACAGGGATATGGAAAGGACACGAGGGTGGGCTGAGACCGCATGCGGTGACCAGTGATCAGTGAGACTGCAGGCCCGCAGATGTCCGCAAAGATCTCACCCTGCTATGGAGGAGGCTGTGACCCTGCAGCTCTGAACTGCGCAGCAGTGGGAGAAAGAACATGCCATTAACTGGGCCTTCCTCATTCCCGGAGATAGAACGAGCTGGATTCTGATCTCCTGGCATTGCAGAGACGTTCCAGGTTAGTCAGTTTCACTCGGAGCAGAATCCAGCCCAAGGTTTTACATGTAATCAGATAAGAAACCAGAAAGGAGCAGCCCAAGTTCTCACTGTGGAGGAGAATGGGCCCAAGGAGTATCTGGGCATAAGAGCGCCCTGCTTTCAACACTTGAGCTACACAGGTTAGAAGAAAATGGTTTGAACCTGCCCTTGTTCACAATGATGCAGAGTGAATGGTGCAGTTCTCCCTCGCTGACACCCAGGCAAAAATGCCGCCCTGCTCCCTCTCCCTCCCTCTATCCCTGCCTGTGATTTCTGTGCTGCATCTCGTCAAAGCTCAGCATGAAATCTCACTCCTGTTGCTTTCAGTCTCTCTTCACACAGGAGTCTTTCCATTCCTCTGCCCAGCTCTGATCCTGCTGCGTCCCCCTGGGGAGAGGGGGCCCAGAATGGAACACATGGTTTCAGGGGAGGGTGTGCCCAGGAGCAATCGTTTCAGGGGACGGGAAACTGCTTCTTTCAACCATGTCCTGATGAGACAGCATATGTCCAATCTGGGTGGCCAGTCTTGGTCTCAGTGCTGTGGCAGAGATGTTCTTTGGGCTCCACCTTGTCCAGAGACTGCAGGGAAAATTTTCGGTGACCATCCTCGGTCCTAACGATGGCGACATGCCCTCTGTGAGGATCCTCGCTTCTTGCACTGGATGTGTCGGACTCTCCTCGCAGTGCTAGCCAGAGCACGGAGTTACCTTTCAGGTCACTGCAGAGGGACATGCACTCCAAAGGCAAGTGGCAAACAATGCACCAGTTTCACATATTTTCCACCCATCCAGCTCTGGTCAAATTTACCACCATCAGTTCCCTTCCTGCAGAAGCCTGCAAAGGGCTGGCCTAGCCCTGACGGCTACATGAGTCGGGGCACGAGAGCTTGGTCAGAAAAACCTTGAAAAGAAGGTTCACTTTTTCCATGTCACTTCAGCTCATTCAGGGCTGCAGGTGGGGGATGTCAGTGTCCCTGACACAGTCCTGGGACCAGTTAATAACCCCCCGAGCCAGGGACTGAAGAAGACTATTGAGGGGGCTGAATTCATTAGCAGAGAATCTGGGGTCTCCCATCCTGAGATCTAGGTGTGTGTTCTTACTCGCTCTCCCTCCAGATTGGGAGAATTTCTCTGTCCCAAGAGTCCCTCTGTCTCTGGGGATCTTGAGACTTTCTCTCTCACACTCACACGCACACACACATTCTCTGTTTGAGGCCAGCTGTTCTGAGATGATGTCTTCTGCCACCCACTGTATCACTTCTTGTCCTGTGCCCTATGGGGACTAAACTCAAAGGAGATTGTCTTTCCCTCAGGGCTCGCTGCTGGGCCCTTTGCAGACCTGAATGCGCTGGGGTAGTTTTTCATCATGGGTTTTTCCTCTGAAAAGCAAATTAGGGGAAACTCCAACGGAGGCTCACACCCAGGGTTGAATTTGGTTAAGGGCTCTTACGACGCTTTCATAGCCCTCTCCGCTCATTGCTCGGTCCTCTCTTAGTGTGCTATTTACCCAGACTTTGCGGCAGAGCGTGGATGGTCTGTGCCCCCAACGCAACTCACTGGCTGCGTCTGCACAAGTGTTGTCCGGGACAGCTGTCGCTATTCTGCCAGTGTGAGCACAGACAGGGTGCTGGCGCTCTCACCACCATCCTGCCTAACCCTGCTCAGAGCAGGGTAAGACGACACCCTGGGGCAAAGTGTGAAAGGGTCCAGAGGGGCCTCTCAGGGTGTCTGCTACCCCTCCTCAATATAGCCAGTGATCATCAGCACCCTTGCAACTTCTGATCAAAGCCTTTACAAGCTTCAGCAAATGAACCCTTGCCACCTCCGCACAGGTGGTACAGAGAGAAATGCCGCTGCCCCATTGTGCAGATGGCAGACAAAGGGTCAGACCCTCCAAAGTGGTCTCTATTACAGGCTGCTAGGGCCAGATTCTCCAGTCTGCAAAAGGACCTGCAAGCAACCAGAGACTCTCCTTGTGCAGAGGGGCTCTCAGAAGCTGCACCAGCCATGCCCCCACCTCTGGGGTAAGGGGAGGGAGGGGTGTGCTGGGGGTGCTCTGGGGGGCAGAGCCTGGGCAAGATGGGAATGGAAGCGGGCATGGCAGAGAGCTTTGTTACCCCATATTCTCCACAGGCATAATGCACTGGGGAAGTTAGAGCCACAGAGGGTGAACAAGCTGCCCCTGGGTCCCTGCCGTGACACCTCACCACTGCTGCGGCGGGGCTCAGCTGGGTGAAGAATCTGCACCCAGGGTCTGTGTGGCCAACTGCTGAGCCCCCACAACAGTCAGTGTAGGAAAGAGGAGCAGCAGGAGCTCGGCCCCTCTGCAAAACAGCTGAAGGGGGCTGCAGACAGGCCTCCAAAATCCAGGGCTGCCAGAACTGGGAGCCACTTTGGAAAAGGCAGCCCTGGGCACCTGGCCCCAAGCTAGCACCACAGCCCAGGGAAGAACACAGGCGTTTGCAGTTTCTAGGCCTGTGACTGCTCACACTTCTCTCTGGGCCAAACCCTGCAAGTCCTTGCACCAGCCTCAGGCAGGGTAAAAACTCCATGAGCTTGGAGCAAGGGTGGAGTGGGACGGCCAGATCTGAGGCTGGGAGAAGAGCACGGCTTCATCTCAGAGCCCCTGGCACAACCTTCAGGGCAGTGACCTCTCCGCAGCCCCCTCACTCCGCTCACAGCCCCGGCCCCCCCATTGGGACAGGACCGCCGCCCTCTTTCTCTCGAGGTGTAAAACAAGGACAAGCCAGTAGAGGGCACCATGCAACCAGCTCGGCTCCTGGTGACGGGTGTGAAATGGGAGCAAGTCAGCAGAGGGCTCCTGTTACCCACCTCTGGCCCTAGTAAGATGCATAAGGGCAGCAAAGCCACTGTGTCAAGCCAGCCCCTCCTGACTCAATGTGTGCACTGCCTTTCCTCATTCCCCTCGGCGCGGGGGAGTTCACACAGCGATGGGAGAGTGAGACCAGGGCTTCTCTACCTGGCTGTATTCCACTGACAGCGCAGCATCTCTGCCGGCTCCCTCCTGCTGCTGGGTAGGGCTCATCCTGGAGATGGCACCAGCCAAGCCCCACAGCCCCCAAACACAGAGGAAGTTTGGACCCAGGGCTGAACCTCGCAGCTGGCCACAGCCTCAAAGCCAACCCCCAGGTCCAGACAGCTGGGAGTTCCTGGTTACATTCAGATCCGGCCGTGAGCTTTAAAGCTTGGCCCACATCTCCTGTTTGTGATGTTGCAATGGCAAGCGTGGCGAGGTCCTTACAGGAGGGATGAGGCTGGGCTGGGACGCAGAGCTGACCTGAAAGAAAAGGAGTACTTGTGGCACCTTAGAGACTAACAAATTTATTAGAGCATAAGCTTTCGTGAGCTACAGCTCACTTCATCGGATGCATTGAAAGCATCGAAAGCTTATGCTCTAATAAATTTGTTAGTCTCTAAGGTGCCACAAGTACTCCTTTTCTTTTTGCGAATACAGACTAACACGGCTGCTACTCTGAGAGCTGAGCTGAGTAGCTCTCCCTTCCGCTGTCCGGATTCACCCACACTAGGAATGACGACGCATTAGATTCTTTGTGCTTACAGGGCGCTTCTCGGCTGAGGCTCTCCAAGCACTTTGCAAGGGATCACAGAAAGATCCTAGCCAGCCCTAGCCGATAGGGCTCTACAGCTATATTCGCTTTCCTCTCATGACCCCACAGGACAGGGAGGAGATGACCCTGCTGCTGCTGCATAGACACTGCCAGGACCAGCAGCTGGAACTAGGATCCTGAGTCTGGGAAGAGATAGCCCAGGAGCAGGTGGGACTCGGATCCCAGGAAGGAATCCAGGAGCTAATGACCTGGAGATGGAATTCCCTTCCAGGAGAAGATTGTCCCTCCAGAGTGGGGATCTCAGGGTCTGTGGGGGTGGACAGGAGAAACCCAGCCTCCAGGGAACCTGCAGTTCCCCATGCGGCCTGCAAATGCCCCATGAAATGAAACACTATTCTCCCAGCACTGCTCTTCCCCACTGCCCCAGTCTGCCCTGCTTTCTCCCAACTCACTGCCCCCTCCCTTGTCCCCAGCCCACCCCCTCTCACTCCAGTCACTCCCCTTCCCCAGCAGTGGTGGGAGCATGGAGCAGGATCAACCCCAGGGAGAAGGCAGGAGAACCCAGCAGAAGTGGATGCAGGGGGCAGTGAAAGGGAGCTTGGGGTCAGGTCCCGGGGATGGGGATAGCAGTTGGAGATGAGAGACTGAAGGACGGGGTGAGGGGGGCACAGCAGCTGGAGGAGCCTGTTTCCAGGGAGGAATGGGGGCAGGGGAGACACAGCTGGGATGCACAGAAAGGTCAGGATAAAGTGTCTCAATCGAGGGGAGCAAATGTGGGATGGGGGAGGCACAAACACCCAAGAGCTGCCCAAGAACAGGGTGTCTGGAGATGCTTGAGAGGCCCAGGTCATGTCTCCCCTCCTTGGTGTAGTTGGGGGCATGCTGGGGAGCAGGGTAAGGCAGCCAGGATCCAAGGAGACTGCAGAATGACCCCTCCAGGGCTGGGAGGAGCTGGCACGCCCGGCTGAGCCATGCCAACACTTCCCTGACTCGGAATCAAGGCCCTGATGGTAGCAATGCAAATGCTGTGAGCAGGACCTGGGGTGGCGCTGCATGCCCAAGTCTGCAGGCAGGTGGAAACACACGGCTGGACTTACGCTGGGGACAGGCTCAGACTGTTAGGGGCAGGAGAAGAGTGAGCCGCTCCCAGGATGTTAACTGGGATGCTTAACGATACCACTGGCTGTTTCCTTGCTGACCACATTAGTAGAAGGAGCCAGCTGGTTCCAGGGCTGTGGGTGACATTTCAGGAAGGCACCATGCACACACTGCTGCTGGCTGGGGACACAGCCAGGGACCTCAGGGGCGAGCCGAGAGACCCTGCCAACTGATGGCCCTCGCCTGCCAGGGTGTGCGGGGGGGGGGGGGGAAGGAGGAGGGAGGGCAGCGTTTGGATGCTCAGCACTGGCGTTTGGTCACCCCCTTTTCACTGGCATCGAACGAACCAGGGAGGAAACCCCACCAGTTCTTCCCTCGGTCCCCTGGCCAAGAGGCTTGTCTGTGGGTGGGGCTGGGGCCAGGCCCCCGCTCTCTTTGGAAGGCCAGTCAATTCGTGGCAGTGGGCGCGTAAGGTGCAGTGACAGATTGAGGTTCTCGGCCGCTGCCTCGGAAAGTTTTGTCGCGGGGCCTTCGCAGCAAAACGCAAGGAATGAGCTTGCTGCTGCCAGGCTGCATTACAGCACGGCTGCTTGAGGTTCCCACGCCCGCAATGCAGGAGGGACCCCCGCCGCGCAGCCGGCCTGCAATTGGGGTCAGGCTGCTCGAATCTCCCAGCAGGGAGGGGCTTCCTGTTGCCAGCCTCCCAGCGCAGCAAGATGGTTGCTGCCTAGCCCTAGTGAGGGGAGACTGCAGCTGGCTGCTCATCAGCTTCCAATCACGTTTAACCCCTCAGTGGCCAGCCTGCAAGCTTCCCCTCCGCTGGGCCTTGGAAGATGGGTCTCTCTGTGCCCTTGGGCCCTCGTTTAGGGTCCCCCCGCCCTGCCCATAACAGTTTCTGCCTGGTAGCAACCCAGCTCTGCCCTGCCCCAGAGTGGCTCAAGAGCTCTTGACAGGTTTCAGAGTAGCAGCCGTCTTAGTCTGTATCCTCAAAAAGAACAGGAGGACCTGTGGCACCTTAGAGACTAACAAATTTATTTGAGCACAAGCTTTCGTGAGCTACAGCTCACTTCATCAGATGCATTCAGTGGAAAATACAGTGGGGAGATTTGAAATACACAGAGAACATGAAACAATGGGTGTTACCGTACACACTGTAACCAGAGTGATCACTTAAGGTGAGCTATTACCAGCAGGAGAGCGGGGGGGGGGGGGGGGAGGGGGAAAACCTTTTGTGGTGATAATCAAGGTGGGCCATTTCCAGCAGTTGACAAGAACATCTGAGGAACACGTGGGGGGTGGGGGTGGGGGATAAACATGGGGAAATAGTTTTACTTTGTGTAATGACTCATCCATTCCCAGTCTCTATTCAAGCCTAAGTTAATTGTATCCAGTTTGCAAATTAATTCCAATTCAGCAGTCTCTCGTTGGAGTCTGTTTTTGAAGTTTTTTTGTTGAAGTATTACCACTTTTAGGTCTGTATTCGAGTGACCGGAGAGATTGAAGTGTTCTCCAACTGGTTTTTGAATGTTATAATTCTTGACGTCTGATTTGTGTCCATTTATTCTTTTATGTAGAGACTGTCCGGTTTGACCAATGTACATGGCAGCGGGGCATTGCTGGCACATGATGGCATATATCACATTGGTAGATGTGCAGGTGAACGAGCCTCCTATAGTGTGGCTGATGTGATTAGGCCCTATGATGGTGTCCCCTGAATAGATATGTGGACAGAGTTGGCAACGGGCTTTGTTGCAAGCCTCTGATAGTGTGGCGGAAGCACTCTATGTAGAAGTCCAGTCTGTTGTTTGGACCTTCAGGAGTCATCCCAGGAACCTATCCTTGCAACAAAGCCCGTTGCAATTACAAATTAATTTGCAAACTGGATACAATTAACATAGGCTTGAATAGAGACTGGGAGTAGATGGGTCATTACACAAAGTAAAACTATTTCCCCATGTTTATCCCCCACCCCCACCCCCCATGTGTTCCTCAGATGTTCTTGTCAACTGTTGGAAATGGCCCACCTTGAACCGCTACAAAAGGTTCCCCTCCCTCCCTGCTGGTAATAGCTCACCTTAAGTGATCACTCTGGTTACAGTGTGTACGGTAACACCCATTGTTTCATGTTCTCTGTGTATTTCAAATCTCCCCACTGTATTTTCCACAGCATGCATCCGATGAAGTGAGCTGTAGCTCACGAAAGCTTATGCTCAAATAAATTTGTTAGTCTCTAAGGTGCCACAAGTCCTCCTTTTCTTTTCAAGAGCTCTTGGTTCTCAGGGAAGGTCAGGCCCCCTCCTGGCATTTGGGGCATAGCTCAGGAGGGTGCAGGGGGACAGAGGGAGGGCCCACAGGATACCCTGCAGCTTGGTGTGAGGAAGACATGGCTTGTGCTGGGCCCCTGGCCCCATGAGCTGAAAGGCTGATTGTGATCCTCCCGCTGGCCCTCGGTGGGAGAGACGCGTTGTGGTCTGAGCGCTGGGGTGGCTGGAGTCCCTGACCCTGCCACTGACCCACGGTGTAGACGCAGCTTCCCTGGAGCAGAGGTTTTCCGGAGCTGCATAGGGAGGTTGGATACTCCGTTCCCACTCCTTCACGGGAATTGGGCACCTGAACCCCCGAGGGGTCACTGAAAATTGCAGCCTGTGCCTCCAGCTTCCCCTTCTATGCAATGCACGCAACGCTCCCTCTGAACTGCTGGGGTCGCACTAATGGCCCACCCCAAACCCCAGGAGACAGATCAAGGGAATACCAGATGGTGCCAAGGTTTAGAAAAACTGCTCTTCAGAGAGCCAGGTACCGCACACCTCGGACCTGGAGAGCCCACCCCAGGCTGTCTGATGCTCCTACAGGTACAGCCCAGGGTGGGGATGGTTGTGCCAGACCCCCCGCTGCTAGTGACCTGTTGTCAGATAGGTGAGTTTGCCCGGAAGAAGTTGGCCCCTGAAGCTCCTCACTAGTACCACAGGCTCTTTGTGGGTGGAAGGTGAGCAGCGCATCCCTCTTTCCCAGCCAGGGGAGGCTATGGGTGCATGGCTGGGGCAGCTTCAGAGTCAGAGCAGGTGGGAATGGGCCCTGCCGTCCATGAACGAGGTGGCCAACGTGGAAGGCAGAGGGCCAGGCAGGAGGTGGCGTTCCTTGGTTCAGAATGGAGAAACCCAGCACCTGTCCCCTCTACCTGCTCAGAGCCAACAAGCAGGCAAGGGGCCTGGCCTGGGCACTGCCCCATCCCTGAGCCACAGCCTCTCCACACTCCTGCCAGCATGGGCTCTGTGTGGATCCTGTGCTCTGGCCTCTGGGATTGGTGCTGAGCGGAGCCCTTGTCATGTCTATCCTCAGGTGTCTCTCATGCCTGCCCTTCCTCTCGCTAAGATCAGGTGCCCTGCTGTGCCCGCCACCCCATGGCTTGCATAGTCCAGCTGTCCCAGTCTGGGCACAGTCCTGCTTGCGTCTCCAGCCTTCCCATGTGCGTGTGCGATCGCAGGCGAGATCAGCAGACACAACTGGCTGGAACCGCAGCACCTTGTTCCTGTTGACTCTGTCATTTCACACTCGAGTGCCCACAGACCTCTTGCTGAAATGGGGTGGGGCAGGATTGCAGCTCCTGACTAGGCTGGCAGCAGCCCCTGCTTGTCCCGTTCTGGGGGTACCGTGGCACTCACTGATTTGGGGGGGAGAAACTGGAATATGGAAGACGATGCTAATGTTATGGATGAGTCCGCCAGCCAGGCAAGGCAGGAGATTCAGCTGCTGGGGTGGCCTTGTGCTTAGCTCATCCTGCTGCGTCTGCTGCTCAGAGGAGAGTGGGATTAAAGATAAAAAAGACCAGTCAGGTGCTGCTATCCAGTCTCTCTCCCCAGGTTACAGGCCCATCGCTATAGGGTTTCTGACTCCAGGGCAGAGCCTGCCATCTGGGCCTGGCCCAAATGGAACCTGACCTCACCACTCAGGAGCGGATCCAACCCAAACAGAACTTGAGTGGTTTCTTTGGGTCCAAGGCATGAGGACAGGTCATGTGAATGGGCCACGCAGGGCTCTATGGAACAAGGCTAATACTCAAGTGACTTTAAAGGGTGTGGGAAGCAGGACTCCTGGGTTTCATTCCCAGGTCTGCCCCGCGTTCACCGCATGATCCTTGAAGAGAGTCGCTCTGTCTGTTGGTGTCTCCATCTATAGCATGGACCCAGCTCCCAGAGGGTCAATTACTGGTTGTGAGATGCTGGGAGAGGAGGTTCCGCAGAGGCCCCGAGGATTACGGCGCTTTGTAAACAAGCCAGCGGGCTGCCGGAGGGTCACTTGCTAGCAGGGCGGTCCAGAGGAAGTTTAAAGCAAGATTTTCCCCAAAGCCAACTCTCCTCACTAGCACCACGGGTTCTTTGTACAGACGCACCAACCACCCCACTACAGGCCAGGAGAGCAGGTCTCAGCTGGTCATTTTCTTGATGTGGCAGGAGGTAGAATAGAACCCAGCCTGCTCCTTCCTGCCTGGATCAGCCCAGTGGTGATGCCAAGGGTTAAACTGTGGTTGTGCCAGTAGGTTAAGCCATCAGGACTCAGGGCAAAGGGAGGAAGCAGCTACCTGGGGGGTGGTCCGTTCTATTAGGCTTATTGATATAGTGCCCGGAATAAGAGGGGGCTGTTTTTGCAGTCATTTTTCTGAGTGTAGCTGTTCCTTTAAGGTGCCTCCCTGAGGAGCAGGGTGCACAGCGTGGGTGGAAATGGCGTGGTGGAGGGGACGCAAGGGCAGGGCCTGGGTACCCACTGGCCGCTGGGTGACACCACTGGCAGCCAATCAGAGCATTGTAATTGTGTCCTGGGTTCGAAAGCCTGGTGAGCAGGTGTCTCACAGGGTTACCCTCCGCTGCACAGGCTTATCTTGGGACTGGCCACCACACAGCATCCCATTACCAGACACCCAGCAGGACTGCGTCACATCCAGTCCCCACCCAGTTATGTCAGCAGCAGCAGGATCTGGTGCATTCACACAGACATGGTGCAGCTCCACTGGTCTGAATAAAGCCTGAATAAAGTGGGTTCTAGACTCCTCGGCTGCAGGTCACTCTTGAGCTCTCCAAGGAGCACTGTGACCTGTCTCCCCCTCCCAGGTGCCAGCCTCCTTCAGGGAAAACACTGCCCCCCTCTCCTGATGATGCCAATCCCCTCCCTTTCTCCTGGACTAGGGTTCTCACCCAATCCACTTCCCAGCTGCCAGGACCCTCCCCAGGCGCCAGGGGAATCCTTCCCATCTGGCTTATGGCTTCTAGAAACCCTTCCTCACACCCCAAGCAGGTGCAACCTCCCAGCTAACCCAACCAGCTCCCAGGGACATGGCTGAGTGTTCAGTCCAACTAGGTGTGGTGTCTGCACCGGCTTTGCTTGGCATGACTGGCACCCACGCTTGACATGGGGGTCCCCCCTGTGCCAGTAGGGGCTGAACTCAGCATCAGAGAGAAGCTGGGTTCAAGGTGCCCTCAGCCCAGCTGGTGGAAGGCAGATCCCAAAAGCACAGGAAAGCAGAGGAGAGGGTTTCAGAGCTGCCCATGGGCATCTCGAAGCACGCTCATGCCAGCCCGCTGCCACTTTATCTCTAGTTTAGAGGCTGCTCCCTTTCCCACCTCGGAGGGGATGCACCTTCTCGGAGAGCCTGCTTGCTTGCAGGGGCTGGCTCTGAACAGCAATGGTGCTAGTCCAGTGGCAGAGCAGCTCTCTGCGGGCTGGCTTTCTGGGGAGGTAAAAGGGGATTGTAAATGAACGGAAGGGCCCAGGGGCTGTTAATGAGGGATGGTATTTCATCACCAGGCCACCTGTTCAACTCCACTGTAGGTCAGGAGCAGCTGACAGTTACCTGAAGGCTGTTTGAGTTGTAGGTCCCTGATCTGGTTCTTAGCAGGTAGGCGTCTACACAACCAAATCGCAGGACCGAGCCCCTTCAGCTTCACTGAAATGCTCCTGCATGTTGCAAGTTTGGAGAGCAAGAATCCCAGAGCATGACAGCATTGTCCTTGGCACGCAGCACCATGCAACTGAGTGAAAGATCCCCCAAAAGCTCTGGCCAAACAGCACCATCTCGATATTGCTCCTGCTCCCCAAGGAATGAGGTTCATTTCCCTAGTGTGCGCCAGCATGCCGGCACCAGCTCCGGTTCCCCCCAGTCCAGCGAGCAGGACTCCCACACAACCCAGAATAATGGCTCCAGTTCTGCAGTCCCATGAGCAGGGCTTGCCAGTTTGCTCTGGGTGACAGCTCCATCTCTGTAACTCTCTTGTTGCCTGCAGTCTGCAGGAGGAACCAGGTAGCAGTGACCTGCTGCCATCTCCATCAGAAGCCCTCTTATTTTTAAAACTGGACGTTGCCCTGGTGGGAATCAAGCAGGTGCCAGGGGAGAGCTTGCGTTTACACCGCTTACTCCAGAATGCCAGCTGGGGGCAGTCTGTGAGGCACCTGCTCGGAGCCATCACTCCATAAAGCCCAGCTGTAAACCTGGGGCACAGGGCTCCCTGGCGCTGTCCACGTGCTGGGTTATTTACTGTTACAAGGGACAACTTTGCACCCAGTCCTGTGTGCAAGGTTTAGAAAATGCGAATTAGCATGTTAATTAAAGTAATGCTGAATATATTTGCATATCAGTTAGCCCTATCACATGGCCTTGGAGAGGGCTGTGCTAGCAGGGTAGAGGTGGCTCGCGCTCTGGCCTAATCTGTCTGTGCAGGATGAGCTTTAGAGAGCTGGCACTGAGAACAGCAGCAGACACCCCAGATTTCCAGGACCCAGCCTGTACCCCCCTCTGGCTCTGCTCCTTCCCCCACTTCCAGGCGGTGTCTCTCTCATACCGTGTGATGCCCTCATCTCGCACCACCTGGCTTATCTAACCGTCACCTGCACCTGGGTCTTTCTGCCTCTGAGTCTGGGGGACAAGACCACACCACATGCTGCTTGGGAGCCCATGGCACCAGCTGCTCTGGGCTGCTGTACGCTCCACGCCCTGCGAGAGCAGGCGTCTGGGGCTCCCCAGCCCCGAGCAGGGCAAAGCCACCAAGAACTCGCAGCCCACCCCACCCCCCTGATCTCCCAGCATTCCCACGGGCTAAGGACACAGCATCACGCAGCTTTGTCCCGTCCCCTCCGTGGATGGAGACAACAGGGTGGCCTGGTCTAACCTGACTGGTGCTGCGACCCTGTGCACCATGCCATCCAGTTCGGGGGCCCTCTCAAATGGGGCAAACTGCTCCCCACCCCCTACCCCCGGGCAGCCCTGAATGGGGGAAATGGTCACTTCAACCAGGACAGGGCACTCGGGGGGCAGAGCGGGACAACCCCATGGAACCCGGGACTGTTGGCAGGTCTGCAGCCACCCGTGCAGGGAGGGCACCAGGCCCCGTGTTTCCCTTTACAACTGTTGTTGCTACGGCAACTAGCAGCCTGGGCTTCGATGCTCTGATAACCCGTCAGTCACCGTGGCAGCCAATGGGCATCGGCTGCGCTCCCAGATCCTCTCAGGCGCTCGGGCAGCCAATGGGCATGGCACCTGCCCGGGGAAGCCCTCAGTCACTGAGGCAACCCGTGGGCACGTCCTGCACCCAGGGCACCAAAGGGGAGCTCTCGGATGTGGGGGTGATTAGTGCGGACATCTGGCGGCCCTGTCTGCGTGCCACCCTAAGCCCCTGCTGGCGTCTCCCTGCCAAACGCGTGCCCAAAGCCGCGCAGGGAAGGAACTGGGTTCAAAAAAGCTGCCCTGTTTCCGTGCCTTGGGGCTCCGTTAACCCTTCCCACCCCCTGCCTGCTGAGCTATCCTGGGTAGGGACTGGCCTGGGGCTAAGAGCCTGGGCCCCAGCGTGGAAGACGCTTGTTAGAGGGATGCAGGGCCCAGGACCCACAGAGAAATACTCCCTAGGCAGAACGGTAGTGCCTGTGCCCCCAGGACAGCATGCCCTCAAACGCCAGGCCAGGGCACTGAACCCAACTGCCCCAGGAGCCAGGCAAAGAGCGAAGCGTACCGCAGGGAAGTTTCCCCTTCACAGACCGTACTGAAATGGGGGCAGGACCGTGCCCTTCCTTTGGAGCACGACGTCTCTTGGCAAAGTCCACCTCATTCTTTATACTGAACTTTTTCTCTCCCTGAAAAATGCCTGAATATTTCCACCTCACCCCAGGTCTCTACGGGGTCAGCGCAGGGCAGGCCGGGCAGGCCTGAGAAGGCAAAGGGTCTCCGTTTCAGAGGGGTCACTGAGAAAAGAGTTGGGTCACATTTTTGTAATGCACCTCCCCTTGTGACAGACCTTTGGAGACACATCCATCCTCCTGCTCCCCGTGCCCCAATACCGGTGGCAACTCCCTTCCCCTCCATGGCATGCCCTCCTCACGCAGGCTGCCATAACCCTTCCTGGCACCATGGTGTCTCTCTCTCTCTCTCTTTCTGGGACTCAGGTGCTCCCTCCTTGGGACTCAGCCCTCTGGCCAGGTCACTATTCAGTCATCCCTTTCTGGGGTGCCAAAGTTCCCCCTGACAAGCTGCCAGTATGCTGCGCCAGGCACTCAGCCGGTCCAGGTCCAGGTTCACTTTCCCAGTGGTTGGTAGGGGACCTCAGCCTGCCCGCTATCCCAGCTTCCAGCCCAGGGACCCTGAGTGCAGCAACCACACTCGGCTCAGTCTCAGACCCTATTGCTGTTTCCTTGGGCTCCCTCCTACCTCACTTCCCTATCTGCAGGCCCACCTCTGGGTCTCCAGCCCAAGCTTCCTCCCACTCCAATGGCTACTCCCCCTCTCTCAGCTTCTTGCCAGACTCTACAGCCCAGGGCAGGATCCCAGGGGTTGCCACCTAGAATTCCTCCTTGTTCCTAGCCACCTCCCTTTCTCTCTAGAGAATGGCTGCAGAGCTCCTCCTGCAACCCCCTCTGGCTTTCAACATCCTGGCTTTGTATAAGCCCCACCTCCACCTGTACCTGTACCTGTACCTGCCCAGCTGGACTTTATCTTCAGTTAGACTTTAACAGGCCCTGGGTCTCCTCCAGTTGCAGCCTATAAGGTTAATTGGCCCTTTTTAACCTTCCCAGTCTTTGTGTGGGGGTAGACATCCAGCATACCCTGGTTCTGTGACCGTTCACACCATGCCCTTTAACCACACTGCCATCTTCCACATGACAGGCCAATGTCCTTTCCCCTGGAGCACACCATTATCTCGCCACCCCCAGCAAGGTTGCCAGCTCTCCTCCTGAGGGTGCTGTGCCCTCTCCCGCAGCATCCACTGCACACAGAGGCTACCTGACCCCTCTTCATTTGTTGAAAATAAATTGGAAGAGTAAAGTTAGGTCAGTCAGATGGGTGGGCAATTCCCCAGCTTGAGCATTGTCTGAAGTGACCCCTTGGCCTTTTGCTTGGTGCTAAGTGCTTGAGAACAGGTACACTCATTACATGGGGGTCATGTGGACCAAGCGGTCACAGCAGAGGACTGGGAGTCAGGTCTCTGGCTTCTACACACAGCTCTGCATATCAGTGAGTCACCTGTTTCTCCCTGTGAGACTGTTTCTGCATTTGTGAAAGGGGACAGCAACAAACACACCATTGGCTTCCCTTTGAAGACCCCAGAACACCATGCTCTCGAACTCACCACCAATGGACAAAGGGGTGCACAACCTGACCCCGCCTGGGCGGTTGCCCCTAAGATTTGTGGATTCGCAAGATTGAGCTAGATCTGGGAACTTCACTACACGATGCCTGGTGCAATGCCACCAACTGTGGTCACTCTGGCTGGCGTAACGGTCTCCAGTAGCCTGTGTTTGATTTGGTTTGCGAGCAGTAATGCTTAGCGCTTCTATGGCACTTCCAGTTCAAGAATTGCAAGAGGCTTTACAGATATGGCTGATTTAAGCCTCACAACACACCCGTGAGGCAGCTGGTACAGTTAGCCCTATTTTTCAGATAGGGAAACTGAGGCACATACTTGCTCAAGGTCATGTGTTACGTGGCAGAGCCAGGGAATAGAGCCCAGGAGTCTTGAGTGTAGCCCCTAGCCCATCCTTCCTCCAAAGTGCTTGAGTTTGACATCCCTTGATGAAAAGCACTATATGTTCTAAGTTTAATAAAATACATAATAAAAAAATGGTTAAAATAACATTTTACCATCACTGGCCCTGGGAAATCAATTTTACAGGTAAAGAAGCAATTGTCAATATATGGTATCTTTTCATGAGAATTTTAAACTAGTTAGAGGAATCTTATTACCATATTCCTGGCATCCTCGAAGGTGTTTGTACATTTCAAAGAGCTTTGGGGTTTACATGTTCCAATGTTAGTGTCACACGTCACACTATAAAATTCTATTTGATTTTGATATAACACCAGTGCTCTGGTACTCAGAGCGGTTACAAAGCACAGGGAAAAGGATTCCAGGTTACCAAGAGAGTATAAAAAGATCCTCAAAGGCTGGGATTACAGTTTTATTTTGGGTCTGCATTCTCTGAACCACATCCTGATCGTGTGTGTTTAACAGATTGCTCTGTTTTCCAACCTCAGGGCCTGATCCCAAGGCTGACTAAAGTCAACAAGGTTTCCATCGATTTCAGTCAGCTTTGGATGAGGCCCATACACTAGAAGCTCTCCGTTTCCCACACAGAAGCTCTATTGTTAGTTTATGAAATATTAAAGGGACACAGTCAATTCATAAATCACATTTCCTTCTGAAAATTGTTTACCTTCTATTGCTATAAGAGACACCTGAGATTGCTATAACTGAAAGAGAGTAGTGACAAATATCTTTTTTGCTCTGTTTTTCCCCTCGCTGTGTTTACTTTGTGCATTTGACAGCACTTTGGGCACACTTTCACTGCTTCCAGGAGGCAGGCTCTCCTGGTGTTTGTGTGGTGTGGGGTTTTTAATTCACACAGCATCAGAGTGCAGGGTATTTATTAAAAGCCAGCCATGTGATTGTAAAGTTCCAAACACTAGCAAGAAGAGTCAGGGCATTTTTAAAAACTGATTACGTTTCCAGCATCCCTTTGAGCACCACAGGCTAAGCTTCCAAATGTAGCCTGTAAAACGAGGCCTATAATCCTGCATGTGCAAATGGGTGTATGTGTATGTGTGTAAATGCCTGCTTCTGCCAATGCCTAGTGAACATGCAAAGTGATGGAGACACATTGGCTTGAGAACACACCATAGAAATGTGTCCGTACCAAACAGATTCCACTCTAGTTTCCTGGGTTTAAATCTGGAGTTGCTTTGGAAATCAGTGGAGCGACGCCAGACTATCCCAAATACAGCAGAGATTGGGGTCCGGTTGGGGTATCATAGTCTGGATTACATGACTAACATTCATGCACCCTCCATCCACCGCATTTCCTTCCCTTCACGCAGTGAATTCCCACGGCTGGACAGTTAGTGCTGAGGACCCTCCCAGGCAGGCACTGGCCAGGCTGGGACAAGGTCAAGGTCACAGCCTCCCTCCTGTCCTCTGTCTAGTTCCCCCCTGCAGTAACCACCAGAAGCAGACTCCTGTGCCTTTAAGAGCCACACTCCCCTCTCTGCCCCCCTACCCATCCCCCACCCATGCATCGCTTGCCTCCTCATTGAAATGGCTCAGCAGCTCCCAGGAGCTCTGGATGCTGGTTGGCGTCTGTTGCTGCGTCTGCCGCCATCGGCAGTGGCAGACATTGTGCTCAGGAAGCCCGACCCCAGCCCTGCCCTCTCAACGTTCCCCTTTCACCCTTCTCCCCCACCACCACGGAGCCGGGCACCGGCCAGCCTTCAGGGCCTGGCAGAACCGTGGCACGTTTCACTGGCCTGGCCTGGCAGGAGACCCCTGCTGCACTATCCCCCCATGTCCCGGGCAAGCTCACAGCCAGCCCCATGCCCATCACCTGACCAATGGAGCTTTCACCCCCTTCCCTCCTTGATCCAGAGATCCATCTGCCATACCCCCTGCCCCCAACCACGAGCACATCCGTGCAAAAACTCATCCCTGATCACAGCGGCCCCCATCTCTCTTTGCCTGCAGGACTGAGTAGAATTAACCCTCCCCAGGCCCTCACTCCCCCGCTTGGGAGAAGTGTTCTCCTGTGCTCTCTGCTAGAGTGGGGTGGGGCAGGGCAGGGGGGTGGCTGGCTCGCCCTGAATGTGCAGCAGGATCGACAGCCAGGACTGTTCCCAAAGGGACCTGCTTCTTCCCCAAGACACGCCTTGTCTAGAGCCCCACTCTGACTGTGCGAAATTCACCATGGCTGGGCCAACATGCTCAGGAGGCTTGTGTGCTAGATCACGTGCTAGCCCATGGTGCAGGTCGTCCCCGTGGCTGGGGCAGGCTTGTCCTGGCATGGACTTTGCTCGCCATAGCTAGTGGCAGTGAGACGCTCGTGTGGGCGCCCATGTGTCAGGCTGCGGCAGAAGGGGCTGGCTGGCTCTGTTGGCACACTGGCTAGCTGTGGAGGTGGCAGGCTCACGTGGAGGGTGGCGCGTTTGCAGGGGAGATGTGTGCCAGCTCACAAGGACATTCTGAGGAAGATGACAGAGACGTGACAGCCTAGCTGTTCTGCACACCCGTCCCGGATGGGACACACCCATCCCTGCTAAGGAGCGGACAGGAAGGGTGGCTCATGCTGTGGTGGAGTGAGGAGCTCAGATGCCCCAAACAGCAGACAGTAGCTGTAGCTGTAGCCAGTGCCAGGGCTTTTGAGGCAAAGTCCAGTGATTTCCACAAGGCAAGAAAGTCTCCTGCAATAGGCAGGTGCCTTGGGAACACACCCATTTTCCTTTCAGCCCCAGCATATTCCCAAAAAGAAAAGGAGTTCTTGTGGCACCTTAGAGACTAACAAATTTATTAGAGCATAAGCTTTCGTGAGCTACAGCTCACTTCATCGGATGCATTTGGTGGAAAAAAAAATTGCATCCGATGAAGTGAGCTGTAGCTCACGAAAGCTTATGCTCTAATAAATTTGTTAGTCTCTAAGGTGCCACAAGTACTGTTTTTCTTTTTGCGAATACAGACTAACACGGCTGCTACTCTGAAACCTAGCATATTCCCAGGGTGTCATGATTAAGGCAGCGTGTCTGCCAAGGCAGTCACGGATTCCGTGTCCTTCCATGAACCTCTGTAACTTCTGCAGTGGCCAGTGCGCCTGGCTCTGGGCCAGCTGCACCGGCCACTGCTGGGGCAGTTTAGTTGTGGGAGGGGACTCAGGACAGGTGCAGGGGGATGGGGTGCGGGGTAGTGCTTACCTTGGGGGAGGGGCTCCCCCAAAGCGGCCAGCATGTCCCTGCAGCTCCTAGGCGGAGGGACCAGGAGGCTCTGCATGCTGGTGCTGCCCCCGCAGCTTCCATTGGCCGCGGTTCCTGGCCAAAGGGAGCTGCAGAGCCGGACTTGTGGCGGGGGCAGCGCACGGAGCCCCCTCTGGCCTTCCCTCCCCCTAGGAGCTGCAGAGGCACATGGAGCCAGGTAGGAAGCCTGCCAGGCCCACCAACCCTCCCCCACAGCACCAGCAGGAGTTCCAGGCTACCTGCTGCCACACCTGCCCCCCCCCAGCACCAGCAGGGGTCCCGGTCTGTGTGCTGCCCCCCACTTCCCCCGCCCCCAGCACCTGCGGCGCCCCCTGACCACCCCCTCAGAGCACCCGCGGCCCCCGGCCCAAGTTTTAGTTAGGGGTAGATAGTACAAGTCGTGGACAGGTCATGGGCCGTGAATTTTTGTTTACTGCCTGTGACCTGTCCATGACTTTTACTAAAAAGACCCATGACTAAAACGTAGCCATAGGCATGATAAATATTACAAACAACAAACATTATGCACATACCTAACAGCCTCATCCAAGGCTTGACTGAGGCACTTGTATTATCTCCATTTTACAGTTGGAGAAACTGAGGCAGAGACAGGCTAAGTGGCTCACTCATGGTCACATCCTGAGTCAGTGGCAGAGCTGGGAAAGAAGCAGGTGTCTTGATCCCCACTCCACTGTTCAAGCCTTAGAGCAGTACCGTTTTGTGGGCACACCGCCGCCTCCCCGGTAGCACAGTCACAAGCCCCCAGGCCCGAGACCCACAACAAGCTAACACTCCTCTGTCCCCAGGAATTAGCCCCCAGGTGCCTACAGCCCCTGGCGAACAGGTCACTGGCAGAACCTTGTTTTCAGAGGACTGGGCCCCTTTCCTCTGGTCTCCACGTGGAGCAGAGCAGGGAATTCTGGAATCACTGACTAGCCTCCCTCAGGTGGGGGAGGGGGAGCCAACTTCTCATTATACCCCAGTCACGCTCCCAGATCCATAAAAAGCTGCAATTACAGCCCTGAGCCTATGCTGAAGGCTCACCGCTGGAGGATGGGAGCTCTGCAGCGGATGGGTTAAGAGCTCGCTGGCTGCCAGAGTCCTCCCCACAGCCCAGTGTTTGCACCTCAGCGACATACACTCGGGGGGGGGGGGGGACGGGGGGACACAGTACCAAAGGAGGCTACAACAGGGCAGCCATGCTGCCTGCACAAAGCCTGCCTTTGCAAGCCCGACCAGCATTGCCATATGCAAATGACACTGGTAATAAATATGTATCAGACACCCTCCCACCTGAGCGCTCAGGCTGAGGTGCAATTACAGGATGCCAGCAGTGACTGATAAAAACTCCCTGAAGCAACCCCCCCACCAGTCCCTCCGGCACCTACACTCACACCCACACAACATTAGCCAATACGGGCCAGATTCGCAAATGATTCCACAAGGCAATTGTGCATTCATAATGTGCGTGTAATTGTGAGTTTATTATGCACGTGCAAATCTGGCCACTTCCCATGGAAATGAAGGGAACTGTCCAAGTGCAGGAGCACGTTTCCAATCTGCCAGTGTAACAGCCCTCATTGAGCATGCAATCTGGGTGCACAACTGCACACCTATTTGCATGCTAAACTGTATGTTCAACTTGCTTGAAAATGTGATGCTAAGGCTTCTTCAAAGACCAGGAGGGAACAGCAACCAAACCGAGCCTCTACCAGGAGCTCAGTCATATTCTTGGAGCCATCACTGTGAACGCATGCTCCCACACGGAGTGGATGGGGCACCACACTGTGCTTTAAGGAAGAGTTCAAAGCCCAAGGAGGGCAATCAACGAGCCACAGATCCTTCAGCCAGGTGGGTCCTGCCCCTGCTCCACGTAAAGCTTTGCCCACAAACAAAGCATGTTGCTGATGCATCTGTTGCATAAAGTGCAAAAGCAGGCGGGATATGTTCCTAAATGCTCAGTTGGCCAAACATGCTGCCACATTTTGCATGCACTGCAAACACCGGGGCTGCCATCCTAACATCCCGGGAGCTACACTGATCAAGCTGCAATAAAATAGTCCTGTTGCGTCCAGAGTTACCCAATTTGTATGTGTAACCGAGAGGCAGTGGATACAAAGGCATTGTTTTTTACTAAAAGCAATGGGCCAAATTCCTCCACGGCATAACTGCACTGAAGCTGTGGTGTTATGCTGTGCATGGATTTGGCCAAATGGTTGCATGTGTCATTTTCAGGCACACTTGTTGAACCCACATTTGAAGACGTGGCTGTTGGTCCACTGTGTTCCTACGTCTCACCCCTTGCGACCCTCACACTCTGTGGGCTGGGTTGCCAGAGGGTTACACAGTGGGGCCAACACTAGCGATTTTATTGCATGTCTCGTGACAGCTGGTGTTTTCCTGAAAGACACAGCTCCTGGAGTCAGGTGATTATATGAGACTCTCAGCTGTCATTATTTTTAAAAAGTCAGTTTTTACTCTTTTGCGGTTGCAGAGGAAAGCTTGACCACACGAACCCCAAAGGCCCAGAACCTTGGCGGCAAAGCCAAAGACCCTAACACTAAGTCAATTTGAAAGCTCATGATTGTTAAGCCAGTCTCATTACCTTAAGGCCTGACTCATGATTTTGGAATAGCTGCAGCTGGCAATGCTGGTTACACCCATTTTATGCCCCTATAACTCCACAGGCATAAAGCCTCAATATGGATTAAGCTAGTTTCTCAACACGATGCTCTAAAAAAAGATGTTCTTAGGGCTCCTACAGGTAAAGGCCAAACCTTGGGGCTCGGCTGGGCATGCGTCTAGCCCGACAGTGCCTGCAAATGACATCCAATATCTGCACACTGTGCCTCGGTCCAGCCCCGGGCGAAGGAGCGCAGCCGGGGCTGCAAGAGGCTTCCAGCCAGGTCTGATCACACTGCTATTGATGCAAACCTGGTCACACCAGGGCTGGGCCAGGGCTGCCCAAACTCTGGATCTGAGCTACCTGAAGCATTCAGAGAGTTCAGACTCTGCAGTGTCGGCCTTTTGTAAATAACAAGCCTGTAGTGGAGGCTCAAGACCAGGAGACAACTGGATTCTGTCCATGGAGTTACAACCTCAGCCTCTAGCTTCCTGTGCTGGGCTGGCTGTGGGAGTGCAACAATGAAACAGAGCCAGACCCGGGGCAGCAGATTCCTCCAGAGAGGATCAAACAGACACCAGGGAGATGAGTCCTTAGAGCAGGGAGCGAAAATGCCTGGTGGGCTAGAAGCAAGAACATCGTGTGAGGTGGTTACAACACTAGATTGGGAGTCAGGTGTTCTGGATTCCAGTCCTCACCAATGTTCCCTCTAATTTTTCCCATCCGTGTGCGGAATGAATTTTTTTATGTGCATCAATATGGAGGTGATGTGTGGTGGGGGGTGGAGCTGAGGGGTTTGGGGTGTGGGAGTGGCTCAGGGCTGGGGCAGAGGGTTGGGGTGCGAGGGGGTGAGGGCTCCGGCTGAGGGTGCAGGCTCTGGGGTGCGTCCAGGGATGAGAGGTTTGGAGTGCAGGCTGCCCCGGGGCCATGGCAGCGAGAGAGGACTCCCCCAGCCCTCTCTCCTCGCAGCAGCACCTGAGCTGGGGGGGAAAGGTGCCTTTCCCCACCTGCAGCAACTCTGGGGCTGGGGGAGAGCGTCTGTCCCCGCCATGGCAGGTCTGGGGCTGGGTCCTGGGGAGAGCGCCTCTCCCCACTGTGGCCCTTGATAGGCTGCTGTGAGGCTTTAGGTCCTCACTCTGCCAGAGACTCACAGTGTGACCTTGGGCAAGTCACTGCCCTGCTCCGTGCCTCAGTTTTCCCATCTGTAAAATGACAACGGGCCAAGTTCAGCGGTGGTGTAACTCACTGGCCGCAGTGACATTACACCAGCATGTATGTGTCCCAGTAAGACCTCCCCCACAGGGGTGATGTGGGCCTGCCCATGGCATGGTTTGTCAAGTGCTCTGAGATATTCAGCACACAGGAAGCACCGAGCACTATGACCATGTGTCAGGGTGAGGGTCCGCTGCTTTGATTGTGCTGCGTGCTGACCCCCTCACAGAAGGAGAGTTACAAGAGACCAGGATGACATCACTCTCCCAGGCCCTCTGAAACCCCACTCTTTTCACCTCACTCCCTGCCACCACCCTCCCCTTCGCGGCCATCCGCTCCTGCCCCAGGCCCCAGAATGGGTCAGTGCTTTGACAGCAGAACCCAACTTGCAGTGGCGTGGTTTGGTTCGACCTCCCTCCTTTGCCTGGTGCCCTCGCTGTCTGGGGCAGAGTGTAGGCTCTTCGGGGCAGGGACCGGGAGGGTTTCTGATCTCAGGAAAGAGCCACGCCACATTAGGGTCAATGCAAGGAGGAGGAGGCAGCAAGTCGCAAGGAGGGGACGCCAGCAACGACAAGGGCGATTCGCTTGGTTTCTTCGCTCACCTGTTCCCTTCCCCCAGAGCAGGGTCCCGGTGCACAGCGCTGTATAAACAGAGGCTTGGGCATTGCCCGCCAGGCTGCACCGTGAATTTGGGGCTCCGTGCCCCCCATGCCTGCGGCCATGTCAGCCCAGGGCTGGTTCAGATCCCAGGTAAGTGATGTGGGGGGGAGCAGGAGAAAGTTTGACATTCTCTCTAGCAACCCCTTCCTCGGGGAAAGCCTATTGGGGGATGCAAATCCTCCATTCCTGCCCTGCAACCAATGATGCGCCTGCCTGGGCGGAGCCTCCCATTGACAGAATAAGCACCTGGGTGTTTACACTAGAGGCGGCTGATGGTGCAGCCCCCAGACTGCACACGAGGGGCGGAGAGCGTCTGGGGGAGCCAGCGCTGGCTGACAGCTCGGCAGAGCTGTAAGAGAAGGCACCAGAGAGAGAGGGAGACGGGGAGGGCGTGCAGACAGCATGCAGTGCAAGGCATTGGCTCCAGCTGGCGAGCAAGGCAGGCACTAGGGAGCAGACACAGGGAGGCAACTGGCTGGGAAAGAATAGGGAGAAAGAGCCAGCATTCTTAACACCCATTTATTTTGTATCGATCCCCTTCCCCCCGCCCTCGGGGGCTCGCGTGTTCCAGGCTGGTGGGACCCCTGCAGCGCTCCGGTGCAGTGCCAAGCCAGCGTGGAGCACAAGGAGAGACCGGCGTGGCGTTAATTCACCGTCCATTGATTCAGGAGCCAGCCTGCCTTTTGCACAGCCCGCTTCCCAGCCGGCCGGCGGAGTGAAACATCTCAGGGAGGCAGGGCCGTTTTTTGTAAAGGTGCCAAGCCACTTCCATCAATTTCCTCGCCTGCTGCTTTGACGGACAGAGTTAAAAGGGGGCGGACGGGCTGAAGAACCTTCCCCAGCGCTAAGCAAGCAGAAGATTCTTCCTCCTCCTCTTCTTCCGGACAATGAAAATAACCCTGACTGGCATTTAGCATCTGGGAGCAATTCTTCAGCAGCAGCATGGTCCAGCAGAGGAACATGAGGAGCCGCGCAGTCGAGTCCAAGAGGGAGGTGTGTCCCCAGCTAGCCACCAAAGACTCCCTGCTCCTCCAGGAAGCCGGCAGCAAGGGCGAGCCTGCCTGGTGCAAGACACCGAGTGGCCACATCAAACGGCCCATGAATGCCTTCATGGTGTGGTCGCAGAACGAGAGGCGGAAGATCATGGACCAGTGGCCGGACATGCACAATGCTGAGATCTCCAAGCGCCTGGGCAGGAGGTGGCAGCTCCTGCAGGACTCAGAGAAGATCCCCTTCGTCAAGGAGGCGGAGCGCCTGCGGCTCAAACACATGGCTGACTACCCAGACTATAAGTACCGGCCCAGGAAAAAGGGCAAAATAGGGGCCAGCAAGTCCCGACCAAGGCTCCCTGTGAAGATAAAACCATCCGTCCTCAGCCGGGTCACCTCCAGCAGAAGGCAGCCTTCCAAGCATGACTCCAGCTGCCAGATGGGAGAGTCCACCCTCAAGATGGAAGAGGACCTCTTAGAGGTGCGGCTGTCGGAGACGCCCTTTGAGGACTGCCCAAAGGCACCTGGCAAGGAGTTCTGGCACATGGTCCCCGCCGTGCGGGCAGCTGGGGAGAAAAGGAGCAAGAGGGACGACTCCGTTGAGTCCCGCCAGCCGAAGGACCCAGAACCCACCGCGCAGCCCTTCCCGGAGCAGGTGAGCTCCCCAGAGAGTGGGTCCCCCTCCCCAATGTCAACTGCATCCCCGCCTTCCTCCTTCTCCTCCTCTGACGAAGAGCTGGAGGAAGAGCTCTTGGGTGTCCTGCCCGGGAAAGCCCAGCCGAGCGCAGCCTGCGGAGCCCTGGACTGGTCAGTCTTCGACAAAGACCTCGACCTTTTCCCCTTGGGAGTCACCTCTCACTTTGAGTTCCCGGACTATTGCACTCCGGAGGTGACGGAGATGATTGCTGGGGACTGGCTGATGTCCAGCATCTCGGACTTGGTCTTTACGTACTGAGTCCCGCGTTCGGCAGGTAACTCTTTTCCACAATCAGGTTGTATCAAAAAACAGGAAGAAAAACCAGCTGTTTACATGCAGGAATCAGGTATTTTGCCTTGAACACATTCAAAGGCAGACACTCCCGATCACCCCATCCCCCGCTGCACACACCCACTTCTCCCAGCGCTAGCTCAGTCGCCCTGCTCTGGTCCAGAGCCACGGGGGCTGCAGCTCGGTGGCTGGGCTGGGCCATCACCTTTCATTCCCGAAGCCTTGGGGAGTATGGGCTTGACACGGCCTTTATTTTGCCATGAAATTTGAGTGTCTAATCAGGTTTTCATTGTGAACCTCTCTTCTCCCGTCTCCCCTTCCCCCACCCCTTCTTCCAGCTGCTGCTCAGCTCTGCCGCCATCCATCCCTCCACTGCTGAGAGACACTCCCCCCACTCCATCTCGCTTCTACCCCAGATTTTTCCCTCCTGCCCTCTCTTGCTAGCAGAGGCCACCTCCCCCCTCCCAATGAATTTTCATCCACCATTCCTCCTTCCCCACTCCTTTGCATGTCTGGGAATCACCAGTTTCCTTTGCTTTTATTTCAGTGCGTTGTCAAACCTGCCTTCGTTTTTCTCCTCTTCCTTCGAACAGCCCTTGGGAAGAGAGCCCAGTTGGGTCCATCCATCCCCGGGTTTATAGGGCTGTCAGGGAGCATGTACAACTCGTGCTCTCCCACCCTTCCGATACCCAGTTTTATTGGGGCTCCAGCGGGACAAGCCTCCGTCCCTGCCTAGTTGCAACGGCGCGCGCACGCTCCCCGCAACTCATTTTGGGAAAGAGCAAAGTTGCACGCACGTGATTTGCACGTGGATCCGAGAGGCTGTTGTTCCTCTCTCCAGACGCTCGTGCAGGCAACTACGCTGTGTGGGGAGCCTGTTCCGAGAAAGGACCCTGCTCCCTGTTAATACGAGAGGTGAGCCAAAGGTGGGGAAAGTGGGCACATGTTGCTTCCTTCTGCACCGCACCCTGATTTTAGCACTGAATGGCTGAGCCCTGAGCCCTGGCATTGCTGGCGATTCGCCCACACCAGCCCTGCGCTGCTCAAAATTCATTCTGTCTGGTCTTCGCCAGCGGTGCCAGTCTTGCCCATTCCCCGTTCTGATGACTTGCCAAGGGTGAGGCGGCTTTGCGGGCAGTGTGCCGATCCAGGGCTTGCTGCGGAGGGGGAGCCACAGGGAAATCTGCCTTAAGCGACCACCCAAAAGGGACCAACAACAACAAAGCCAGATGCCTGGCTGAGCCAGGTCTGTGACTGAAGGTCGAATAAAACTGTCCTGCTTGGGGATGCTTCCCAATTCACAGTGCCTGCACCCTTTTGTGGAGCTGGGCCTTAGGGCAGGTTTCCCAGCAGACAAGTGACCTGGGGCTTCTGGCAGGGAATGCCCTGGTTGAAGGGCTCTTTGGCTCGGTTTTTCCTTGCCTTTGCTAATGTCTCCTTCCTGCAGTAAAACCACCTCCTCCTGCTGCTGCCTGGAAACATATGGCTGCAATGGCAGGCTCGGATTTAAAGGCACGGTACAATGCTGCAGAAGGAAGGGACCTTTCTGCCCAGGTATGAATGTGCTTTGTTCAGTGGCCCGGGAAAGGGCGCGAGCTGCTCCCTGGCCACAGCCTGAGACTGGGGGGTGGTGCTGGAGGAAGCAGTTCCCCAAGCAAGATGAAATCCCAGTTGGCTGGAAAGGGTGAGGGGATGGGGCGGGGCGGGTCTGAGATTGCACTGTCCTGTTGGTGGCTTGGGACGGGATTTAGCCCTGAAGAAACCCCACAGCTATCCACCCTCGGCTCATCAGGGAACTCTTGCTTTATACAGCTTCTGAGGTCTCCTCTGCCCTGGATCCCCCACCCCCACCCCAGCGAGGCAGCCCCTCGAACATCTCTCAGGAAGAGGCGCACCCTGAATGCAGACATGCTGGGGTACTATATTGCTGCAGAAGTCGGGGCAGGGCTTGTCCCCTTGTTTCTCAGCAGCTCTGCCTCACCTGTCCTGGGCTCCTAGGGCTGTTTCTCAGGTGGCTGCTTGACTCTAGGTCAGAATTCCCCAGTTCCCACAGCTGGGAGGATTTCCATTCAGACTCGGCTGAAGCTCAGAGTCTGGATGTCCTCGGGTATGAATGGGATCTCCTTCACTAGGAAACTGTCTAGCCGTATGAAACAACATGACTCAAAAAGTCCCGACTCTTAACGCCGGCGTGATCTTCAGAGATGCTGCGTACCTACCACCTCCACTGGGAGCTATGGGTGAGTGGTGCCTCTGAAAATCAGGTCCTGTGCAGGGCCTCATGTAGAGCACTGTTGACTTTTGAGTCAAACTGTAATCTAAGTGGCTTTGGTTTAAATGGCCCAGATGTTAGACTTTGAACGGGGACAAGTGGGCGTGTTCAGAAAGTCCTTTCCCAAGGACATTCCAACCCCCTAGTCCCCAGCTGATCAGCTGAGCTCTCGGGATACATTTGAGAAATATTATAGATATGTGTGTGTGTATATATGGATTCAAATTTATAAACTAGGTTTAAAGAGCACTGAGATCATAATGCAAATATGCAAAAAGCAAGGGATCCTTACTGAGCAGAACAAATGTTTCCTATATCAGCCTCACCTTTCCTTCTCCCGCACCAAGGCTTGCAAGCCATTAAAATACAATGTAGTGAACAGACCTTAGCAAACCAAATAAACCCATGGAAAGCCACATGAATTACAGATGCTCCCCAAGATTCCCTGCTCAAGGCAGCCCATTCACCAGCAGTGGCACGAGGCGGGGACACTACAGCCCATCTGCGTCACTCAGCTTCTAATGCAGAGCTCTTCCCCTGCAGCTTCCTTCCCCCCCAGGTGGAGGCCAGAAAGGCCTATTGTAATGAAAACCCCACCCCCCTTCCCTTCCCAGCAGGGCACCTGGCAGGTCAATGGATCCCAAAGGGTTTCATACCCACGCAGAGGAGGGCCTACCTTTAAAGAACCTGGGGGAATTGGCCGTACCATCACTTCTGATCCTCAGGAATCCAGCCGCTGAAGTGCCCTTTGCACATGCTGGCTGCAGGAGGGTCTGTCTCCTCCCGTGCTTTCCAGGACACCCAGAGCCCTTTAGGATCTAAGCGCCTTCTTGGAATTTGTCTCTCTTCTTGTGCTGCATCCAATCAAGGCATGAGACAACCTTGGTGGTCACTCAGCTCTGCCCAGGAGTGGCAGCCCCCGGGTGCGCCCTGCTGCCTACAGGGACCTATGCTGGGCTGAGTCAGAGGTCGTCGGTCTTTACCCAGTGCTGTAAATGGACCTTTATGGGGCTGGTTCTGCCAGCCTGCTTCCAGATGTCACCAGAATCCTCAGCCTGGCTGCCCTGGTGTCAGCCCTCCCAAGGCGAGGAAAGCAAGTCAGCAACTTGAGAAAGTAACATATCCCCTGAACACAGCCGGTGCTGGGGCTGGCCCTTCCCAGGGAAGCCCTGGCCTTCAGTGGGAACAGTTTGGACTTGGCTGTTTGGAAGGAGGAAATGTTGGCTGATATTCACAGCGATTGGGTGTTTTCAGCTCCCAACGCATTCTTGTGGCAGGGATTGCAGGATTGCCAGTACAGTGCTCCCAGGGAGGGACTTCCTGCAACCCATGAAAGTGGCCTACTTTTTTTGGAGCAGGTGGGATGCAGGTTCTGGGTGCTTCACTCCCCAGAGCATGGCCCACGGACTCTCTCTTCTTAGCCTGACACTTCCCATGCACCAGTCCCTAGAACGATGGCAGTGGCCCAGAGGGTAACTTTTAAAATGAGCATTGACTGTTCAGGAATACGCCCGCAAACCCCAGGCTCTGCTGTGAACTGTCCTTGCTGCCAGCACCACCACTGCCCATGACTGGTGCTGCCCTCTGAGACCCCCATCCTGCAAGCTTTCCATACAGGCAGGTCCCCATATCTGTTCAGAGCCCCACTGCATGGGGGTTTTCCCTTGCAGAGCAGTTTACAGGGTTGGGGTCTTGGCATTCAGGTGCATGCAGTGACTGTCACCAGCAGGCCCTTCTGGTGCAGTCATGGGGCCCCACCTGGCCTGAAGGGTTTGAGTCACAGATGTAAAGGCAGGTGACACCTGGAGAGCAGCAGCACGCTCTGAGATAAGTGTGGTCAGAAGGGCTGTATATGGAGGGGCTCTGGCGGTGTGCTGGGCCCCCCATTTCGCAGTAGGGGGTATTTGCAGGAATAGGGGTAGCTGCTAGCAGGTGACACCAGCTGGAGGCAGTACAGTTTGTAGGGCAGTCAGCAGGTGTGGTGCAACCAGCAAACACACAGCATCTGCCTCGCAGCCAGCCCATGGATCTCATGCTTTCTTGAAGCCCCCAGGGAAATGGTCCATGCCAGTGGACTCAGAGCGCAGGGAGAGCAGAACCGGCAGTTGTACTGGGGCTGATGGGCTGTGTCTGTCTAAGACATTCCAGCCAGTAACAAGAGCCAGGGTTAGGAGCAGCACTCCAGGGGGCAATAACAGAGACTCAACGAGTGCCACCCGAGGGTGCATGGGCTGAGGTGGCGTGGCTGGGTATGTGGGTGCTGGGGATACACGTGTGATACACGTCCCGCCTCACCAAGAGCATCTTCTGCTCTTTGCCCGCCCAGCTGCCCAGAACGCCTGTCGGGAAGGGGAGAGGAGAATGGACAGGGCGTGGGGGCTGCATCCTCACCCCTCTCACTTGTAGGAAGAGGTGGGTTTCATTGGCCAGCTTTTTTTCCCCTCCCCCACCCCGGCAGCTCCAAGGCATGGGAGGAAGCCACTCTGCTGGGTCCCTGCGCATGCCCTCTTCGGGACTGCAGACCCCTCCCCCTACTCTGTGTGTGTGGCGGGAGGGGGCTCAGGTAGAGGGAACTCCAGTCTGGAAGGATTACTGCAAAACACAGAGCAGAGCCTGTCCTGGGCCAGGCTCTTCTCTTCCTCTCAGGGGCTGCCCCCAGAGCTGCAGGCCAAAACATGTCCTGTCCACCCCTGCATCCATATCTGATACAGCGGGTTCCCTCTGCCCCTTGGGGCAGACAGGAGACTGGGGGGAATGCTGGGCTCTTTGTGGCCTGGCCTGAGAGATCCTGCAGGGAATAGCAGGCTCTGGTTCCAGTTAGTTTACAAACCATCAGGCTAAACCCTCCTCAGGAGCAGGCCCCAGGTAGGATCCTCTCTACAGGGGCCTGATCACAGCTGCAGAGCCAGGGCCTGGAAGGAGTAATCGGGACGGTGGCAAGAGGAAAATGCTACTCTGCAGCCTCCTTCCTCCTGACTTTAAGCACAAAGAGCATTTGCGTCCTCTCCGCTCCCACTTCCCGTAGGCTTTTCTTGTTTTCCTTTGTCAGAGGAGAAAGAGTTGTGAACCATGGTGAACTGCTGTGACATGTGGTTTTAGTGCTTTAGAGACGCCCCCGCATTTTGACTTCTCTCTCATTCTATCGCTTGGCTAGTTTCTGCTGTGACTATCCTTTCCCCGCGTCCCTGCTGCCTGTAATTTGCTGCCGTGCGCGCGCGCGTGTGTGACACATTCGAGTCATCGATATAGATAAATAAAAACTTGTCTCAGGAACAAACTCCACGGATTGTGGCCAGCAGGGCTCTGGGGATGCGACCCCCATCCCTTTTCCCAAACCTCCTCCCAACGCTTTACAGTTGTCAGCAGGTGTGGATGGAGAAAAACTCCAGCCTGCAAATGGTGCTACAAGCGCTCTGGGTTTTCTTTTGTATTGTTGTGTTAGTGACAAGGTTCCTGTATCTGTTGTCTTGGAGAAATAGGCTTTTAGATGAAGGAAAGTAACGGCACTTGGTACATCCGAACAGTGTGTGTGAAATGTCCCGGACTGGTTATGTGAAAGCTCGGCTAATGGTTATACTGATTGTTGTAACTATGGAATAAAGTGTATTCTTGGTCTGCCTCAGGTGCTCTTCTCGCTAGGTTTGTGCCTCTGTTTCTGACTCAGCTCACCTACGCTGGCAGCCTGACACTAGTGTTACACCACTGGTTACAACGGAGTTACTCTTGATTTACACTGCTGAGAGATCAGAATCAATGCCCCCTCTCTTTGCACAAGAACCCCTAGGTTGGAATAGCATGCTCCTTCCTCTGATCCAGCCAGCTGAACCACAGTTTACCAGCCCCACGGACACCACAAAATCACCAAATCCTGCAAGCCATGTGCTTACGAGTCCAAACAGCATCATCCATTCATACAGAGCCATCACCTCCAGGGGCTTTACAAACAGCGTGCGCGCACACACACACACACACACACACACGGAGCAGTATGTAATGGCCTGACTTGGACTTTGGCTGGGATACTGTAACGCAGTTGCGTACACCCAAGTTTCGCTAAGTTACTTGCTTACAAAACCAGACATAAAAACACAAAAGGGTCACAGCACATTATTACTGAAAAATTGCTTACGTTCTCATGTTTACCATAGGATTATAAAATAAATCAATTGGAATATACATACTGTACTTACATTTCAGTGAATAATACATAGAGCTGTATAAACAAGTCATTGTCTGAAATTTTAGTTTGTACTGACTTCGCTAGGGCTTTTCCTGTAGCCTGTTGTAAAACTAGGCAAACCTCTAGATGAGTTGATGTACCCCCTGGAAGATCTCTGTGTACCCCAAGGAGTCCATGTACCCTGGTTGAAAACTACTGTTGTAACACACTCAGAAGCCTGGTGGCGGGAGTGAAAGACCAGCCCTCTTTATTAAACACATGAACACTGAGCTCAGTCTCAGCATGCCCTGGTGCTGGGAAACTTCTAGTTCATGCTAGGCATGCTCCGAGATGTCATCACAGCTACTAGCATAGCTAATAGTATGGACGTGACTCACTACCCATTCTAAGAGACACTAGGGTTAAATGCAGGGCCCAATGACTCCTGCACTGATCTACTACTGACTGGAGGGAAAAGCACCGGCTAGCGAACTGCCACCAACTGCAGTGGCTAGATTTTCCTTGGCGATCTCCCATCCAAACACCAGCCAAGCCCAGCTCTGCTCAGCACAAGGCCTACCTACTACCGCTGCCGCTGAAAAGGGCAACTCTCACTGTAGTTCCGCTGCACAGATACTTCCAATGTAGAAGGGGCAAATCCCCAGCCTCTGAGTTCAGCAATGCCCTAGAACTAGGAGCCGCACCCTTCACAGACACACCTGGAAATCTGGGAGAACAGAAATCCTCTCCCTCCAAAAATACATTACGAATCTCGCAGAAATGTTTTCATGAATTTCATTGGATTCTGGGTCAAAATTCCTTTTTGGTGGAAAATTTCCTCCCCGCTCTCCATGATGACCATCTCCAGTCCCCATTCATTCCCTCCCTGGAGCTGTTCACAGTGGTTCAGTAGAGCTGCATGCTCTGTTCCTGTCTTATCCCTGAATGTCCCCATGTAATATGCTATTTTAATGGGAGAAGCAAATCCCAGGCATTGTCTCAGGATGTGAATGAGCTTTTTCACTATATTAAAAACGGGGCATGTCCCGGAGTTCTGGCACAGTTAAGCTGTAATATGCCCCTGCTCACAAGATCTATACACCAGAGCAAAAGAGCCACATTCCCAGCCTCAGCCTCTGCTTGTAGCATGGTCCCCTAATTAGGTTCAATAATGCTCTTTGCTTACATAACATTTTCATCCTGGCATCTCAAAGCACTTTGCAAAGGCAGGTAGGAATTAGTATCCCCCCTCTTACAGGTAGGGAAAGTGAGATTCCCCTTCACATGCATACGGTGCATTTCATACCATTATATGCAGCATCACGGAAATGCAGCCACCTCTGGGGTATAGGGCAGCAGACAGACAGGGAGCTGGCATTCAGCCGGGGTTGGGGGGAGTTCTGCTCAAGGAAACCATTGGAACAGTGCTGGGAATTCTTTCATGCCCACACAGAGCAGATGAGACCTTGGTTTTCAAAGTCTCTGATGAGGCCCCTCTCTCTGTGCCACAGGAAATTGCATGGACACAGGCCTGTGCTTGCAGCAGTTCAGGTGTTTCTGACCTGAGGCTCAGGTCACTAGGCCCTCCCTGGGGACCTGCTCCCTCTTTCTGTGTGATTCATCAACACACTGAGGTGAATGGAAACCTCACAGGCAAGGTGACACAGCTTTTGCATTGCACCCACCACCAGCCTCCGCCCTACGGGGTAGAGGGTGTGTTACAAGTGTCCCAAAGGAGCCAGACTGTACAGGGACCCACCTGCCTTGAGTCTCCTCTTCTCCTTCTCTGGCACCATCCCCCAGACCTGCCTGAGCCTCAGAGCAGCCCAGGGCAGGGTCCCCCCACGCTTCTATGAGACCAACAGACAAGAAACGAGACTGCTGCTGTGTAGGTCACCGTGACATCTGCTGGCCAGCGGGGGTAGCAGCTACTGACAGGACGGTACCTTGGGGGCCAGTACTATCCTCCACCCAAGGAAAGGGGGGAGTGAAGAGGAAACTAGGGCCCTTTTTGTCCCAGAGGCTCTGACGGCGACTCCGCCCAACAGAATCCCTTAAAACAACCCACCGGCCCCAAAGTCCCTCCACTCTTAACTGTGCCAGAACTCCGGGACATGCCCCGTTTTTAATATAGTGAAAAAGCTCATTCACACCCTGAGACAATGCCTGGGATTTGCTTCTCCCATTAAAATAGCAAATTACGCATTTGTTGTTTGCTTTGCAGGGAAGGCTGGGAGCTGAGAGAAGAATAAAGTGTTGAGTTACCCTTTAAAGGTGCGTGCGTCTGCGCTGTGTCCTCTGTGTGCTGTGTATGCACACACGCACATGGAAAAGGGGAGAGGGGCACTCAGCAGCCTGCAGGACTGTGTGTGTGGCAAACAGGATCTCAATCACCAGGTCTGGCTCAAAGCTGAAATGAACACAAATAATTTTATCAAATCAGTCCCTTGAATAAAGCATGGTGTCCTGCCAAAGCGTCCTTTGGATCTCAGTGTTACTGGGGTCTGGGAATAATATTAGCTGGTTAGCAGCTGCCAAAGAGCCAGCAGGGGGCACAACGCCTTGGTTATTGTGGATACCAGAAATATAAACCTTTTTTGGAAGCAAAAGAAAGAGCTTAATCATGGAAAGGGTATATTTTAAAAACACACCAAACCCCAAACATTTAGACTCTGCTGGACTTCCACTGTCCTGTTGCAACAATCTGAGGCCCAAAACTCACCCCCCTTTAAACATCCGTGTCAAACACCAGCCTAGCTGTCATCAGTGACCCTTGAGTACTAGACACCAGCCCAGCCCCCTTCACCTGTTACACAAGACAGGCTCCAGCACCCGGAGCCATGGAGAGACGCCAAGGCTGGGAGCTGGGTTTGCCAGGGCAGCCAGGTGAAAGCAGGCTGTGTAGTGCCAAGGGCAGTAAGTTAACCTTCAGCCTCCCAGTGGCAGGCCAGAGCACAAAGGGGCCTGAGGGACCCAGAAGACACGTCGGACATACCAGGCAGATGGGAGCGCAGTCCAGGGAAACAGGCAGCCCAGAGGCAGAGGGGCTGGAGCTTTCCCTGGGTTGCCGATTGAAATCAGTCCCATGACAGCAGGGATTGGAGGTCGCTGACATTGCCATCGGGTGTTCTCAGTCCGCCCCACAAAACCCACCCCTGTGGTTAGTGCTCACTGGCCCTGCATGTGGGCAAGGCTCAGCAGAGAGGCCCGGCTGGACTGGGTTGTGGGGAGGGTCCAGCTGTTCTGTTCCCCGGTCCTTGGTGTGTCTCACTGCAGCATGCGGCCATGCTCCCAAAAAGCAGCTTCTGCCTGTGGCAGGCACAGCGCGGCCACATGCACTGGGGTCGTACCAGCTGGGTCTGTCAGGCAAGTGAGCTGTAGCTCACGAAAGCTTATGCTCTAATAAATTTGTTAGTCTCTAAGGTGCCACAAGTACTCCTTTTCTTTTTACACACTGCACTGTGGCACATGGGTCCAGCTGGGGTCGAGGGCATGGGATGGAGGGCTGCAGTACCAGGCCCGGTGGCTATTCGGAATGGGAATGTGGGACCTTCTCCAGCCATCGCTGCTCAGCTGCAGCACTGTGCACACCCAGCCCTTGTCTACCATTAGCTAATTAACGTGTCCAGTGCCCCGTGTTACAGATGGGGAGGGTAAGAGACTTGCTCACGGTCACACCGTTGGAGTCTGGACTAGCGCTTCGACCTCATGGAGGCCATGGCTGAGATCCTGGCTAGACTGAAATCTATGGCAAAGTTCCCATTTACTTCAGTGGGGCCAGGACTTCACCCCAAGCCACTAAGTACCACACTCCCCTGCCTTGGCTCGCTAGCAAGACAGAGTTGTTGTGCCCTCTGGGCTAAGCACTTCACTCAGAGCTTCAACCGCTGCGATCCTTCGATGGGGGCGACATCTGACTTGACAGGTCAGGGTGTCAGCGGATCAGGGTGGGGGTCAGCGAGGCATTTGGAGCCCTACACTGTGTGTAGCCTGGCTCACCTGGCTGTGGTACAGGTCCGGGACTGGGAATCACGAGACCTGGGTGGAGGCAAGTCAGCTAACCCCCAGCAGTAAACTGCTCATGTTTAATACCCCCAAAGAGCACTGAGACCCTTGGGGCGAAGATGCCATAATGGGGTTTATTTGCTCTCCTCCGAAGCATCAGCAGACCAGACCTGATGGCTCGAGCAGCTCCAGTAGGATCTCTTGCATGTTCATCCTTCCAGAGGGCTCAGGACACCCCTAAATCCATTATCGTTGGGGTGGCAAGGGCCTCCCAGGTCCACCTTCTAGAACCAACAGCCTATGAATGTCAACTTCAGCATCCAGCGAAAGTTGTCTCCACGGCAACAGGGCGGTGGCGCCGGCCTATGACTCATGGTAAACGAGCCGTCCCCTGAGCCAACTGCCGAGAGGCTCTGGGAAGAATTGAAAAGCTCGCCCCGCCACAGATAAAACCCATGTGGAAATAACAGAGCCATTCAAATCCCTTTAGAACTGCTCCGAAATTCATGGCCGGATTAGGCTGGGCAGCTGGTCTCTTGTCTGTATCCAGTATTAGAAAGTGATTACACCAGCTGGGGAATTACAGGATTGGGTGAACTGCAGGGCAGCTCACGCCTCTGAGCCGCGTCCCCTAATCCCACTGCATTTACATAGTAAAATAAATCTGAGCACAACAACAACAACAACAACAACAACGGGAGACTCGAGACCCAGATACACCCCTCTGCCCCGGAAGCCTTGTCTCCAAGGCGCCCGAAGGAATTAACACCCAACTCTCTTGTTTTCGTCTTGTCCTCTGCTCTCCAAGCAGCTGTTACCAAGGTGACAGCAGGACCAAACACGTAACCAGAGGGCTGAGGGTCCCTTCCTGGTTGGATCTACCGTTTGTTAGGGATAGATCCAAACCAAATCCCCTCTATGTTCTGAGGGAGCTTGGATCCAGATCAAACCCCCAGCCTCTGAATACCCCAAAGCTTTATTTTTTTGGAGGGGGAAAGGGTAGATTCCAAATGTTGCATCCCGCCCCTGTTATAATAAGCCAACTCAAAGGTCTGTAGTCTCCCCAGTCCAGTTATTTCCTCTTCCTTTTATATTTCTAGCCCCTCAGTTATTCCTTTCTCCCCATGTGTCTTGCATCTCCCCTGCAGGTCCTTTCCCATCATCAATTCCTTCTGGGAGAATGAGGAGAAACGGGTCTTTAGATACTTGGAATTAAATCAACCATCTCTCCAACTTCCACTCACCACGCCCTCCACAAAGCCCAGTTGAGCCCTGTGAGTTAGCCTCTCTATGACTCAATTTCTGATCTCACACTGGATTAAATCCAGAGTGACTCCAGATTTACATCCTTCCAACCAAAAGCAGAACTTGGCCCTAAATTTGGAAGGGTGATAGTTCGGTCCAACCTACATTTGAGAGCTGATCCCTACCATGACAAAGCGTAAAGCACATCTCTGTTCTGAATTCCTAGTGGGCAGCGAGTGAAAACCGAGGTCGAAGTGATCCCGTCTGGTTAGTTTGGAAAAGCTTTTTTTCGGGCTCTGCCATGATCAGCTGCAGAGATCTGCCAGCTAGAAGGGTACATTAGGATCATCTCACCTGAGCTCCTGCAAAGCGCAGACCTGAGACTCTCCCCCAGGGATTCCTGCACCCAGCCCCGCTTTGCTGGCTGAGCCAGAGGGTCTCTTGCAGAGACATCCGGTCTCAATGTAACGGCTCGCATTAAAAGTCCGTGTTCGCCTGTGAGTGGAGAGAGGAGAGAGCTATCAGCAGCCTCAGGTGTGGAGGGCTGGGCATGACCTCTCTGCTTCTGGGAGTGTCACAAACAAGCCAGTGGATGCTGTAAGCAAGGCAGGGAGACGAGCAAGGAGTTGGTAAAGTGGGGAGACAGCAACGGGAGCACCAGTGTAACTTGCTCCCTGGATCCCCTCCTGACATCCCCCCAGCTCCCAGGCGTGCGGGGGTGGGGGCATGCAGGCAGACACAGTGGGACCTACAGCCAGAGCAGATTGTACTATCACAGTGGGTTCCCGGAATGGCATGGCCGGGCAGCTTTGCATGGTGACCGAGCACCAAGCTTTGGCCCCAGTTTTCGTGCCCCCAAAGGGCATTGGGTTACTCTCAATGCAGCAGCCACTATGACTAAATCCCTCTCCCGCTCGCTGCCTCATGAATGCTATGCCACGTCTTTGTGCCTATGATGTGCCCACTTCCCCAGTGGGCATCAGTGTCTGTGGGGTGCCCAGCCTCGTGTTGGGTCCCAGCTGCCATGGTCACATACAGCCCAGTATCCAGGATTGCTCAGCCTCAGAGCACTGGGAAGTAGACTCCGATGTGTGCCGTCCCCACCCCTGGGTTCACCCGAGCATCCTGGCAGCAGCTCAGTTTCCTCTGGGTTTGTTAGCAACAGAAAGTTTCCAAACCCACTGTAGGGATGTTGCTTTAGCAACCGATGTGATCGGCTGAACGCAGGGTCAGAATTCTGCCCCAGCAACGGAGCCTTTGAGAGGCCACGTGCTGCATGCTCACAGCTCCTTCGCTGGACCGCTACATCATGCCCAACTGGTACTCCTTCACCGCACCATCTCTGTGCAGCGCTGGCTCTGCCCCAGATGATCAGAGCACAGGGAAAGTAGCTGCAGATCATTCCTCTTTGCAGGGCACTCAGTCGCCAGGCAGGAACATGGCGGAAGAGGGGGTTGGCAGGAGAGGAGGTGCAGGGGGGAGCTGAAAGAGAAGGCTGGCAGGCAGCGCAAAAGTGTGGGGAGAACGGAAGAGAAGGACCAGAGTGAGAGAGAAGGGGTGGAGAAACGCAGAGATGAGACCTTCAGGAGAGAAAGGCATTGGGGCCAAAAAGGCTCTCTGTGGCTCCAAAGCTGGGGCCAGGCCCTGCTGTGTCACCCTGCTATGCTGGGGCTCCCCCACTCAGAGCTAGGGGTCATCTGTCCCTGCGCAGGTTCAGGGAGCAATGAGCATCATGTGCCTTCCAAGGGCAGGGAGCTGGGGAAGGTGCTACGAGCCCCAGATCAGGCCGAAATGCAGCCCAGGACAGCCAGCAAACCTGCGGCAAGCCCTGGTTATGCTAGAACATTGCTTCTAAGGGAGGCCTGGAGAGCTAGTGAGATAGAGCACTGGACTGCAGGCAGGACTCCTGGGTTCTAGTCTGAGCTCAGGGAGGGGAGCGTAGCCTAGCAGTTGGGGTGGGGGGGCTGTGTGTCAGGACGCCTGGGTTGGGTTCTATTCCCAGCTCTGCCCTTTGCAATGTGGTTCCTACAGAGAGGCCATGCACGGTCACTAACTGCCGGGTCACCGGGCAAGCCCCAGGGGAAGACGATGGATTTTGAGGGAGCTGCCTTTGATTTGATGGCACAACAGGGAGTTGCGGACGTGCCCTCGAAGCGACAAGCTGCCAGTGAAACTCCACGGCTGAGGGAAATTCTCATCCCTGCCAGCCTGGCTGGGCTCTCTGGAGAGAACTATGGCCCTGTGCAGCCCAGCTGGGGGCTGCTGGATGCCCTGGAGGCTGGACCCACCATCACGCCCAGAGGCCAGGAGCTGGATTCTACTCTCAGGTGTCCTAGTCCTGGGTTTACACCAGTGTCTCCGAGACCTGAATCCTGCCCAGGGGCAGAGTCTGATGCTGCAGGCCTGCCCTGCCCAGGCACCGTGGAGACAGCGGCTCTCCGCTCTGCCCCTCTCATCTTGCCACCAATGTGGCTGCCCTGCCAGCAAGATGGGCCCTTGCTGCACTGCCAGGCTGGGGTCACGCTCTGCCTAGCGGCCCCGGCACACCGCACTCCCCAGCGCTGCAACTGACGGCTCCTCCACATGTTTCTATCCCCTCAGACCCGCTGACACACACAGCCACGCATCCTCTCTCTTCCTCTGACTCAGACACTGCTCAGCTCCACGGCTGTGCGGAGCCAGCCTTTCACAAGCTTCAGCTGGCTGGGAAACGCCAGGCAGATGCTGGGCTAGCTGGCCGCTGCAACAGGTAAACAGCCCTTCCTCCATCACCCCCTCCTTACTGACCTGCCTGCCCCCCGCAGCCCGGCTCCCTCCCCTTTCACACCCTCCAATTCAGCGGGTGCTGTTGAGCCCTTTGGAAAAGAAAAAGAACTCCGGCTCTTACCGGCCGCCAAACCCTGGCCCAAGCCAGCACCCTCTGCGTCCCAGCCAGCCACAGAGAGAGGAGGCACCCGGTGCAGTTTGGATACCGTCGGAGCAAGATCTGTCGTCCCGCTACGGGTCTTGGTCCCGAGGGCGTCCCGCAGGCAAAGGGGCCATCCCCAGAGGCAGAACCCCAAGGGGAAAGGATGCGCTAGGAGCTCAGCCAGAGGTAAGGGCAGTGGGTGCAGCTCCATGAACTGCTACAGGTTACACCATGGGGGAGGCAGCTCGGCATGGCTCAGGGCCCCCAGCTCGGCCTCAGGGCCAAGCAGGGCACAAGGGGAACTCGATGTGCTAAAATCCTGGACATGTGTGGAAGTGCAGGAAGGAAGTGGGGGGAGTGATCAGCGGGGAGGGGAGAGAATGAGATGCAGCGATGCAGACAGTTTACTCGCCTGTGACTCACCCGCCAAGGAGCGGGGGAGATTTTCTGATGTCTGGTGCCAACAGGGCTCCCTCACAGAGCCCAGATTTAGACACCTCTTGCCCGGACATGGGCCTTCTCGGTACAGAGCAGGGAAGGAAAGACAAATGCCCCAGTGCCAGTAACCGGGCCACAAACCCAGCATCAGGGTGTAGCCTGTGTGGGCAGGGATGCTTCTACTGGCTGGAACTGGGGCGGGGGGGGTTATGCCCGGGCTGCTGCTCCTCAAGGATGGGAGGTGCCGTATCGGATGACCCTGTGCTAACCACCATGGCTGGCAGACAGGCCCTGTGGGTGCAGGATCACCCTCCGCCATGCCAGGCCCCGTGGCATGTCTCTCGGCTGGGCGATGTGTCAGTGCTGAGGGCAAGGCCCCAGCCAGGCCTGGGCTCCTTGAAATTAACACAGACACTCAGTGCTGGGACAGCGCTTTCAGAGGGTGGGGGACCCGCCTCTCCGAGCAGCCCCTCGGCCCTGGGTGCGACTCCGGTGACTCCACCAGGGTTACTCCAGTGAGGAATTTGGCCCCTAGATCCTTCTCAAACCCCCTCCCCCTGGGATTGAGGGGTCCCCCTTCTCCCCTGCCCCTCATCCCCCGCAGGGCCCAGCAGAGAGGCTCCGCCATTTCCACCCCCGCCCCACACCCCAGCTCTGCTGTCAGCACCCCAGCCCCAGCCATGACTGCGGCCCCCACCGAGGCAGTTCCCATGGCAATGCCCAATCAGCCCCAGGCTGCACTACTCAGCCCCACTGAAGGCGGACGCGGTGATTGGTGGGGACAGGCAGAACAGGGTGGGTGTGAGCCCTATAGGAAAAGTGGGGGGGGGCAGGGGGGTTGCTTCAGCATGAGGAGGCAGCACTGAGTGGTCCCAGCCCCTCCGCTGCCCCCCCTCCTCCACCACATGATTGGGTGACTGGGGATACCCTGATCTAGGGCCTGATTCTGCAAGCAGCTGAACTCCCGCAGCCCCACTGCACTCCTGGGGGCTCCTGGCAGGAGACTGGGCCCATAGGAAGGATGGAGCCAGTCTCGGTTCAGTGGCAGGGCTGGCCAGTGTTTGGGACCCAGAAAGGGTCCCCCGATCGGTGGGTGCACCAGAGGCATCAATCTCAGCTTCCACTTGAGCCAGTGACTCTGGAGCCGACCGCCAGGGAGTACGGGCACGCGAAACTCACGCTGCCCCCCCCCCCGGCTGCCCAAGGCTTGCAAAGCACCGGGCTGCAGGTTCTCCCAACGTCCTCGTGGGGGGAGACCCAACAATCATCTCATTGGCCCTTCCCAGGTCCTGCAGGCTGACTCTGCCCACAGGATGATGGGCTGTGGTCCTGGCCAAACCCTCCTTGACATCAATGGGGCAGAGACCTGACACTGAGCAGGGGAGCCGTGGGAGCAGGGCCCTGGCTCAGCAAGGGCTGGCCCTGCTCTGAAGGGCCCAGTCCAGCCCCTCATGGGCCTAGGATACTAGTCCTGACCCACTGAGAATGCCCATGTCTCCTTGGTACCAGCAGGAGGCGCTCTCAGGAGGCTGAGATGGTGGTTCGGAGCCGTCACTCCTGTCTCCTCACTCCTGTCCCCATGCCCACCCCTCAGCTCCCCCTCCCCGCGTACTATTATCCCATGCCCTGGCCATTAACCCCTCAGCCCTGGCTAACCAGATCCTCTAGGCCCCCAGTTTATCGGGGCCAGGTTTCAAACATCATGTCCTGACGAAGATGAAGGCGAAGCCGTTCCCTGGTGTCTCCAGCTGGGAAAGGGCTCTAGGAGCCCACCCTGCCATGGGAGGGAGGTGGCACCCAACTTTGGGGTGTCCTGCCCCACAAGACGGGTGGGGAGCACGCTCAGAAAGAGCGGGGGGAACATTCTTGGCCACTGGGTGAGAGCAGGGGAACCGAAAACTGAGTTGGAGCTTTACAGACTGGCTCTGACTCTCCATATTCCTGGAGACCCTCCCTCCCTGCGGAACGTGAATGAACCGAAGCACGCTGCCCAGTCCTCTGTGATGGGCACAAAGGGTCATCACCCCCATTTCACATCTGGGGAAACTGAGTCACACTGAGATTAAGTTACTGGCCCAAGGCCACTTGGCTAGTTATCAGCACAGCTTGGAACTGAACCCAGAAGTCCTAGGTTCTGTCTGTCTTCTAACCACTAGGGGACACCCTCTAGCTAGACACAGTGGACAGGCTCAGGGGTGGGCTGTGCTCACACTGTGGGAAAGGCACCAGTCAGCAGTGCACTCCTGGGTGCCCCCCACAGTCACTCACCTCAGGAGAGGACTGTGCTCAGCAGAATGTGAATGTCTGGCTGCAGTTGTGTCCTGGCATCCGGCTGCAGGATGGGGCCTGGACGTGTCTTGTGGGTATCCCCGACGTGCCGTGCCCACGGGGCACAGGGCTAGCTCCGCTCCTGGAGGCATTCAAGTCCCTGAGCTCAGCATCAGCCATGAAGGGATGTCCTGACGGGTGTTCTCAATCTCCTCCCCAGACCCCATGCCTGCCCGCAACCAGTTGTGCGGCTGCAGCCGGGGGCCCAATGTGGAGCGCGGGAAGTGGTACGGGGTCCGCTCCTACCTGCACCTCTTCTACGAGGACTGCACCGGCGCCAGTCTGGCTGACGACGTGACCGAACCCCCAGTCTCCCGTGCCCACGGCGGATGGCCCTCCCTCGTCTGGAAGGTAAGAACCACGTCAGCACCATTAGCCCCTGCTGGGAGGTGCTCTGCTCCTGGAGCCTGGGGTCAAGGGTCACTCACCCTATCTGGGTGTCACCTCTGGGACGGTCAAGCCCCATCCCAGGATTTCCCCCCGGAACTCTCCAGCCCACAGTAAGAGCCTGGGTTCCTTCCCCTCCTCCCCGGTTTGGATTGCCTGGCTTGTCCCGTCCAGGGACCCTCTCTGGCCCCCCCGTCAGGAGGCTAGAGACCCTTCCCTAGGGCCAGAGGAGGATGAGACACAGCGTGCCGGAGATGCCGGGCAGTTCAGCCGTCAGGGATCACCCAGCTCTCTGGAGCGCAGAGTTGCCCGGCTGAGGCAAGTATGGCGCTGGCCCTCATCTGCCCCTCCCCAGGACCTCTCCCCTCCGTGCTGGCAAGCAGCAAACCAGCCCTGGGCTTCTGCGGAACCCACAGATTCCAAGGCCACTGTGATCAGCTAGTCTGACCTGTCCAGCACAGACCCGGGGACTTCCCCGAAATAATCCCTGTTTGAACGAGAGCCGATCTTGTAGAAACCATCCAATCCAGATCTAAAGCTGGCTGCTGAGGGAGAATCCCCACAGCCCTCGTTAAGTTGTTCCCATGCTGAGTTACAAGTGTGCACCTGTCCAGCTTCAATCAGGCAGCGAAGAGCTGATGTCTGAACACTGGTCACTAGGGACCCGCTAGGGACTCAGAGGAAAAGCCACCCCGAGCTGGAGGTGAGCCCACACTGTCCCAGTCCAAACTTCCCTTTTATCGGAGGGTCTCAACTTACTTCCCAGCACAAATCTTAACTCAGCCTCACAGCCCTGGGAGGGAGGGATCCTTAGCCCCTTTTTATAGAGGAAGAAACTGAGGCACACACAGGCTGAGACCAGCCTGTCTCAGGCCAGAAGGGGGGTGCAACCCAGGAGTCTTGACTCCCTGCCTCCAGTTCCTACCCCTTGAAAACGCTGCACATGCAAGCTAACCACCATGCTACAGACCCTAAGATGCAATGTCTCGCTGCTTCCCAGCTAGTCAGAAAGGAGGAAGGAGCTCAGCACTCAGGAGGATCTCAAGCCAGAGCTTCCCCATCTGGTCATGTGACGATGCAGGGTCACCAGATCAACTGTGCAGGTAGCCCAGAGATCAGCTGGCACCTCCCTGAAATGAATCAGCCAGCAGCACTGGATGCAATTCAGCCGCTGTGCTGGCATGGTCCCGGACCTCTCCTCCCCTCGCTCGAGTCCTCATTGTGCCCCTGCAGAATCAGAGACGCCCCATCCCCGGGCCGGCAATGAAAGCAGAGGCCCTGGGCACAGAATCAGCTCATCGGGCAACATTTTCCATGCGGGGCAAGAGAGAGGCTCTTTAATGAGTCTCGCTAAGCAGCTTCCCAAATGCCTAATCCAGGGGACCTACCGGCCAGGAATTTGAATCTAGAGCCCATGATTCTTGTGCCTGGTCTTTAGCAGCTGGCCACTGGCCTTGGGTAACTGCCTAGGGTTATCTGAGCTGGGGAATGGGACTCAGGGGTTATGGTGGGGGCCTCTCCATGGGGCTGGGGTTGTTCATTTGTCTTAGGTGCGCCGGGTGCCAGGCACTGCAAGAGACAGTCCCTGCCCCGAAGAGCAGATGGTCTAGAAACAAAGGATGGGAGGGGAAACCGAGGCACAGAGAGGGGAAAGGAGTGCCCAAGGGCAGAGCCAGGACTAGAAACCCAGCTCTCGGAGGTGCCAGGCCAGTGCCCTAGGCCATTCTGTCCCCATCCCCGGTGGTAGAGCCTTTCCTCTCGTTAGTAGCATGCTGACTGAGCCCTTTGCATCCCGGCCCCCAGGTGAGTCTCTCAGCTGGAGTGCCGCTCTTGCTGATGGGAGCTGCAGCTCTGGCCACAGGGTACCTGGTGCCCCCGAAGCTGGAGGGCATCGGAGAGGAAGAGTTTATAGTGCTTGACCTGCAGGCGATGGCGTATAACCATGCCCTGGTGACCTGCAGACTGGTGGGCACTGTCCTGTGCGCCGTGGCCGGGGCCCTGGGGGCTGCGGGCATCCTGGCGTGCATGCTGGGCAGGGCTGCACGAGGGGGCGAGGAAGAGGAGGAGCAGCAGCTATCGCCCATTCTGCGGGAGAGCCCCCTGAAGAAGCACAGCACCATCATCGTGCCGCCGGCGGCAGCAGCAGGATCACCGGCTGTGCCCTTCGGCACTTCGCAGATACAAAACATACAGCCAAAGAGGGACACACAGCTCCCCCTCCTGCCCCCCTCCACCGCTGCACCCACACCCTGAAGCTAAGAGCTCTTCTGTCTCCCCCCGTGTTACTGCTACACCCCGATTAACAGCCCCACTGCCCCTGGCTCTAAGGAGCCCCGATGTGTCACCATTCAGCACTAGCAGGAGGAAGGTGAGTGCAGCACCTGGACCCCTTCCCACTGCTTCATCTGCAGAACCTGGGGAGCTGCAAGTGGCTAAAGCTGAGCCTTCCACTGGGGAAGGGAGGAATGTGGAGGGAGGCTGTGGCCTGGCCCTGTATGTGAGAAGATCTGAGAACTGCTGGAGGTGCCTTCTGGCCAGGCCACCTGGCTCAAACCAGAACAGAAATGCCCCACCTGAGCTCAGGCTTACTCAGCCTTTAAGCCAATAGGATCATCTCATGCCACAGCATCTGGAGGCTGGGCTACAACTGCAACCTACCAGCAAGAAGGAAACTGTGTTCTGAGGTAGAGGTGGAGTATGATTGGCCATCGCCTAACGGACAAAGTCCCAACTTTTCTGTGTTCCACCGTCCTCTGCCCTGCTTCCTGGTCAGCTGTAACTGATGAAAGTGTCTGAGTACCGTCCAGCAATGTCCTCCTTCCATGCTGGTTCAATAAAGATACAAAGAAACTCAGGTTCATCATCAGTCATTTCCAGCATGACTTTGTCACAATCCCATGAGCCCTGGGTTTCACACGACAGCCCCTTCACCGTCCACCCACTCCCACAACTGAATTCAATTCTCTGCTTAATCAGATCACAAAATTATTTGACACAGCTTCCGCCCTTTAGACATTTTAAACAGCAGTTATTGGCTAATCTGATCAGTGGTTACAGAGGTGAAATGCCATTCAATTACTGTTTAGAATATGGTTTTAATGAAAGGCAGACACAGAATAAGGTTCTGTTAATTACTAGGGAGGAGAACAAAACATGCAGAAGGTAGAAAAGTCCAAGGAAAACCCCACAACAATCCTGCAGGACTCCAGCACAATTCCAAGTAGGGCGAGTTAGACACTGCCATTGACTTCGGTCACCTTCTTTTCTCAGATCTGGTGAGGCCACCCTGATGATGTCAGCAGTTTTGCACTGGTGTAACTGAGAGTGGGATTTAGCACCCATGACGTGGGCCTTGATATTCCTATTACCTTCAATGTGCCCTGAGGGTTGGGTTTTTGAGACAGGAAATTCCTCTAAATCAACCCACTTTCAGGAACAGTTTCAGTTTTGACAAAATGGTAAAAATGTTTCCTCAAAAAATTCTTGACCAACTCCACCCCAGGAGTTCAAAAAGCATGACTCAGGGCCCCCCAGGATGGTGAGAATGGCTGAAATCATGGGATTTTAAAAATAAAAAATGGGTTCTTTTTATTTGCTTACTGGTTTGGGGGCTTTTAGGGGTCAGGTTTGCAAGCTTTTCTCTGCAACAGTGGGATAGAAATGTACTTTTTTTTCTTCAAGTGAAAGCTGAGTTTCATATAATCACATGACTCCAGGAGCTGGGGATTGAAAGAAAAGACCAAATATCTTGAGACTCACAATCAAATCACGAGAGTTGGCAGCAAGGTTAATTCAAGATATTTGTTAGGAGACTCCATCCTGTCCTAGTGGAAATGGACAATGACTTGACCTCAATGATTCAGGTCTTCGCCACCTCACAGCTGGACTACCACAAAGTAATATACCTGGGCATGAAGTATTTAGGAAAGTCCAGCTAGTATTGATTTTGCAGGGCCATGGGGCAGTTCAGACCCATATCCCATTCATCCAACTCCCCACCCCCATTGGGGACTTCCGGGTTCAGCCCCTCTCTACCATGGATAAGCTCAGACGCTGAGTTCAGTCCGAATGACAAGAACAGACTCGATCCAATGGCCCCATTCAGCACTTCCTGGATTAGGGCTGGCTTTTAGGATATTCCTGTGGAAGTTGCCAGTGCCCCAGTCAGAGAGATCAGGGGAATCCATGGCTCGGGGCACGTGACACAAACCAGGGGAGGGTGTGAGCAGGCAGGGAGCCCTGGAGGATTATGAGCACTCCCTGGTGAGGAGAGCCTGTGCTGGGCACAGCCAGCCAAGCCATGTCTGACCCTGGAGGCATTCATGGCCATTCTGGCCCCCTACCCCAGACTGCCAAGACCCATGTGCCTCTCTTCCCCTGCACGTGCCCTGGCCTCCCCCGAGCTGAGGCAGGAATCCGGGCGGCCCCGTTTCCGCACGTCACCGCCTGGTGGAGCTGTGTGCTCAGAGCTCAGGGCTGGAGGAATGGCAGTGCCAGGGCTCACAGACAACAGGCTCCTGAGGACACAGAGCCTGAGAGCAGCTTTCCAGCCAGCAGCAGAGGTCACCTCTGCCCAGTGCCCCGAGCCCTGAGCTCTGGGAGTGCCTCACGCCTGCCTGGTGGGGCCCATCACCTGCCCAGCCCTCTCTACCACGCTGGAGCTGGGGCTGGCTCAGAGCAGACCCCAGGGAGCAGCTCAGGCTTCCCTGGCTCCCCGACGAGGGAACTGACCTGGGAGAAACATCCCGTTTCTGCTCCTTATCCCTTGTTCCCTGACCTGTTGGCTCAGGTCAGGTGCAGAATCGCTGGGGCCTGGGACCCGACCTCCCGGGGCAATGGATTCAGTCTCGATTGCTCTGCTGGCCGACCTGGATCCCAAGGCAAAGCCCCCTCCACCTCCAACTGCCCCCTGCACTCCCCCTCTGATAGCGTCACTTTAATGCAGGTGGGTTTTATTCATTGCTAGTGCGTAAATATGGGGACGTGGGGCAACCCTTTGCCTCCTGCCCTGTTTGCCAGCACTCTCAGCCCCTCCCCTCGGTCCCCAGGTAAGTACTTTGTACCATGCTAATGACTTGCTTCCACACCCCTTTCCATCCACAAGGATCCCATGGAATGGGGCAGCCTTAATGATGCTTACAACCTGGCTGGTGCTCATTGAGTCTCCACAGAGCCTATAGGGACTGCTTCCAGCAATCTGCACACATGGGGCCCAGTCTTCACTGGCGGCAGGATCGAGCCCCTGCATCACATTTTTGCAAAACTCTGCATGCCACAGAGGCCATGCGTTGCCCCATAAGATCTGGGTCAAGCTCTCCGGAGAGGGTTCGTGCAGCATGCAATGAATTGTAGTTTCTGCAAACAGCTGTGGGAGATGCTAGGAAAGTGGGGAGAATGGGCCTGATGAGGGGGAAGGGGAAGGAAGCCTGCCCCGAGCTCGAGCTCGGGAGGGATGGCTAATCTCAGATTTCCTGCCTTCAGCTCCTTTCTCATGAGCCTCGCCCCCAGGATCAAGACAGGGTTGGCAAGCCCCGGTGCGAGCAAGTCATGGGCCTAGTCCCTTGGTGACTGAATGAAGGACGAAACAAAAAAGTGAATGAAGAAGGAAGTGAGAGAGGGAGGGGTGTGAGGACGAGGGGAAGGTGACTTCCAGGGCATGGGAAAGGATGAATGAAGCAGCAAGTAACTGGAGGAATGAGTGAAATAGGGAAGGAAAGAAGAAACAGAGGTGATGTGGGGGCCGGGACGGAGACGGGGAGGAGAAATCCAGAGCAGGGGCCATCCCCAAGCAGGCTGGGGTTCCTCAGAGCTTCCCCTGGCATGTGCTTGTGTACAGGGGCCCCACAAAGCACAGATGGGGCCCTAGGGAGAATGGGTGAGGGAGGCAGGCAGCTCCTGGGAAGGGGGGCAGGAGGGGGAGGCAGCAGGGGTGACTGGCCTTTCCCCTTCAGGGTCTGGCTCCCTTGGCGCAGACAGGATGTCCTGTGGCTCATCGGGAGCTCAGTGTTGGTTGGGGGGAGACCCGGAGAGCAGCCTGCAGAAGGAAGCTGAGTGTTTCCTCCTGCACAGGCAGCATTGAGCAGTGGGGGAGGGAAGGGAATCAGCACTTACGGCCCCCAGGGCTGCACAGCAGGGGCACAGCCCTGACAGCGGTCCTTCCAAAGGGCTTCCTGCCCCGGCACCCCCCTATCTGTTACCCAGGGAGGAGATGAAGAGGGCCCAATGTCGCTGCAGCTCAGATTCTGCACCAGCTCTCCCCAGGCTGCTTCCACAGCATGCACCAAACGTGGTCACATCAGCCCAGTCCTTTAGCTCCTCTGCAGCCAGCTCCCATGCCCCATTCCCTCCCACAACCCCCGTGGGAGAGTGGGGGATGCATGTCGCTCTGCGTTCCCAAATGCAGCCAGGGCGCCTTCATCACTGCAGATAGGCCAATGGTGGCAAAGGCCAGGACTGGAGCAGATGTGAGATTCCCCCCCATGCAGTGATGCCTGCTGGGAGGAGATAGGGCTAATGCAGCTGTGAGAGCCTTTGTAGCTAGTGCTCCTGCACCATGCCCTGCAGTGCCGCCCACTGGGAGAGGCTGGGAATACAGAAGGTGCAGCTCTCCCTTCCTCGCCGCTCCCCAAGGTGCAAGAATTCCCAGCCATTCCCTGGAGCACACTTCTGGTTTTGCATCGCTACGCCATCCCGGCCGTGTGCAACCGCTGCTCCCGGAGACATGCGCTGCTTTGGGCGCCGGTGCTCGCCACGGGGCTTCTGGAGCGTGCCGGCACAGAGCCTGGCCCGAGATGAATGGGAAAGATAAAAAGAGCTGCTGACCGAGAAGGCTGAGTCAGCCAGCAGCTCCCAGCAGCCTGGGTCATGGCAACAGCTGCGCGAGCGGAAGCCGGGCATTCGCTCTGACGCTGACGTAGGCTTGACTGTGCCTCCTGCCACCAGAAGGAGAGCGGTTCTTTAATCCAGCCCCGTTCTGGGAGGGCTGCATTCAGGGTCGGCGGAGCCACTGCCCGGGCCTGGCCTCGGGAATAGAAGGAGGCCAATGTGTTGTGGGGTTTGTAGGTTTATTTCATTTCCCCAGTGATGCAATACTTTGGCCACGGTGTTTATTCGAACTCCGGGCACAGAGACATACATATGGGACTGCCGGGAAGCGCTATGGATTCCAAGCACGCAAGGTGACTGTGTGCAGTGGCGACCTCCTTTGTGCACTGTTTGTACCTGGTAATGGAAGCTGTGTGCAAACTGGCTTGAAAATCTGCCCTATTGTTTTGGGTAGGTAGAGAGCTTGGCAATAGCTGAACCCCCACATCCAAACAGCCCACAGCTGTAGGGGAACTTAGATGCAGATTTGTATCCAAATTTGGTGGGGGCCTCTTGTCTCTCTAGTGGGCCAGACACAGGCCTGGGATCCAAGCCCCAAGCCCTGGGAAGTCTGAGCTCGCACCCACGGGTAGTCCAAGGGGGTTAGTAAATGGGTCCAAGTGGAAAAGAAGGTTGAGTTCCAGGCAGTAGCTTCACCCCTTCTGCTACAGTCACTTTCCCAGCTGCGTCTGGCTTGCCAGGCGGGGCCCGGCTCCCTGTATCGGACACACTCTGTGACAGACCTGCCAAACTTTTGAAAGCTGAGCGCCCACAAGAGAGCGAAACCGACCGTGCCCCCCTCTCCCACCACCCTGCCATCTGCTGTCAAAGGCCGACTCATCTGAATGTGAATACCCCAGTTTGTCCTGCATGCCCCCACCTCGGGCCGTGCTGCTGTTCAGGGAACAGATCTGACAGGCAGCAGAAAACTATTTCTGGGTCACCCACGGCATGGGGTGGGGTCCTTTCTTTGGAGAGATTCTGTTCCCCTTCTTCAGCCCCAGAGGTGCTGTCCCTCATGTGATTCCATGGCCTGGTCCCTGCTCACAGTCTCTCCAGCATTACAGACAGGCCCTGGCCTAGCTTGGCTGCAGCGGTGAGGAAGGGAGCTCTGAGTGCTGGGATAGGAGAGGGGCTCATCCCCCGGCAGGCCTCCCCATTTCTGGAAAATAGGGTCTTTGGGAATCAGGCAGGCACCTCGGGGGAGGAGGGGAACGGCTCTGGCGAACGGAGCCAAAAACCTGTGTGACGACGCATGGTGAAAGCCAGTGGACTGAAGGGAGGCAGTGGCTCAGTGGCGTTGACCTGACGCAGCCCAGCTCCAGACTCCACCATGGTCTCCCATGTGCACATATGGGCTGTGGCTTCACACATGTGTGACTGGAGGATGGACGCGCCATGCTCTGTAATGCACACCCCAAAGCGCACAGTGGGCATGGCAGAGGGTTAGCACGTGTGCACACCTCCAGTCTCAGGCAGGAGCTGCATGTCCCCAGGAGACAGCGGGCAGCCTGCAGGGCTGACGGGGAGCCCTTAGTCAAGGACACTTGCAAAAATGCACCAACTTTCATCACCTTGCATCTCCCCTGGCCCCTCCGGACTCCCTGCCTTGCGCTCCCGCTACTGGCCGGAGCTGTGCACTGCATTCGCTCCTTCCCGCTCTGTTCAGCGGCTGGGGTTACCATCCCCGCTCCCTTTCCTGGGCCTGCATCACTCGCTTCTGACTCCTCAACAGCCCAGGCTGGAACAGGGGCACTGCCAGCGCATCAGCCAGTTTCCTGCCCCTGGCCCCAGTGCAGCACACTGCAAATCACTGCACAGCTCAGCGTCTTCCTGCGCCGGTGCATCACCACCACGCCCCTCCGAGCCGCACATGCAGGGCAGTGGGGGGCCGCTGGCACTGTGATGGGCCCAGCTCCCTGGTGCCAGAAGGATCCTGTCCCACCGGCAGCTCGGCAGGGGACCAGGCACTCTTGGAGCGCAGCCAGGGCCATTGCGTAACCCCAGACAAACTCGCATGGTGTAATCACACGGGCAGTTTCGCAATGCCTCCGGTGTGCCACAGGGCATAAGTGTCAAGCCCGGTGGAGTCAGGCCCCAGCCCTGTCGAGGCTGGTCACCAGACAGCTGGGCGAGCTGGTGTCTGGGTACCACTCTCCATCCCTGTAATGCCTGGGCACAATAAGAATCCCCTCCCAGGTCCTGTGCACGGCCATGCCTGCCTGAGTCAGACCCATCACCCCAGTGGCTACGGCACCAGCCCCTGCACATCACCAGGCGGGTCCAATTCTAGCCCCCTCTCACCAGGGGCGAGGCTTTGGTCATTGCACCCCGATGGTGCCCGTGTCTGACTTTAGAAACCCGCAGTTCTGGTACCAGCAACACCAGCCTGATGCCAGCACCAGTGTTCCCTGCTAGGTCTGTTCTTCCATCAGCAGGGTGCTTCCACACCCACCTCCACGTATACCCGGCAGCACCCCCGAGACACCAAGTCTTGAGACAGCCCCAGTCACACCAGGCTGCCTTCCTGCCACTGCCCTGGCCTCCTGGTGCCAGCAGGTCCAGCCCCTGGGGAGCTGGGCAATAGCTGGGCAGGGACAGCGGTGGTCCCGACTCCCTAGGAGAGGGGAAACAGAAGCTGCTGCTGATGCCCTGAGCCTGGAGTGAGCTCCTGACCCCGAGTGCGTGGGAACGCGCGTTGGGAAGCGGATGTAGGAGGCTGGGCGGGCGGCGTGGGAGCCAACTTCCCGGAGCAGGGAGGGGGCATTCCAGCCATCTGAGGAATGCGCTCCCTGTCCTGGGGCCCCGCCGGGCCGGCTCACAGTCCCCTCTGCTCTGCCCCTCGCTGGCTCCCGGCGCGAGGACTGCAGTGGGAATCCTGCCTCCCGGGGGCCACTGCCAGGGGCCGGCTTCTCTCCCACCCTCTCTCTGGTGCTGCAAGGCCAGTTCTAGTAGGCCCCGGGCCACTCCCTGCGCATCCAGCACCATTAGCCTCCTCCGCCCTGGCCCTGCCCCCTGGGCCGCATGCTCATGGAGTCCCTCCAGAACGAACGGCTCAGATCCTCCCTAGACCCTGCCTTCGGACTATGCCCCCCGCCCCCAAGCCCACCCCTGGCTCCCCCTCCTCCACCAGGAACTTCTGAGCCTCCACTTCAAAGCCCTCCACAGCTCAGCCCTGCTCACCCTGTCTGCCCCATGGCTACAAGGTGAGCTCCCCCTTCACTCTGCCCACAATGCCAGCCTGCTCACCCGCTCCTCCCTTCATGCTTTCTCCCATGCTGCCCCTTGTGCATGGGGATTTGGGGAACATCCCCTCCCGCTCATGCCTGCAGAGCTCTGGGCACTGCAGGGCTGGGGGAGGGAGCTGCTGGGACCACGGCTGCTGCTGCTCGTTGGCTAATTATACCAAGCCGCTGTGCATGCAGCCCACCTGGGTTTAACTATTCTGTGGTCACTGTTACCCCACCCTCCCTCTCCCCCTTCCCTGCACGTTAGTTTCACCCACTGTTAGGCCTTATTGTGAGCTCTTTGGGGCAGAGGTTATCATTCAGCACGTGTGTCCAGTGCCTGGCAAGATGGGCCCCGATCCAGACTGGCAAACGGGGCTGCTGGCAGAAGAACAGAGCTGTGGAGCCCCTCGAGGTTTGTGTCACAGCATCCCAGGGGACCCCTTACAAAAGTGGACTCTGGCCAGCTGCACCCCACAGCTCAGGATGGGTGCCCTAGGAAAGCCGTGGGGGGAATCCCAGGTGAGAATCACATTGAGAAGGAGAGTTTGCCCTACAGCTGCATGGGGATGTGAGTGTGTGAGATCACACCTAAGCAGATGGCTGGCTGGAAATGTCTGAGTTTGTTCTTGTGGCTGTGACTAAAGGTGCAGTAGTATGTGAATGCCGAGTGATGAGACTAATGGCATGTGGATCTGTTCATAATTGTCTATAGATGTGTGCACAGGGCTGCTCCTGGTGCGTGTGTATTAGTTAGGGTTGTGTGTATTAGCCAGAGAGAGATTCTGTGTGTATGTGCACACAAGTGTGTAAACACAGGGTTGGGTGCAGTAGTTGGTGTTACATGTACTGGCACATGTGTGATGAGCTCACTCCTCTGTGGATATGTGTGTGTGTTTTGAGTGTGTCCATGGAAACGTGTGCTCCGCTGGGGGGAGCTGGTGTTTGGCAGCAGCTGTTTGCCACCAAGTAAGGGCGGCATGTGGGCAGAGCTGAGATTAGGGATCGGTGGGGCCTGCCACACAGAACAGGGAAGTACTGAAGGAAAGAGACGGGCCACATGCCAGAACCGTGGTTGTATAATCCGCCAACCAGGCCACAATCCTGAGAGGTTCTGGTGTAGGGTTACCATACGTCCGTATTCTCCCGGACACGTTCGGCTTTTTGTTTCTTAAATTGCCATCCAGGAGGCATTTTTAAATATCTAAAAACGTTTGGGATTTTGCCATTATTATTTTTTCCCAAAGAAGAGTTGATCATTCAAGAAAGAGAGTGCATGTTGATCATTTGAGAAAGAGAGTGAATGTTGATCACTCGAGAGAGTGCCCGCTTTTTCCCCCTAGCTCCCAGCCCTTGTGCCACGAAACAGCTGTTTCGTGCGGCTGGGAGGGAGGGGGAGGAGGGGGAATGCGGCAAGCTCAGGGGAGGAGGCGGGTCCGGGGCGGGGATTTGGGGAAGGGGTCCAATGGGGCAGGGAGGGGGCGGAGTTGGGGCCAGGACTTTAGGAAAGGGGTTGGAATGGGGGCGGAGAAGGGGTGGGGAAGGGGTGGAGTTGGGGTGGGGCCAGGGGGCGCAAGCAAAGATCCCCTCCCCCGTGGAGTGTCCTCTTTTTTGAAAATTCAAATATGGTAACCCTATTCTGGGGCAACACAGGGGGCTTGGCTATTCGGCTTCCCTGTTTAAACAGTGCCTGGCTGCTGAACTCGGGTTACATCCAGAAAGGGCGACGCAAGCTGCTTCCTTCTCAGGAGCCAGCTCTAGCAGAGAAGGCTCAGGGCTGCGGGTTCTAGTCCTGCATCCATCAGTGACCAGCTGTGACCTCAGGCCAGTCACTGCTCGTCAGCTTTGCCATCTGTAAAATGGGCACAACAGCCACCGTGTCATTGGGAAGCTCTGAGATCCTACGATGGGCAAGACTCTAGAAACCCAGACTCGGCCTCCCCTTTGCTGTTTCTTTTCACACAGCTGCTTGTTCAGCAGACAGTGCAGGCCCAGATAGATGTCCCCCGGGCTCAGTGCCCAGGGCCTTGGGCCGAGCTTTCTTGGGGTGTTCATGCTTCTCCTAGCACTGCAGCTCTGGCAGTGTCAGGCCGGGTGGCCATGCCAGGCATTCTCCAGAGCAGCTGGGGTGGCTTTGCAGTATCCACGGACAGCTCTGGGAGTGAGGGATGTGAGGGATGAGCCTAGGGCTGCCTTTAGGGATGGGTCAGATGGGTCCATTGCAGTCCCGGGGCCGACAGCCCACCCAGGCCGCAGTGGGGCATGTGGGTTCAGAGCGCAGCAGAGGCCGTGCTGTGTTCTGTGCCCCATCCCGTATAGTCTTGCCTGGCCCTGGGAGCTGAGCAGAGCTGTACGGGTCGAGGCTCAGAGAGATGCCTTCCAAGAACGAGCCAGGGGCTGCAGGAAGTGGTGGTAGTGACTCCGGAGGGGGCTCTCTCCTGGTGCTAGGAGGCACTGTCTGACCTGGGGCCCAGCCCCTCCCTCGTTCCCAGAGATCCTGGCCCCTTTTGGGGAGGGATAGGAGCCCCGGCACCCTGGATTCCGGGTGACCCTCCACCTAGCTTCATCGCTGCTGCAGGCTCCATGTGACATGGGATTCTTCACTGCTCCTCCCAGCCCCCTGCTCCGCCACAGCCATGGGGCAGAGCCGCTACTGCCCCCCAGGCCTGACGAGGCCTACACACACAGGGCAACATCTCCTTCCCATGGAAACCAGTGGCAGACTCCACTGAGGGGATGGGACCTGGTCATGGATGCTGTACAAGGGGGACATCAGCTGTTAGTCACACGCTCGCCAACCAGCCTCTTTGCAATCCCAAGGCTGGCGCTATTAACACTGTGCCCTAGGAGGCAGTGGGGGGGCCAAAGGAGGGGGATGGGGCTCAGACTTGCCTATCCCCAGGGATGGGGCATTTTCAGAGGAGCTGCTCATGGGCAGAGCCGGGGTCAGCAGCACCAACAAAGCCTTCCTGTTGTCTGGCCTCCTCCATAGGGTTGTGGGGCTCCCCCGGAGCAGTGCAGAGGGGCGGGCACGGGTGCGAAGTGCTGCCGGCCCGTTGGCCAGTGTGCGAGAGACCGAGCCATTCCTTGCAGGGTCGGCACTAGGCAGAAGCAGATGAAGCAATTGCTTAGGGCCCCGAGCAGCTCAAGGGGGCCCCCCGTTTGCTTTTTATATGGGGGGGGGCATCCAATGGGCTAGCACCGCCTCTGGCTCTTTGCATAACCCTCCTGATGCAATACTGCATACCTCTGGCAAAGGCTTGGCTGCCTTTCGGAGAAGAGGAGGGGCTGCTCGGGCATGAGCTCAGGGAGAACAAGGGCCAGACTTTAAAAGGAGAGGAGAAGGGAAAGCACAAGGAGGGCGGGGGAGTGGAAGGCAAAGGCAAACTCAGGGCGGGAAGTGGGGAGTCCTACCCTGGAAAAGGCAGAAGGGTTTCCGCCCCTACCAGGCTTCTCCATTCCCCACCCTGTGCCCCTGCCCTGGCTCTTGTCTTCCCCTGTCTAAGCCACAGAGCAAAGGAAATATCTGCTCTCCTGAGTGCTGGACTTCAGGACTTCACTGGTAGGAGAGGCAGCGAGAGCAGAGGACTGAGCAACAGGACCCAGGAGTTCTGGCTCCTACTCCCAGCAGATCCCTCTGTGGCCCTGTGCTAGTCCCCAGATGCAGGCAATAACTCTGAGCAGGAGCTAGGGGTAGCGCAGCGCTTTGCAGGCGTGAGAGCAGAATCTCAGACCCCCGCGGGCACAAACGTGGCCACAATTCCGTGCTGAAAGTGGATGCGCAATTCAAGCGGTTGTATGTGCAAGTGACCAGCTAGAGGTTTAACTGGTTGTTTGCACTTGCCGTTGCGTCGATCCGGAGCTGGAGCAGGAAACGTGCATGCTGCTTAGGGGTGCACAGGCAGGGATTGGAAAACGTGTCCCCCAGAGCGCACTAGAGGACTGGTGTGAACACTCTGTGGTGCAGTGCTCTTGCTCCAGGTGAGGTCTGCTAAGAGGTGCAGTTAAATGAAGGCTTCCAGCCAGGGGACCTGGCTGGCTGGACATAGACACAAGCGTGCCCAGGGTGCACCCTAGGGGCTACCTTCCTTGTTCCACTTCTGGTAATGCCACTGCCCTGCCTTAATAAGGGCCTCACAGCCATGTCCCTCAGCCTGGATACCTGACACCCACAGAGCCTGGACTGCGCCATCCAGGAGTCCTGCTCCCAGCCCCACGGGGGATGGCTCGGGCACAGAGCAGTCCTCCCAGCAGGGCCGGGCAGTGGCTTGTATTTTTGAACATTGCATCTAAATTGTGTGGCCAACCAGGCCAAAATACAGGCTGCTTGCCAGACAGGTGCAGGGGTGGGGCAGGGTGGTAGGTATGTCCACAGTGGTACAGTGCCCCCCCTGCTTGTTCCCTGCGCTTTGGGGGGCAGGGAAAGCATGTGCGTCTCAGACCCACCGCTTGTGCCTGATGGTTCGTGGGGAGAAGGGGCAGTTTATGCCCGTCATCTGGTGCTATGATGGATCCCAAGCTCTGGCCAGCAAGAGGCGGTGTCTGAGAGAGGAGTGTGTCACGCTCTTGTAGAGCAGCTCAGCGGGGGTCCCCGAAGGAGGAGACCTTCCAAGTGCAGCCAGAGCTAGTGGCATGCCTGGGCCCAGGGCAGGCGGTAGGGCCTCTGCAGGGTGGTTTGGACTCTGGCGCTGTGCTGGGTTCCCTGCAGGGACAGGGCTCTTCGGGAGGCTCACGGGGTCGTTGTGGCATTTGGAGGGTGTCGCGGCCGGAGTGAGGAGCAGCAGCAGCCGTCGCAGACTCAGGTGCTGTCTGCACTGACCTGGAGGCGTGCTCGTGCTGCATGAACTCCCGCAGAGACAGCTCTCTGCTCTAACGGCCTCAGTGGAGACCGGGGCCTGGCATTTTTCCCGTGTGGTAGTTAGGGATGGTTGGCCTATTTCACAGCTGCCGGCAATGCTAATGGGATAAGCACCAGTGTGGGTGTCGGTGCAGGCAGGCTCGGCGTGGCTCTGGGGGGAGCGTTCAGTCAGTGAAGGGAACTGGCCGAGGAGCTGTAAAAGCAGGAGGTTCGCTAAGGTACTGACAAGGCTCCATGCTGCAGAGCGTATCCCTTCCCCTGGAGCCTGCCTGCCTCCGGCTCCCATCTGTGCTCCAAACAGCCACTGGCCTGATGCCTGAGCCCCGCCAACCTGAGCCAGCTGCCTCCTGCCATAGGGCCAGGCAGACAATCCACTCAGTACAGAGGAGACATGCAGTGTCCTGGACTCTGCTGAGACCCTGCTGGTGCTCAGTAACAGACCTCAGTGCAGCTGATTCTGGGGGACAGCTATTTGTGCTTGCCTTTGGGCCTGGGTTTCATGTGGTTTGCACAAGCAATGGGGGCCTATGGTCCCTCCTGGCAGGTTGGCGCTCCAGGGAATGTGCAGAATCAGAGGCTGGCCCTGAAAATCTGACCCACACATTTTTTATCCTTTCATTAAGGGGCCATTAGATTTTCAGTGTCACAGCCTGATCCGGGCAATGCCCAGGGCCGGGGTTTGGGCCCCACTGTCTGACCAGAATGAGACTGTTTTACTGACTTGGCACCATTGGCTGCTCCAGTGTGGCTGTGTGAACTAGTCATTGCGCTGCCGGGCTGCAGAGCCGGAGACAGAACAGTCCCCGGGGCATAACTCCTGCGCCCCCCTGTGGGCCAAACTCCCACTGACCCCAGCCGGAGTTTGCCTGAGTACCTGGGGAGTCGTGTTGTGGGGGGAGTTGAACAAAAAGGGCAGGGAACTGTCTAGTTACTGCTTGAGGCCTGGCTCTTTCGGTTCATCTCCTCACACCACAGTAAGGATGGATTCAAAACTACATGAGAACTTTTGGCCCAGTGGGTAAAGTGCTCTGTGCTACCAGTCACCTACCCCCGAGCACACAGTACTGCCATGCTAACGCCTCATGCTCACCTAGTTCTGACTCCTGCTGCGTAACACAATGACCGCAACATGCCACTGTAATCCCAGGGGTGCTCCCCGCCGCTGGGAACCACAACAGAACAGCTGAGCCGCCATGGGAAAAACATAACGCAAAGACCAACACTCGGCACCTGCCATTCCAGCACGGACCAGTAGGGGGAAGGAGCATTGTCCCCGCTTTGAAAAAGAGACACAAAGGGGTCAGGGACTTGCCCAAGGACCCCCCAGAGGGCCAGTGGCAGAGTTGGGATTAGAAGCCAGGCCTAGAATCTCAGCCAATGCCTGCTTCTCCTGAGTTGCCGAGGGAGAGCTCTCCAGAAGCCAGGCCTTTCTGGACCTTCTCACAGGCTGCCTGGGATTATGGGAGAATCTTCTGAAATCAGCCCTTCCCTAACCCAGGGTCGGACTGCTTGGGCTGGAGAATCCTCCCCTAATGGGGAGTCAGGGGCAGTTCCTTTCGGCTCTCCCAGCCAGCCCTATCTCAGCTCCCCCACTTCCTTCCCTGGGCGTTTTTCAGGATGTATGAGGCAGATACAAGTATTTCTATTGCACCCGGGAGCCAGAGACAGGAATGGACACCGTCATCCTGGGGCCTGTCCTGATGCTAAAGTTCTGCTTTCCCCACTGCAGCACTTTAAAGGCCGGGGACTCTGGAGGGATGTGGGGTGAGAACAGGGCACGAGGGTCCGAACCATCACTCGTTGCATGAACCAAGCAGGTGTTTGAGGTTCTCCAGGGTCCAGATGGGTTCTGTAGTTCCCTTTCCATGTTCGGATTTGGGGCAGGGCAGTGCCAGGCAGGTACCAGGAGAAAGGCAGGTCTGTCTGTCCATTGACATTGCACTTCTCATTGTTGAGCTTGTGTTTGCAGCATTTCTGTCCCCAGGTCTGGAAGCAGGAGCGCTGGCAATCTCACCCTCGCCCTGGGATGTGTCTGGCCCAGATTTACAAGGTTGAGAGTAGGAGAGAGGAACCCTGGAGGCATTTGGAGCCAAGCTCTGCAGCTGAGCCCTGGCTCTGTAACGGGCTGAACCAAACCAGGCTTCCGACGCGGATCTGGACCTGAACATTTGAATCATTTGCTCTGCCCAGAGTCAGGAGGCCAGACGCCCTGCACTGTACCGTGGCTGTCATGGACCCGTGACCATGACTGCGTCTGCGGCTACCCTAGGGGGATTCCGGAATAGGGTGTTCAGGGGAGCGTAAGTAGTTACTAGGCACCCGAGCCTCGGGCTGGCAGTGGGCATTGCCCGGGCGTAAAGGTCTGAAGGCTTGTGATGGGACAGCAGGCACTGCTAGCAGCCTGATCTCTGGTGCCCCTTAGGTAGGTGTTTCCCCCAACCCACCCAAGGCCTCTCCTCTGGTCTATTGGATGTCACTTCCAGGCCGCCGTGGCTGCAGGCAGGGACATCCTGGGACAGGCTGGTACTCTGCAGGCAGGGCTGAGCGGGGCGAGGCAGCCCTGAGAGCCCCACTCACTAGCCTGTAACTGGGCCCTGCTGGGGCTGGTGTCAGCTCCAGGCATGCGGCATTAATGAGTTTTCTCTGCTCTCAGGCAGCGAGTGGGCCGGCTCTTCCTGTCTGGTGGGGAAGGGAAGTTCCACAGATGTGTGCTCACGCCACATCTCCCCACCTAACTACAAGCTGGACAGCTTCTAACTACACCAAACTCGTCTCCCCGCAGGTCTCAGCCCCCATCCTGTGTGCCCTGGATAATCCCTTCTGCTCAGGTCAGTCCAACAACGACCTTGCAGCATCCAGGGCAGGGCAGTGCTCAGAAATGCACGTTCTGGCAGCATTGCCTTGTGGGATGCCTCGGTTGCCCATGCCAGGGTGCCCAGCCTTGCTGCTGGGAGCAGGGGCTTTGGGGTAGCTTGCAAATCAGCAGCACTGCATTGTGGAATGGGGCTACGGGGAGCAGCTGAGCTGTTGAAATTGCAAAGGTTGCGGCTTCCCATCTGCACCAGGCGATCAGACGCTGTGCTGATAGGCCTGTATACAGCCGTGAGAGGAGAGAGAAGAGGCCGTTGTCAGTGTCACAGATTCTGCCACACCTGAGCTAGAGACCTCGTCCCCCTGGCCGGCTGACGGGTGGGCACATGGTGCCATGCTGGAGCTGCAAGCTCAAGGCATTGCAGCCGGCAGTTTGTGGCAGTGGCTTGTCTCCTGGGCCTGGCTACACCCAGAGAGCCCAAACCAGAGCCTGCAGGAGCTGCCCAGGACAGAGCACACCCGCTGGGAGGCCACAGAGCGACAGCAGTGGAGAGACACTTCCTTGGTGAGCATGGGCTGCATTCCAGACACAGGACAGGGCGGAGGGGAGCCAAGCAGCAGGACTTTCTATTTCACCAAAAACGAAACGGGAGCCTGGACTTCCCCAGGGCTTAAAACGCTGCATAGTCTCCGAGGCCATTTGTGGCCAAACCTGGCAGGGGTCCAGCCTAAACAGGTTTGAGGAAGTAGAGGGGTTTCCCAGCTGCACCCATGCCCGCCCTGGCAGCCATCACTGCTTCCCTGAACAGGAGAGGGAAAGGAGAAATCACACCTCAGGCAGGACTCTCCTGCACCTGGCAACACACCAGGTAGGAGCTGCGTGGTGCCCAGCCTCAACTCTTCTAGTGCTGCCTGGCTGCCTTCCACTGTCGGACTCAGCCCTCTGCACTGGCCTGCAATGAGCTGGGGCTGCACAGACCCCCCTTGGAATCCCAGACCTTAGATGCATCATTTCCCACAGCTGCTAGAACAAGCGACGCTTCTGCACTTTCCTGGAATCCAGCTGCTCAGAGGGCAAGTCTCAGTCACTGCCAGCTGCCCAGCCAGGATGGGACTGGAGGCACCTGCCCCAGCGTTCTCTTTGGCTGGAACGCTGGGCCCTGGCGGGTCAGAGGTGCAGAGCAGAGCAGAGCAGCGTCTGCCTGGGGCCCCTGGGAACCACACAGAAATACTGCACCATGCACCATCCACGTGGGCCCAGCACTTCACCTTCCGCACACAGATTCTGGTGCTGCAGCAGCACCAGAACTGTGGGAGGAGGCCAGAAACCCCATGCCAAACCCCCGAGGACAGGCGAACGCTGAGCAAGGTTTGTGGTTTAGGAGGGGGAGGAGGGAGCCAGCCCAGCTCTGTCTCTCCTTTGTCAGGAAGGAGCCATCTGCTGCCTCCTGCCACCCCTCCCCAGTGGGATTCCCCTCCTGGAGGAATGACGACTTTCCCACTGACAGCTCAGTTCCCGGTAACAGCCCTGATGAGGCCATTTTCCAGTAAGGGCTAGAGGCAGCAAAAACACTTTCTCTGATAGACATGGCAGAGAGAGAGCAAGAAATCAGTGGACATCCCGGGCACCTGTGACAGACTCCCTACCTGAGACACTCACTCTCCTGCCACATCCACCTGCCCCTTAACATGGGCGGTGGGGAGGGAGGGCCCGGACCAAAGCCCCAAATCAAGGCACCCTGAATCCTGGGGAAGACCCACATCTTGACCGCATGTCTGTTTTTAAAGGTCTAGGGTGCACTGGAAGGCAGTAGAAAGACAGCATGGCGGGGGCGGGGTGGGGGGGTGGGGACCTGAAGGAATCTAGTTGGTTTGGATTGTTCTGAGTTAGACTTCCTGAGACCTAGCATCCCTGTGCACCGTCAGTGAGCACTGGCTAGGCACGGCAGGCTGGCTTCCTGCTGATCTCACCCGCTGCCCCAGCTGGCCTCTGCATGGGCACCCTGCCCCTGTGCTCTCCCAGCCCTCCTGGGTCCACCATGAGCCCACAGCAGCTCCAGCCCATCCTGGGCAGCGTAATGGGACTCGAATGACAAAGAGTTAAAGGAGAGTAACGTAATTCATGCCAGTCAATGTGGGGTTATGGGAAACAGCCTGTCAAACTCACTTCATATCTTTTTTGGTGGAAATTGCACATTTGGCTGACAAAGGTCATTGATATAATAGGCCTGTTTGACTTGGGACCACACAACATTTGGATTAAAAAAAACTCACCTGTGATATCAAAATCAACATGGCGCATATGGACTGGATTGCTCACTCAGAGGTCTCAAAATGTAACCGTAAATGGAGACTCATAGCAATGTCAGGCTGGAAGGGACCTGGAGAAGTCAACAAATCCAGCCCCTGTGCTGCAGCAGGACCAAGCAAACCTAGATCATCCCTGACTGGGATTTGTCCAAGTGGTCTTTAAAAGCGCCAGTGACACGAATTCCACAGCCTCCCTTGGAAGCCTGTTCCAGAGCTTCACTGGCCTGAGAGTTAGAAAGTTTTCCCCAATATCTCACCTGAATCTCCCATGCTGCAGATTAAGCCCATTACTTCTTGTCCTGCCTTCAGTGGACGTGGAGAACAATTCATCACCGTGCTCTCTAGAACGGCCCATTGCGGATAGGAAGGCTGTGATCAGGCTCCCCTCGGTCGTCTTTTCTCAAGACTAAACATGCCCAGTTTTTAACCTTTCCTCATCAGTCAGGTTCTTGAAACCTTTGATTGTTTTTGTTGCTCTCCTCTGGACTCTTTCCAATTTGTCCACATCCTTCATATAGTGCAGTGCCCAGAACTGGATACAGGGCTCCAGCTGAGGCCTCCCCAGTGCCCGGTAGAGCAGGACAATTACTTCTGGTGTCTTCTGTACAACTCTGCTGTTAACACACCCCAGAATCATATTAGCCTTTTTTGCAGCTGCATCACATTGACAACTCCTATTCAGGTTGTGGTCCACGATAACCTCCAGATCCTTTTCAGCAGTACAACCATCTAGCCAGTGATTCCCCATTTCGTAGTTACGCATTTGATCTTTCCTTCCTAAGTGAAGTGCTTTGCACTTGTCTTTATTGGATTTCATGTTGTTGATTGAATTCAGACCAATTCTCCAATTTGTCAGGGTCATCAAGTGGGTGACAAAACCATCACTGATGACATTTGCAATTGACACAAAAATTGGGGGAGTGGTAAATAACAAAGAGGACAGGCCACTGACTCAGGCCTGGGTGGCTTGGTAAGCTGGGTGCAAGCAAACAATATGCTTTTTAATGTGACTAAATGTAAATATGCACACCTACGAACAAAGACTGCCAGCCATACGTACATGAGGGGGGACTCCACCCTGGGAAGCAGTGACTGGAAACGATTTGGGGGTCCTAGTGGATAATCAGCTGAACATGAGCTCCCAGTGCGATACTGGGGCCAAAAGGGCTAATGCAGACCTGGGACGCATAAACGGGGAAATCTCAGGTAGGAGCAGAGAAGTTATTGCACCTCTATACAATAACAGCTGGAATCCTGTGTCCAGCTCAGCTGCCCACAATTCAGGAAAGCTGTTGATAAATTGAAGCGGGTTCAGAGAAGAGCCATGAGAATGATTAAAGGATTAGAAAACCTGCCTAATGGTGATAGATTCAAGGAGCTTTATCTGTTTAGCTTAAGAAAGAGACAATTAAGGGGTGACTTGATCACAGTCTATAAATACCTACATGGGGAACAAATATTTGAGAATGGGCTCTTCGGTCAAGCAGAGAAAGTTATAACATGATCCAATGGCTGGAAGCGGAAGCTAGATACATGCAGATGGGAAATAAGGAGTAAAATTTTTAACAGTGAGTAATTAACCTTCGGAACAATTTACCAAGGGGCGTGGTAACACCAGACTGGATGTTTTTCTAATAGATTTGCTCTAGGAATTATTTTGGGGAAGTTCTCTGGCTAAGGTCCCTTCTGACTTTTGGAAATACTGGTCCTGTCCCAACATGATGGCTCTCCCTCTTCTCAAGGGCTCCCTGCTGCTCATCTCCAGTTCCCTCTGTCCTACAGCCTGCAGGGCTTAGCCAGGAAGATAGTAGCAAGCCCTGATAGACTGCCCTTCTGGGAGGGAAATCCGCTCCCTGCTGCATTGTGAGATTCCAACTCTAGGGTTTGACTAGTTATCAGCTGAGTGCAGCCATGAGACTCCAACCACGAGCGGCTCGTCCCCAGGGCTCTCTGCTGCTGTCCTGCAGTCAAGTCGTCATTTTTGCTGTGAAGTCACCAGCACCGGCCCCTGCCCAACATGCTTTCAAGCCTCTGCTGAAGTTTCTCTCTGACTCACTACATCTGTTTGTTCTTCACCTGCAACACAGTGTCCCCCTCGCCCCTCACATGAGAGTAGGGATGGGCTCCAAACACCCCTGAAGCCTGAAGAGTCTAACCCCAAATCGGGAGGTGCTCAAAAGCCAGTTCTGGGTCCACTGTTCCCTCTAAGATGTGTGCATGTGTGCGCGCACACAGATCCTAAACCCCACGCACATGGCGAAACAGCGCGCGCACAGAAATTTGCACAGAAGCACTACAATTTGCACAGAAGAATTTTTTTGCGCACATGGCCTGTCAAAAATTAGAGGGAACATTGTCTGGGTCCCTATCTGGCAGCTTGGGCCCCATCATTGTGAAGTTTCAGCCCTACCATAGCATGGCAAGAACCTGCCTAAGCAGGGCCTGGTAAAGCCTCCTACAGCACCAGGCATCTACTGGCTTCTCCACTTACCCAGTAACTCCAGCACTTAACAAAAGCTCTGGAGGAAACAAGCCCTTCTACTGGCATGGTCCAGCAAACTGGGCAGGCAGGAGACCGGGCTTATCACAGGCTCTACCATTGACCCACAGGGTGGCCTGGGGCAAGTGGTTGCATTTTTATGTGCCTCAGTTTCCCCAATCTGGGTGTGGGGCTAGTCATGCACTTAGCAAGCCACCTTCATAACGTGCACTGAGTCTATGGATGGAGAGTGCTAGCCCAGTACCATACTATTTACCTGAGCAGGACGCTTCAAGGAACAGCCCCGCTGAGCTGTGATCACCAGGATTTGGCTGCTGGGCCACGTGGGATAGTCAGAAGTTCCCACTGGCTATGTTTGCAGTGTAGCGAAATGCAGCTGACTTCTCAGGGCTTGAATCCTGGTGGGAGTTTTGCACCAGTAGAGGCTGGAAGCCAGGGTGAGTCGAATAGTCACAAGCCCTGCTCGACACCAATGCAGTGCGTCTATATGGGGGAAGTGCCCTGGCATAACTATCCCGCTCCAAGCCACAGCAGGCCCCCAGGGCTGGGAGAGCAACTGGGCGCAAATGTGTTACTGGGCTCTGCTACCTTTCCATTCAAGTGCTTTGGCCAGTGATGACAGGTCTCACCCACTTCAGCCTAACCACCAACCACCCCAGGGCTTTAAAATACCCTGGCTGGACCAGGCGCCTTTGATGAAGCTGTAGTGGGAAGACAGAGGGGGAATCAAATGGGAAGCCATCCTCCCTCCCAGTCCCCATCTCTGGAAGGTCTGACAGCCATGGGATGGCAGGAAGGGGCCGGACAGTGGGAGGAAAAGGGCTCTGTTTATGAAGTCGCAGGGTGTGACAGGTAGCCAGGAGCCTGTCTGAGCAGCACTCTTTCCTCTGACGAAGATGTACTGTCCGAGTTTCCCAACAGTGCATGCTCCCAATCCCTGCTGGAGCTGGGCTAATCACTCGGCCAGCCCAGAGCGAGAGAGGGAGCCAGCTCTGACCCAGGGCTGCTCACTGCATCTTCATAAGGATCAACTCTGCCTCCAGCTCACCTTCCTGGGGTCGTGGATTCCCTCTCGGAGGAGACTCTCCCAGCCAGAAGTGCCCCGAGAACAGCCTCGCGCTGACACTGTGCCAGCTGAAAGGGGCATGGGCGTACAGTATCCGGGGTCAGAGGCAGCTGACATGAGCCCAGACCCCTGGTGACCCTGGGGGGTAGGGGTAAGTGAGGTGGTGCTGCACTGTACACAGCTGGGAGACTGGCTCCTGAAGCCTCATGACTAACCCGCTGTGCATTGGGTTGTGCTGGGAGCGTGAGACCTCGAGTGCTGGAATGGCTGTATCTTTAGGCCTATTATTCCACGGGGTTACCGTGGCGTAGGTGATGGAGGATGGCCTGTCTGCCCCAGCACAGTGGCAGCCCTGTTCTTCCCATGGCCAGCAGCATGGTCTAGTGGACTGAGTATGGGTCTGGGAGCCAGGCACTTGCATAGCTCATCCCAGCTCAGCTACCAACTGGGCTGGGGACAGGGCTCCCGGGTTCTGTTCCTGGCTCTGGGCAAGTCACTTCCTGACTCTGTGCCTCCCTTTCCCCAGCTGTCCCATGGGCAAAGTATCATTCCCCTTCTTCACTGAGTACCTCATTCATGTACTGTGCCAAGTGTTGCTATTCCAATCCTGGGATGTGTTCGGCTCATTTCTCTTGGAGACTTAGCCAGATTGTTACTTATGGCATTGTCTAGAGCAGGTGAAAAGAAGACATGGGTTCTATTCCTAGCTCTGCTGCTGACCAGCTGTGCGAGCTTAGGCACGTCCCTTTCTCACCCCATGCCTCAGTTTACCTAGTTGTTAAATGGGGATAGAAACTTCCTCATTGTAAAGTACTCTGAAATCCTCCAAAGCCAGGAGAATGGCAAACGTTAGTAAGGGATTGTGCTAAAATATCCCCAAAGCTCCCACTGTAAGTACGTTCAGCTTTTAGTTGGTGACCAGCTCTAGCCAGCCGATAATTTCTCTCATCCCTAGGAAAGCTGCTTGAGAGATTTCACCCTAGTGCTTATCTTAAGTGATCACTCTCCTTACAGTGTGTATGATAAACCCATTGTTTCATGTTCTCTGTGTGTGTGTATATAAATCTCTCCTCTGTTTTTTCCACCAGATGCATCCGATGAAGTGAGCTGTAGCTCATGAAAGCTTATGCTCTAATAAATTTGTTAGTCTCTAAGGTGCCACAAGTACTCCTTTTCTTTTCACCCTAGTTAGTGGTCATGATCTAGTCTCCATGTCATACCGCACTTGACTCAAGCAGGAAACTTTCCCTTAGACTTTAGTGTTAATATCTCCCACGTGCTTCTCCCCTAAGGCCAGGGGGACGCATTACAGCACGACGCCCCTTTGCAACCCCACAGCAACTGCCTTGAGATAAGAGCTAAATTCACGTCATTGGTTAACAGCTGGTGGCAGTCATTTATAGCAACAACAACTGGAATCTTGCCAAGCCTGTGTAGAACAAAGGCAAACAGGGGCCTGACGGGACGGGTGGTACTCACAGGGAGAGACAGGTTGGGGGGCCGAGCACCAGTGGCACTGGCAGTGCCAGGGATGGGCACAGCAATAAGCGCAAATAGGCACATGAGCAGCAGGAGAGGGGACACTTTCAGGTTGTTGGGGTGGCACCTGGTGCCAAGGCCCCCAAAGCACTCATCTGTCAGCCAACCCCCCAAAGCCTGGAATCTGCTCAGAGACCACAATGATGGACACAGTGTAAGATAGGCAGACACTGATGAGGTGCCTCTCAGAGACACCCCACAATTACCCCCCTCCCCCAAAGTGAGCTCCTCCAGGTCCCCAACCAGCCTCCAGCACCCACAGGCCGATCCATCCACCCTCCCCTAGAGACATCCCCGAACTGAGCAGGCTACCTTTTGTATGGCAAGGCCATGGTCATGTGCTGCCCTGCTCCTTAAAGGCACACGTGGCATCTGTTGCTCTTTGCACAACCAAATCAATATGGAGAACCCACCAGGGCGCAGCTGGGTCCCAAATAACTGGGTTCACTAAATATATGCAAATGGGCATCCTGCTGTCTGCCTGGTTTCTGGAGGCTCTAAAACAAAAGAACACAGTGAGGGCCACTAGAAGGCTCACCAACTATTTAAAGGGATACTGCCCAATTCTTACACACTCTAGTATGTACCCTCTCTTTTAAAGATGAATCTCTCTCAGTTCTTTCCTACCTCACTGGGAATATGCTGGCTCCTTTCCTGTTCCTCTGGAACTCACCACCTTCTTGGATCTTGTCTAAGCTAAATAAATTTAGGTCATCTGCATATGTTGCCACCACACTGCTCCCCCCTTTCCCATTTCATTAACAAACACCCTAACCAACACCAGTCCTAGTAGGGAAGCTTGTGGCACTTTGATCATGATGGAGACTGACCCCTGCACTGAAACTGTCAAAGGGTCTGTTGCCCAATGGAGCATTTGCAACCAGGGTTCGGGGCTCCCCAAAGCCCTGACTCCAGGATCAGCTCAGCTCTTGCTAATTATGCTTGCTATTTTTCAGCATGTATTCCACAGAAAATTTCCGGAAGGAAACAGAGCCATTTGCTGCTGCTCATCACAACAAACCGTACAGGATGGAGGCAAAATTCCTCTGAAAGGAACTGCACGATATAGGAAACGCTCAAAGATCACACGGCCCCCACGTCAGGGAAGTGCCTTGCACAGCTCTTCCACTGTGGGTATTTTAAATCTACCCTTGAAGGTTTTTCCATGAAGTTGGCAGGGATTTGTGGACCCCCGAACACACACTGCATCCCCCTGCTTTGCACTCTCTACTTTATATGCACAGTACCGCAGCCCCCCAAACCAGGAGCATGGGATGGGAACCCAGCAGTGTCATCTGGTAGGCGACTGGCATGGTTGCTGAGATGTGCTCTCTCTCCCCATCTGCCCCTAGCTCCTGCTGTCCCAGGGACTAAGTGAATGGGATTGGAAAACAAAGATGGAGTCTCCCTCCCATTGTGGCACAGTCAGAATGAAACCTACAAAGATCTATTTTGTACAATGAAAGGGAACGTTTCCTCTGGCTCCCTATCCGCAGGGCTGACTGGGTAGGTCTCATCCTGCTCTGTCTGTGATTCCATGATCCCAGCAAATGCTTTCAGCTAGATTCCAGCAGGTGTCCAGGGCCCGCCGACACTAACCCACAGCGTTTTCTGTAGTGCTTGGATGGGCTGGTCAGCTCTGGGTCCAAGTTCCTTGCATTTACTTGGCTTTGGAGCGGAACCCAGAGCTGGAGCGTGGAGCAGCTCCGGAGCAGTGGAGCTGCAGGCTTTTGCCTGGAGCTGGAGCAGAACCGGAGCACAGCTCCAAAGCCCTGCTTGGCATTCTACAAATAAAGATCATAACAACGCTCATCCTATAGGGCAGGTGCAGCAGTCTCTGAGAGCTAGCTACCAGTTCCTTCCCTGTGAGCGACTTCTGCACCTCTCATGGCAGGGTGCCCGGTAACAGACCTAACAGCTTCGCCTTATCAAAAGAGAAACAAGGTTGCTGTCAGCAGAGGATAGGAGTCTCTCCTTCCGCCAATTCAGTTTGATCTTGCCTTGACATGAGATGTAAACCCAAGGCACTGAGCACTTAGGGTTCTTAAGAATCCCTCCCAAGAAGACTCTCAACAAAAGTCAGAGGGTTTGCCCTGGCGTTCTGGCCAGATTCCAATCCAGGTCAATGCATTCTGCCTCAGCTGGAATCCTGTCTGCAGTCCTGGGCCCCCATGTTCAAGCAAGACGAATTCAGACTGGGGCAGGTGCTCCTGGGATGGTCAGGGGATTGGGGGCCTATGGTCTGAGAGAAGACTAAGAGAGCTTGGCTTGGTTCGCCTAGTAAAATGAAGGCCAAGCAGGGATCTGACCGCTCTCTACAAATACATCCGGGCTAAACACCAGGAGTGAGAAGAGCCATTTAAGCTAAAGGGCAATGCTGGCACAAGAACAACCGGGATAAACTGGCCATAAACAAGTTTCAGCAACCTATGCCCTAGTGTAGTGCCATAAACAGTGACTTGCACTGCCGGGCCAGCTCACCATAGGGATTATGGCTTGTCAGCACAACTAAAGTGGAAGGCTGGGATCTGGGAGGCTGGCTGGGAGCAGAAGCTCAGGGCTCCAGTGGCTTTGCCAGGTGGCAAGCCTGGAAAATGATTAGAAAGGGAAAGACGGGGCTTGGCGGGATGTGCCTGCTCCGATTCACCTTCAGCTGCTCTGCGCTGTGGCATGAATTGTGCAGCTCCTTGGAGCCAGGCCTCCCCTTCCCCTGACACTCAGCGCTTGTCAGCTCAGTGCGCTGCTGGCTGGATAACGCCACTGCTCCCACCCTTCCCTGCTTCACCTGCGGGGGGTGGCATGAGCGGCTCGTGAGTCCGCCCTGCCAACATCCAGTGGCTAGGGGTAGGCAGAGGAGGTGCAAAGGGCAGGGGCAGGCCAGTGCACTGCCTCCAGGGGCACAGGACCCGCTTTCCGGGTTGCAGCTGTAGAACTGCAGGTCCAGTTTGGTGCACACGTTCAGCATGGTGGTGAGGGGGGCACAATCAGGATAATCGGATGTGCAAATCAACTTGGAGACCTCTCAGGTGCAGGACAGTTATCTGCTGCTGCATGGAAGTGTCTCACGAGACCCGTCTCCTCACTGCCCTCGGTTTTGGGGAGTCGGTTCCACAAGTGGGTGCAGGCAGACCAGCAGTCTGTCACAGCAGCCTTGCACCAGTGCAAACAGCAGTGCAAAGTGCAGGGCAATGGGGAAGGGGGGGCATTCACATTTAAGCTCATTTTGCATAGGTGCAGGAGGAGGGGCAGAGAGGGGATCACTACTGAATGTCTGGGCTGTAATATACTGATCTGCCTGTATACAGGGCAGTGCTGTGGGCAGACATGGCCCTGTCTCCCCGCTCCCCCCGGCCCAGAGTTTTCTAGAGGCCCGACTAGCACCCATCCCTGGTATTTTGCTTTGAAACCAGCCACCAAGCCGCTCCAACAACCAGGACACAACGCCAGCCAGAGCTGGGGGTGCCCCTCTGATTCTAGGAGCCGGGGGCGGGCGAGGGGAGCCGCCAGGGCCGGTGTCATCATACCGCAACCGGACGCGGGTCTGAGTAATTCGAGCCTGGGCGTGGCGCAATGCCACCCGGCGGAGGGTTTAGGGCGAGTGTGAACCTCCGCGTGTCGTCACGGCAGGGAAAGCGGCGGGGCGGGTCCGGCCCGCGCATGTTGCAATCCGGAGTGAGTCCAGCATCAGCCGCGCCGGCAGCCGGAGGGAAGGCGCCGGGAGAGGAGCGCGGCAGTGGGGAAGCTAAGATTAGCTCCGCTTTACCTCATCCGCCGGGATCTGGGAGGCGGAGCCGGGGGGCCGGGCGATGTGAGCCTCCCCGGGGCAATCGGAGCGAGTCCCGCGAACAAGGCGCCAGCCGCATCCGCACGGAGACGAGCCGCTGCCCATCGATCGCCCCCCGGCCGGGGCTCGGGGCAGGACCCCCGGAGCAGAGCAGCCCGGGACAATGGCGGATCGGGGCGTCTGAGACTCCGGGAGCAGGATCCTCCGGGATCGGCCTGCGGGGGTCGCTCCCGACCGGCAGCCAGTCCCGAGCCTCTCCCCCGCCCGCCCCCTGAAGGTACAGCGCCCTGCTCCCCGGGCGGGGGTCCCCCTCGGGCCGCGCTCCGGTTCCACTCGGCCGGGCTTTGCGGGGAGCCGCCCCGGCCCCCCGGGATCGGGCCAGCAAGCGGGGCCATTCTGCGCCGGGATTGGGGCTGGGGCTACCCGGGGGCTCAGGCTGCGGGGTCCCGAGAGCAGCCAGCCCGCTGCTGGCGGCCGAAGGCGAGCGCCACCCGTGGGTGCCCCTGGCCTCGGGGCAGTGCGCACGGGGTAGGAGCGAGGGTGTGTTTGGCTGGCCTGGGCCAGGCGGGGGGGGGGCGATTGTCCAGTGTTGGGGAGCAGGGGGGTGCCGGGCTCGGGGTGTCCAGTGTTATAGGGGGATGTAGCTGGTATTGCCGGGAAGGGGGGGTGCCCTGTGTAGTGGGGTGTGTGTGTCCAGTGCTGTGGGGGGGTGCCCAGTGCTGTGGGGAAGGGGGGTGCCCGGTGTTGGGGAGCAGGGGGGTGCCGGGCTCGGGGTGCACAGTGTTATGGGGGTATGTAGCCGGCGTTGCGGGGTGCCCGGCGCTGCGGGGAAGGGGGCGCCCGGACCCCCGTTGGCAGCCGTGACTCAGCCGCAGCAGGACGGTGCAGCGCCGGCTGGGAGGGTGGAAAACGGCGCCAGGCTGCCCCCTAGAGCAGCCAAGGCCCGGTGCAGGCTGCCGGCCTCACCTGGCTGTTGGGGGGGGAGGGGGGCTCTCTTCAGTACTTGTCCTGCAGGCTCACCCCCCACCATCAGTAGACACGCACTCACCACCGTTGTTATACTGTGAGACACACACGCTCACTAGCATGACACGGACATGCACTCACCACTGTTATCACATGGAGACACACACATGCACTCAGCCCCATTATTGCCCTATTAAACACACCCATTCATCCTTATTACACAGAGAGAGACACCGTCATGATACTGATTTGACACTGACACACACACACACACACACACACACACACACTCACCCATCATTGTTACACTATGAGACACATGAGAGACATATTGTTACACTATGGGAGAGACAAACCCATGCTATCATGACACACACTCACCATTGTTACTCTATGAGACCGTATCATTACATCATCAGACGTGAATGCACAAACACATCCTCCTCAGACACGTACCCGCTGGTGCTGGCTGGCTGGAGCCTTTACTGCTTTGGACAGGACGTCAGCGGGTGGCAAGTTTTCGACAGAAATACTTCTCTGTTGGCTTTGGGTGAACTCAGGCTTAACTTAGGGCTTTCTTCTATTCACTGTAGTAATTATAGTTAATCAGAACCAGCTGTTCTGAATGCCTAGGTCTTCCTTGATAGCAGGGTGGCACAAATATCCTTCTTGGGGAGTTGAAGCAGGTGCTTTTAGCCCAGGTTTGTGCAGACTGTCTTATTATAGATTCATAGATACTAAGGTCAGAAGGGACCATTCTGATCATCTAGTCCAACCTCCTGCACAGCGCAGGCCACAGAATCCCACCCACCCACTCCTACGAAAAACCTCACCTATGTCTGAGCTATTGAAGTCCTTAAATCGTGGTTTAAAGACTTCAAGGAGCAGAGAAGCCTCCATCAAGTAACCTGTGCCCCAAGCTACGGAGGAAGGCGAAAAACCTTCAGGGCCTCTTCCAATCTGCCTTCCCAACCCCAAAATGCCTTCCCGACCCCAAATATGTCAATCAGCTAATCCCTGAGCATATGGGCAAGATTCACCAGCCAGATACTACAGAAAATTCTTTCCTGGGTAACTCGGATCCCATCCATCTAATATCCCATATCAGGGGATTAGGCCTATTTACCCTGAATATTTAAAGAGCAATTAATTACTAAAATCACATTATCCCATCATACCATCTCCTCCATAAACTTATCGAGTAGAATCTTAAAGCCAGATAGATCTTTTGCCCCCACTGCTTCCCTTGGAAGGCTATTCCAAAACTTCACTCCTCTGATGGTTAAAAACCTTCGTCTAATTTCAAGTCTAAACTTCCTGGTGGCCAGTTTATACCCATTTGTTCTTGTGTCCACATTGGTGCTGAGCTTAAATAATTCCTCTCCCTCTCCTGTATTTATTCCTCTGATATATTTATAGAGAGCAATCATATCTCCCCTCAACCTTCTTTTAGTTAGGCTAAACAAGCCAAGCTCCTTAAGTCTCCTTTCATAAGACAAGTTTTCCATTCCTCGGATCATCCTAGTAGCCCTTCTCTGTACCTGCTCCAGTTTGAATTAATCCTTTTTAAACATGGGAGATCAGAACTGCACACAGTAATCCAGGTGAGGTCTCACCAGTGCCTTGTATAATGGTACTAAAACCTCCTTATCCCTACTGGAAATGCCTCTCCTGATGCATCCCAAAACCGCATTAGCTTTTTTCACAGCCATATCACATTGGCAGCTCATAGTCATCCTATGATCAACCAATACTCCAAGGTCCTTCTCCTCCTCCGTTACTTCTAATTGATGTGTCCCCAGCTTATAACTAAAATTCTTGTTTTTAATCCCTGAATGCATAACCTTACACTTCTCACTATTAAATTTCATCCTATTACTATTACTCCAGTTTACAAGGTCATCCAGATCCTCCTGTATAATATCCCGATCCTTCTCTGAATTGGCAATACCTCCCAGCTTTCTATCATCTGCAACTTTATTAGCACACTCCCATCTGCATTTGATACAAACTGAATACTTAAGGCTGTAAAACTGGAAACCAAGAGCTAACTACAGCGCATGGCAGGTAGTAGCCCCACCCAGTATATGTCTGTATGGACCCGGAGCTGGGGTGCTCTCCGCATGCTGGAAAACAAACCTGTGTTGCCAGAGCAGCTCTGTTCGAAGGAGATGGAGGTGCCGGCAGAGCAGGGATTTCCTGGGTTTTCTTTCTTGAAGCGACTAGTGTCGCTCTGCAGCTGCATCTTGATGCAACCCTTCCATCGTCTTGTTCTGCAGATGAGTCGAAACGTTCAGGTGATCCCTGTGGCGTCTCCACTCAGGAAGAAACGGCTGTACTTCGAGGATACCCCTGATTCAGAGGCCTCAAAGCCCAAGCGTCCCCGGTTGGGTCCAGTATCAGGACTCACCCCATGCCTGCAGCCCCTTGCACAGCCACCTTGTGCCGTGGACCAGGACTCCAGGGTCTTGCAGATTGGACCTTACATCCTTCTGGAGCCCAGGGAAGAGGGCCACTCCTACAGGGCTGTGCACAGGCACACGGAGACGGAGTACAGCTGCAAGGTACAGCAGGGTTTCTGGTGCCAGTCTCTGCAAGGAAACAGAGCCGGGTGTTACTGGAGATTATGTGCCCTGGGGAAGTCTGTGGGATTCAGACTGTTTATGGGGAAATGCCATGGCACTTCATGCACTGGTGGAGATGCCCACTGTGGGGAGCCCCCTGGGGGCAGCTCTCTGGGGACACCTGTGCAGTGGTATGCTGTGCTTTCTGGGGCCACCTGTGCAAGCCCCTCTGGCACTGGTCTGTTAGACTGGCAAAGGGCAGGTGGGCCTCAGAGCCAGCATGGGCTCTGGCTGCAGAGAACAGCATTGGCAAGGGGTTTGTTTGGAAAGTTTCTCCATCCCCAGCTGGGGTCCCCCTCAGGTTTATCAGCTCCCTTCCAGCCTGTTGGGCGTGGGAGAGAATTGGACTTCCACGAGTGGACAGGGGATGGACGGACTTGTGTCCTCTGCTGCTGGGCAGGGAAGATACGAGACCCGTACCAGGATAGTGGGTTCCTGGTCCATGCGTCCCCTCTCCTTGTGCCTCACGTTCCTCCTAAGCAGTGCTGCCCCCTGGTGGCTACATTGTGAAATTTAAGAGCCCCTTTCAGAGTAGCAGCCGTGTTAGTCTGCATCCGATGAAGTGAGCTGTAGCTCACGAAAGCTTGTGCTCAAATAAATTTGTTAGTCTCTAAGGTGCCACAAGTCCTCCTGTTCTTTTTAAGAACGCTTGACCAGCATGGCACAGGAGAGTGAGGTATGGGCAGATCGGAGACCTCCTGCCCCCGGTTAGACGGAGCCCTAGATCCCTTGAGGCAGCAGAACTGTAGACAGGAGGGAGCGATTGCCTTAAGGCCTGTGAACAGCCCGGCCCGCGCCATCCCCTTGCCTTTCTTTCCGGGGTGCTTTCCCTCATGCCCAGTGTCGTTCCTCTTTTAGGTTTATCCGGCAAGGAATTACCCAGAGACGCTGGCCCCTTATAGGCACCTCTCGCCCCACCCCAACGTGGCCCAGGTTGCTGAGGTGATCCAAGGGGACCAGAATGTCTACATCTTCTTCCAGCCTGGCAGAGGTGACATGCACAGCCACGTCCGCTGCTGCAAGCAGCTACCCGAGAGAGAGGCTGCTAGGCTCTTCAAGCAGATGGCTGAAGCGGTCGCCCACTGCCATAACCACGGGGTCATCCTCCGAGACCTCAAACTCCGCAAGTTCCTCTTCGTGGACAGGGAGAGGTGAGGGTTGGCGTCCAGTTTAGCCCTTCAGCATCAGGGGCCCCGCAGCGGGCTTGATGGGGAGCAGGACTCCTGGGTCCAGTGCATGGGAGCTCAGTGCATTTTCCATGTCAATATGATTGTTGTGCAGAGCCCAGTTGAAGCTCTGGAATGAACTCTCCATGTGTGCGGCTGTGGCAGCCTTGCTGGACACCAGCTGTCTGACCCCAGGAAAGCCAGGGGAAGAGACAGCAGCTTATTAGTGCTAGTGGAGGGCGGGATTCCTGAGCCCCACTTCCATTCAAAACCTGCTTCTCCAGCCAGGCTGAGCCCACGTGCCCCCTGCACATTGCGGAAGCTCCTGGGGCTTCATGTTTTGTGTCCACAGGGCCACTGATCACAGCGGCATGGCAGTGAGCTAACAGACCCCTAGGGTGTAGCTCAGGGTCATTCTGGCTTCAGCTTTCATTCTGGGCCCTATTCCTTGCATAGCTCCACAGAGGTCTGCTTGTGCTGCAGGGAATTCAGACCTTTGTATCCTTGCAGAGCCGCCAGGGCTTAGCTTTAAAGCCGCCTCCGATGGCACCTCCCTCCAATCCCTGTCTTGGTCACTTAAGAAGTTAGTTCCCACCTAGTTCTCTGGGGCAGTACCATTGTCTCATGCTAAGAGCTGCTGTCTGGGAGTCAGGACTCCTGGGGTCTAGCTTTGTGGCCTACCTACCTAGCACGGTTGGGTTGCAGCTGATGATTAACTGGGATTAATTTCCCTCTTTCTCTGCAGGACAAAGCTGGTGCTGGAGAACCTGGAGGACGCCTGTCTTCTGAGCGGCCCAGATGACTCTCTGTCGGACAAGCATGGCTGCCCGGCATACGTGGGCCCGGAGATCCTCAGCTCCAAGAACTCTTACTCAGGGAAGGCGGCTGATGTGTGGAGCCTGGGTGTGGTGCTCTACACCATGCTGGTGGGGCGATACCCCTTCCAGGACACTGAGCCTGCCATGCTCTTCAGCAAGATCCGCCGGGGGGTCTTCTCCATCCCGGATGGCCTCTCCCCCAAGGCCAGGTGCCTTGTCCAATGCCTCCTGCGCAAGACCCCGTCTGAGAGACTGACGGCTCGTGAGATTTTGCTCCACCCCTGGCTAGCGAGCAGTGGTGCTGCCTCAGAGGACTTGTGCACAAACCCCTCTGGGGAGCAGGGGCTGGAGCAAGTTGTGCCAGACACCTGGAGCCAGGAGGAGGAGGAAAATCTGCACAGTTAAGCATTCAGAGGATCCCCAAGGATGCATTAGCGAAGGGGCCCTCCATGCCCCCAGGGAACCTTAGACTGTCGGATGCCCCAGGCGAAGTGGGGCTGGTGACTGTTTGTCTAAGGGGGGTTGCTGCTCAGATCCGGGTAATGCTGTGGTGGCCCCAGCAGGGCCCAGAGCCAGGACTTGCAAACCCAAGTGCCTCAGAGGGGGAGCTGTGGTTGTCCAGGCGCGTGTCTGAATCCTGCAGAGCAGGAAAGTGCCTTAGCCTGACACGGCGATTCAGGGCGGATGGGACTAAATGGGAACAAGCTTCCAGTGTGCCCTGGTCTTGGGGGCTCCCACTTACTTGTGCCAAAGAACTTGTTCAGACTCTGATCACCAGCAGTGCCCTCCCAGAGGGATGGTGCGATTCCCATTCTCAGACATAGGGCTCTGGAGGCAGGGAGTGGCCAGGGAACTGAGGCAGGCCCTGGCGTCTCTGGGTTCTGCACCAGTCCCTGTGTCTGTGTAGGAGCAGGATGGGTGCAGAGGGGGCTGAGTTCTGATACCAGCTTCCTGAAGTGTGTGTCTGGGGGGGGAGGGGAGCCCTTTCCCAGAGGGCAGGAGGACAGCAGGTATGGGAGGGCGTTTGAGGAGCTCCTTGTATTGTGTCACCTGGGAACTGAGCTTTGCTGCAGCCAGGGCAGTGGCTCCGTGGAGCTTGGAGGGTAGAGACGCTAATGGGCAGAGCAGAGAAAGGGCTGCCGTCTGCTGCGGTAGAGAGGGATGCAGCTGGGTGGGAGCGAGAACAAGACGGGGGTGGGGAGGGTTCCAAGGTCATGTCAGATCAGAGCCCAGGAGCTGGATGCAGCCTGTGGAGCCCTGTGGGGTGCCCACGACCACCTCCCCTTCCCTGTGTAGCTGTAGCCCATACAGACTACAAGTCCCAGTATGCAGTGCTCCCCCTGAATCAGAGGAGAAGGGGGCACACTATGCTGGAGTGGGGCACAGCTCTGTGCTAGCAGGGAGGGCGGCTACAACCTGCCCCATTTGCCAGGCACAGCCCTTGGGCTCCTGGCAATGAGCAAATAAAGCCCCTGCCCAAGCTGTTCACTTCCCAGGGGTGGTGGCGGTACAGAGAGTGAGTCCCAGCAGGGGTGGGGGTGCTATGAGGTCTTTGCACTATCATGCCGTGCAGCCTGCTCCCCCTCCCCCCAGTCTTGTTCTGTGACTACAGCAGGCTGACTTTGCTCTGTAACCTCCCCACTGGGGACCCTGTCTTGGATCAACCCTGCCCTCTGCTCCACCCCAGGAGCCCGTGGCAAGTCAGCCCTGGGCCAGGGGGTGGGGGGCTGGTAGCAGCCCAGAACTTTGACCATACGTATCTCAGGGAGTTGAGGCAACTGGTTTCTGGGGAGCGGCCGGCCTGCGCAGAATGGACCTGCCTTCTCCACCCGGCTTAGCCCAGCTGGGCACCTGCTGCTCTCCCAGCACAGACCCGGGGCCTCGCCTCTCCCGGGGCTGTGCGTTGGTAGCATGTGTGTTGTACCCCGACTATGTGTTGACACTACAGGGCCCAGGCCAGGACTCGTTTGTACACAGCACCCTATGTCTATTTTTCTGTCTTTTGACAAATAAAAGGTTTGTAACGCTGGCTCCTTGCCTGTGCGCTACTTGGAACTTCTGTGCCCCAGGTGCAGCAGAGATGGGCTCTGGTTTGGCTTTGCAAAGGCTCCTGATTCCGTGTGAACCAGCCCATGCAGCTCATGGGGATTTGGATAAAGTGTTCCTGGTCTGGCACCACCTCTAGGACTTGTATTCAGATTAAGTCATCCACATGGCCAGGATCCAAATTAACTGTAGCTGCTCAGAAAAAAAGCCCTGGCCATCATTGTGACCGGGTCAGTAAAAACATCTGCTCAACCAAGACAGGGGGCAAAAAAGCAAACGACATTTAAATGTAAGTAGAAAGGGATTGAGAATAATTCTGCAAATATTGTAATGTCATTTTCCAAATCCTCCTGTCCAGGGATAGCCTGTGCCATTCAGATCACCTACCTGCCTCTCTGTATCTCACACACTGTGCGGGCACATGTATAGCATCTAGCGAAGGGCAGCAGGAACAACCAGAAAGCTTTCTAAGGGAGGAGAAATTAGGAGTGTCATTTGAGAGAGGAGTTGAATAAGAAAGGAAATATCCAATAATGTACCAGGTTGAGAAGAGAAAGTGGATGCTTCTAGTTATCCAGTAGCACAAGGGCTATCTGAATAAATAAGGCGACGCATTTCAAACAGCTAAAACAAAATATTTTAAATACTATGTATGATTAGCATGTGGAACTCACAGCTACTAGACAGTTACTGAGTCCAAGGATTTCTCAGGACTGGAAAAGGGATTAAGCATTGATATTGACAGTGGGAACAGCTGCAGTTACCTCAGAGACAATAGCTATTCATAAGGGATATAACCCTTGTGTTACAGGGCATATCAGCCCTAAAGTGGCAGAGCTCAGAAAGAAACTTCCCCAGGGACAGGATAGTCTGTAGCGCTCCATCAGGGGAGGGCTGACCCCTTCCTCTAGCAGCTAGGACTGGCTGCTGCTGGAGAAAGGACCCAGTGGACCATTGTCCTGAGCCTGTGGCAATTCCAGTGCTCATAGTACGAGAGAGCATGTTCCTTCCATCGCCAGTCTAACACTCCCTCTTCAGTAGCAACAAAGCCAGCTGATCTCTGTCCAAGATGGGCAGTGAGCCTATGTGGGTGACTAGCCAGTTACCTCCCCATGGAGCCAGGAGGAGAGGAATGCCCCCACTCCAGAAGAGACCTCTTTGTGGGTCTAACAAATTCCACTCACCCCTTGGGTGGTCTAATCCTTTCCCCAGAGAGATGAGAAGAAGCTGCTTCCTGAGAGGCTGTTCGTGCCACGCCGGGGCCTGGATGCACGGGGGTTGGAGAGGAGGCTGGGGATCACTTCCAAGCCAAGCTTTGCAGCACTGGGGCTCTCTGGGCTTCCCGCTGAGCAGCACAAGCAGAGCGGACACACTAGGGCAGAGGTGCTGGGGTGAGAGGTACCGTGCACTGGGGCTAGGTGCAGGACTGAACCACATCCTGCTCTCAGGGGCCCCTGGGAACAGACCCTGGTTGGCGCTGCAGGAGAGCAGAGTTTGGCCCATGGTACGGGGATGAAGGTTCAGAGACTGGCCATGCAGCTGAGCAGGAAGGGGAGATGGGCCGGGGTGCAGGACAGCAGAGCCCTCTCTCAGAATTGCTCACCACTGAGCCATAACCTCTCGCATTAGGGGAGGGCACAATGTCTCCTCTCCCTGCCGGGGCCACAGAGGAGCCCTGTTGCCTGGCTTCCCTGGGGCTGGTCCTGGGTTCACTCCTGTCCCCTTGCCTCACTCACACTTCCCATAAGTACACAGCCACAGGGCTCCCTCCATCAGTCAGTCAGCCAGCCCGCCCCTGGGGCTCCCCCTCATGCAGATAGACCCAGCCCAACCAGCAGGCAGTGTTGTCTTGCTACCCACTTCCCTGGGAGCTGGGACTGAACACACCAAGACTCAGTCAAGGCTTCTCCACTTGCCCGTCACTCCTGGCTCAGCATGCATGGGGCTGGGGGCCCGGTATGGGAAAGGGAGAAAAGCCCTGACATGAGGCCCAGCATAGAATCACAGAAACGTAGGGCTGGAAGGGACCCCGAGAGCCCATCCAGTCTAGCCCCTGCGCTGTGGCTGGACCAAGTAAACCTAGACCAGCCGTGACGGGTTTGCCCGAGGAAAGGGATTCCACAGCCTCCCACGGCTGTCTGTTCCAGAGCTTAAGCACCCTTAGAGTCCGAAAGCTCCAGCCATTTAACCTAAACCTCCCTTGCTGCAGATGATGCCCCTTACTTCATGTCCCGCCTTCAGTGGACATGGAGAACAACTGATCCATCCTCTTTATAACGGCCCTTAACAGATCTGAAGACTGATACCAGGTCGCTCATTCAGTCTCTTGTCTCCAGACGAAACATGCCCAGTGTATTTAACCCGTCCTCACAGGTCAGGTTTTCTAAACCTTTTACCATTTCTGTTGCTCTTCTCTGGACTCTCTCCAAAGTGGGTGCCCAGAACTGGGCACAGGACTCCAGCTGAGGCCTCACCTGTGCCGAGCAGAGCAGGACAATGACCTCCCGTGCCTTACGGGTGACACTCCTGTTAACACACCCCAGAAGGATTTTAGCCCTTTTCACAACTTCATCACATTGACTCACAGTCAATTGGTGAGCCGCAGTGACCCCCGGATCCTTTCCAGCAGCACCACCACCTAGGCCCTGTTTTGTAGCTGGGCATTTGATTTTTCCTTCCGAAGTGTTACATTTGGCATTTGTCTTCGCTGAATTTCCTCTTGTTGCAGCTCCATGGAAGGTGACCCTGGGGCTGGATGGCGCCGCAGCTCTCACTAGACCTCCCAGAATCCTGTCCCCGCCTGCCTCAACTCCCCGCCAACCCCTGGGACGGCGCCTTCAGGGCAGGCCTCCCCTTCTGTTGCTTCAAAGCCCGGCACGGCCCACCCCGGGTAGCTCGCCAGTGAATGGGAATCCCTAGGAGGCCGAGAGGGTCAGAGCCCCTGCTCCGCAGCCTGTGGGTCGGGGAGCACCTTGCGATTCCTCTCAGCGGGCCCTGCCGGGGGAGGGCTGCGGAGCTGCACTTTCAGTTTCTGAGTCCCCTGCAGCTGCTTCGTGTGGTTTTGTTCCTGCGGCTCTTAGCCCTGCCCTGTTTCAGGGCCTTGACTCCACTTCCTCATCTCTCTGCTTCTGCTTTCGGTTTTCACTTGTCAGTGGTGAGCTCTCAGCTGACCCTGACCCCTGCCCAGCGCCGCACTCTGAAATCTAGCCCCGGTGCAGGGCTCCCGGAGGTAAGTGAGCCAGGCGGGTAGGACGCACAGGGAGTGGCTTTTGCCCTCCAGCCTGACAGTGTGGGTTTTTTGTGCTTGCTGGGCTTCCCTGCTGCTGAGTTCCTCTTCCTGCTGCCATGTCTGTCAGGCCTGTGGAGCCACATGCAGGGATCGCTCGCTCATGTAGCCTTGGCTGACCACCTGGACACATGGAGTCCGGCTTCCCGCTCCATGGGTCCGCGGGGGCTGTGATCGGGGCAGAGCCCCGGCTCAGCGAGCTGCCGGTGTTGACCCAGCTTGATCCCCGTACGGCTGGCAAACGTGGCTAGGGTTGGAAGGTAAGCGGGGCAGGGATTGTGCCTGCTGGGGGTTGTGCAGCACCCAGCTCGCTGTCAGTGCTTTCCTGCTTTCGTCCGTCCAGCCTCCGGCGGTAACGGGGATCAGTGGCTGAGGCATGCAGGGCAGGGACTCACCCAAGCACAGGTGGGGCCTGCAAGACCCAGCATGGGCTGGAGGCACAATATCCCGAAAGCACAGCCTGCCCCTGGGCTGACCCAGGGAAGAGCTAACGGGGCTGACTCCTGCAGGGAAACGAAGGTGCCCACACGCCCCCTGGGAAAGCACTTTTAAAAAGAGGGCCAGGCAGCCACCGTGCCTGTACGTCCGCGCTGGGACAGCCCTGCTGAGGTCCGTCCGCCTGGCTTTGTGAGCAGGGGCTGCTGGGCACCGCTCTAGCCCAGCGTAGCCTGGAGTGGGATGGGGCAGGCGCAATGCGCGCTGGAGAACACAAGAGGGAGCTCCGGGGTGTGGGTGGGGAGAGCGAAGCGGGCATCGGCTGGTGCAGGGAGGGGGCCGCGTGGCCCTACCCAGCTCACTTGCCCTGGCCACGCCAAGCCCAGCACAGAGCCCCAGGGAGCCCTAGGTGGCTGGGCTCTGGGGTCCCTGCCGGGGAGAGGCAACGGCTGCACTGGGCTCCCAGCGCCCCAGCCATCCAGCCCCGCTCCCCCAGCGTGGGTTTGACATGCTTCTGTTTGCCTTAAACAGCCCCGGGATTCTGCTGCGATGGGGACAAAATACACGGAGGAGACAACGAAGAAAGGTGGGGTCACTGGGGCGTCCGAGGAAGCCCCTCCATGTGAGGGGCCTAGGGAAACGTCCACCGGTGCACAGCGGTTTGGCCTGTACGGCCCTAAGTGGGCATGCTGCAGGACACGCTGGTGGAGATGGAGGGTGGCGGGCAGAGAAAGCAGATGTGTGTGGGGAAGGGAATTCATTGTTCTGCGAGGCAGCTCAGTTTGGGGCTGCAGTATGTTGACGGGGGCCCCCAGAGCCGTGGAGGGACCTCTCTTAATCTTTGCATACATCTAAATAATGATACTCATCTATGGTAATTAGCAACTTGGGCAGCAAACAGCTCCTAGCAGCTCCCCTGCCAGGCCCCAGATGGAGTCCACATGGCTCTTTGAACAGGTCCTGCCCTGGCCCCGAACCAGGAGACCTCCCAGTAGGGCCCAGCCCAGCACAGCCTGGTCTCTTGTCTGTAGCAGAGGAGCTGGCCCTGAAGCTGGCTGAGGCCATCGAGGGAGGGGACAAGGAGCTGGCACTGGAGTGTGCTGGCTGGCTGGCCGAGCAGCGGGCGCCCGTAACGGTGCAGGTGAAGCCAGAGGCCTACCCCAAAAAGGAAATCAGGTGAGCACGTGCTGGGCAGCTTCTGCAGGGAGGGCACCCATGTGGGTGCCGCCCATGGGCCTCAGGGGAATGGGGATGGTGGCCAACCATGGTCACTATCCCTTTAAAGGGGGTGTTAAGCCACTGCTCATAGAGACTCCACTGCAGGAGATTTAGGGAGCAGGGGGCTGGGGCATGGACGTTCCCTCCCCAGAATGGGTGGTTCCCCATTTGCAGCTCTTGGGTCTCCCTCCTGTGGCCCTGGCCTCCTTCTCCATAAACCAGGGGCAGCTCCATTGTGAGGTGTGATCAGGCCAGGAGGGAATGGGGCTTGGCCCCCCTCTAATGACTAGTCCACAGGAGACGCTAAAGATCTAGGGCTTTGGCTCCAGCAGGGGAGGCTGCACCTTTTGCACTGATGGTCCCTGGGTCAAAGTCCCTTGTCAGGTCTGCAGCATGTGGAACCAAGAGGGGGGCCAGCCCTGGGCTCAGTAGGGAAGAATGAGGCAACGGTGTTTCCCTTCCGAGCTCCTTCCCCAGACCAGCAGCCGGGAGGAGGCGACTTGGGCCACGCGAGCAGGAGGAATGGAAGGACAGAAAGCAGGAGCTCGTGAGCTGGAGGCTGAGCGACTGAGGCGGGCACGGGGAGCCATGCACGCACCTTGCGGTGGGATCTCGGGGAGGGCAGGAGGGACACCAGAATTGCTCTCACTGCCTCTCTTTTTTCAGCTTGTGGGTGGGAGTGGAGGACGCCCAGATGACCACAGTCCCCATATACCTGAAAGTCAATCCTCATATGACTTTGGCTTCTCTGAAGGACATGGTACGGGCCTGTGGGCTGGAGCCGGGGGCACTGATGGCACAAAGAGTGGGGGAGACCACACACCGGCCTTGCAGGTGGCAGCTGCCTCGTGGGCAGCAAGTAGCCTGCCAGCTGGCTGCAGTATCTGTTGTTTTACTGACACCCCCTGCCTGTCCTTCCTGGGCTGCCCTCTGCTTGCCTTGGTTTGTGTGGCGTGATCTGCTGGCTCCCGCATGAGGCACCTGTTGCTGGTGGGCGCCTGCGTAAGGTCACTGAGCGACTGCCCTCAACAGTATCTGGTGGCCAGCTGGTTCTGAACGAGGCCCTCGGTGTCTCTTGGCCCAGGTATTCCTCCTCTATGGCTTCCCACCCAGCGTTCAGCAGTGGGTGGTGGGCAAGAGGCTCCCTGGAGACCAGGAGACCCTGCACTACAACGGCATCCAGCGAGACGGCGACATGGCCTATCTCTACCTCAGGTCTGCCAAAGAGGCCAAGCTCAGCAAAGAGACGTTCCAGAGGGAGCGGGAGCGCCGAGTCCTGGCAGGTGAGGCTGGCGGAGCGGCTGAGGGGAGCCCCAAAGGCAGAGCCTGGCGCTGGGGAATTCCAGTGGGCAGGAAGCAGAGGGGACTGCTGGACTTGCAGCTGAGGGCTAGCGCGGGTGTCAGGAGGAGACGTCCCTTGCAGGGCGATGGCAAGAAGCCGGTGCTGAAATCCGGGGCTGCACCGAGAGCTGGCTCCTGAGAGATGGCCAGAGCATGTGGGAGCAGCAGGGAGCTCCGTCTCCTGTCAGCAAGTCACTCTCTCTTGCCTCTCTCTAGAACTGGGCTTCGGAGACATTATCCTGCAGCCTCGCGGGAGCCAGGAACTGGCAGACGCGGGGCTCAGCGGGGCGCAGGGCAGCCTGTGCATGAAGGAACTGAGGCATGAGCTCTTGCAGGCGGAAGCCGCCCCTCCCCCTAAACCCCCCAAGGTAAGGGAGCCCCAGAAGCAGGGTGCCAACGCCCCCCTCTGGCTCATTTCTTTCACCTCCCGTGTTCTCACTGGGGCTGTTCCTAGGTCGGCTGGGTCTGTCCGAGCTGCACCTATGTCAACAAGCCCACCCGCCCGGGCTGCGAGATCTGCTGCAATGAGCGGCCTGAGGACTACACGGTGCCCGCGGCTTACCAGCCGGATGAGGAGGAGCTGGCGAGGATGAGGAATGAGGAGGAAGCCATGTGGCAGTACCAACAGGTTGGAGGCTGGGACCCTGGGGAGCTGTGGGTCAGATCCTGGGGCAGATCCTGCCTCGTGCACTGTTTTCAAGAGGCAACCCCCTGCCATAAGCAAGCGTTGTAATGCAGCTCCTGGTGCAGCACCTTGCCCTGGCTCCACTAGGCTGGTCCCTTGGGGTGTCTCTTGGCACATGGTCCCCTGTGCAGAGACTGACCAGTAGCGGGGATGGGGGTCACCGGTTCTTCTAGCCCAGCTGCACACCCGGCTGGCGCCGCTCAGCTGCACAGGGCTCCGGGGGCGGTTCCATGCTGCCAAGGGGGCACTCGTCAGGGGAGCTGCCCTCATGCTACACCGGTTCTCCCCGAGGCGGGTGGGGCTTGTCTAGCCTGTGCCAGGAGGACTCGGGAGCGCAGAGTTACGCTGGTCCAGGCGCTCGCGGTGCCTTATCTCCAGCAGTGGGGCCCGTTGCCCCGACCTCGCCAGGGCCAGCAGTGGAGCTACGCTTTGCACCAGATCCAGAAGATCCTCATTTCCAGGCTCTTTCCAGCCTTCACGCTATGCTGTCGAGGGGCCTGCCCCATTGTTCCCTCAGCCACACAGAGCCAGTGCAGGGCAGGGAGGTGCAGCCTGCAGTGGCCAGCTGCAATGGACTCTGAAGGCTGCAGCTGCATGTTGCTCCTGGTTTTAATGGAGCAGTGTGGGGCATGCTGGGCTGGGAAAGCTCCCCGTCACAGGGTGGGCATGCAAGGGAGAGCTGGGGGCGCCCGATGATGGCAGAGGAGGCTGATTCCCTCTCTGAGTCCCTTCTCCCTCTTTTTATTTGCATGAAGCTTTTGCAATGACTCCAAAGGAGCAGGCCTGAGGGTCCAGGCCCTGTCACATCCTCCCTGGGGGCAAGTCACTTATTGATTGGCTGAGGCGTCCAAATCTTTGGGTGATCTGGGCCTCAGTTCCCCTCTGGACAGCTCTGAAATCTATCAATGGCTGGAAGTCGCTGCTGGGTTACTAATTACTTCCCCTCCCCCAGCCCCCTGGCCTGGCCGGGCAGGCTGGGGTGGGGCTGACCTTGGGCAGCATTTATCAGAGACAGACAGAGAGGGAGGGAGGCTGAGAGGACATTCTGAAAACAAGCCCTGGTTTGAGATAGGTTGGGGGAAACAGTAGACCCCCTGCTCAGGGGGGTCTCTGAGCTGCCTGCTGCTGAATGGGGCTCTCCACCTAGCAGATGAGCACTGGCTTATTGTTACCCAGCTAACAGACTTCACTAATTCCTGCCTTTGAGCCTCCAGCATTGTGGGATGGCCAAGGGGCAGGCTTGGTTCTTGGGGTAAGTCAGAGCAGCCCAGGGACTGTTCTAACTTACACCCAGGCTGTAACCATCCCTAGGGGACAGACTGGCAGCCCAAAACAGCTGGAGCGCAAAGCAGGCTGGGATCATGTTCCTTCCCTTCCCTGGCCACTGCTCTGCGAGGCCCTTTCACTGTCCCTGCAGAGGGGATTCCCCAGGGTTGCACAGAGCTGCTGGGGTGGAGTAGAGAGGCTAGGGTACAGTCCCATAGGGGTCAAGATTCCTAATAGGAAATGTAAGCAAAGTGCCCCATCCGCCAGACCCTCCTGTTGACACTGGCTGTTCTCTCTGCCAAGGTGACAGAGCAGCAGAAGATTGAGAACTACCAGCACCTCCTGCAGCTGGATGGGCAGAGCCTGGTGCCCGCCGATGAAGTGATCGAATGTCCCATCTGCTTTGTGACCCTGCAGCCTGGAGAGGGGGTGACCCTCCGGGAGTGCCTGCACTCCTTCTGCAGGTGGGTCGGCCCTAACCCCGGCCCGCTGGTGCCTGGGAGCCCCAGCCCCTCTCCCGCCTGCCTAGACTGTACCCGTGAGCCCCAGCCCCTCTCCTCCCCAGCCGGCTGGCCTCCACCCCAGCCCTTCTCCCACCTGGCCAGACTGCGTCCAGGAGCCCTGGTCTCTCTCCCATCCGGCCTCTGCCCTGGGAGCCCCGGCCCCTCTCCCGCCCAGCCATCCGGCCTCCGCCCCGGGAGCCCCGGCTCTTCTCCTGCCCGGCTGGCCTGTGCACAGGAGCCCCAGCCCCTTCCCTGTCTGGCCTCCACCTTGGGAGCCTTACCTGCTTCAGAACCTCCTAGGCTTTGCCAGCTGGTTTGTGTCTCTGGGTTAGAGTGCCTGGTTGCACGTCCCCTGCTGGAAGAGCTGCCCAGCTGGGCAGCACTAAGATAGACAGAGCGTTCCCCCGGCATACTTGCCAACAGGGCGTCGGCAGGGTGCCCCATACGGCTAAAGATTGGTAGCATGACAGTAACTAGCCTGGCTGAATCCTGTTAAGAGGCTATGCTCTTGCTTTAGCCTTCTTAGCCTGGCCCTGCCGTGTAGGGTGGATGGACTGGCCTGGGCTACCCAAAAATCTATGGGGATCCCATTAGCTGTGGGAAGCCAGGGCTCTGCCAGACAGGAACCACTAGCAGGAAGGGAGGCGGGGAGGGAAAAGCAGTGTGACCCTCCTCCACTAAGGTGTTCATCACATCTTAATCCACCCCCGCGGGGCCCAGTCCTAGTGGGATTGTTCTCCTGCTCGATCCAAAGACTTCAAACTGGCCCCTGAGTAGGAGAAAACGGGACGGGAGACAGTGTGCTGGGCGCTCATGGGCCCTGTGCCAGAGCAGAGATGCAATCATCATCACCCTGCTCCTTCTTCTCTGCTACCCCCCTTCCAAGCCCTCAGCCTGTGTCGTTTATGGGCACCTGCCACCAATTAGCCAATTATCTGCAGGGGCTTTAACTCCAGCCCTGTGCCCTGCAGCCACTAACCTTCTGCATGACAAGCCCACACCCAGAATGATTGGAGATGAGCAGGCACCAGCTGGCAGTGCTGCCCAGCCAAAGGCTTCCGAGTGCCTGGCAGTGTCCCTCGATCAGCTGGGAGCTTGTTTCAGTGCAGCAGGGACCTGGTGAGGGAGCACTAGGTTCCCTCCTAAGGATCTGCGAGTGGAGCCCCCTCCAGTGCTGTGTACCGTATAGATCTATGTACAAGGAGAAGCTGATTGCTGGGGTGCTAGCTTATGTACAAGTCAGTCCCACTTGGGGTGCCAGTCTGCAGGTAGGTGGAAAGGAGCCAATCGCAAAATAAGCAGTCATGGGATGAGAGAGAAAATTCTCTCATGGATTGGTAACTGGTTAAAAGATAGGAAACAAAGGGTAGGAATACATGGTCAGTTTTCAGAATGGAGAGAGGTAAATAGTGGTGTCCCCCAGGGGTCTGTACTGGGCCCAGTCCTATTTAACATATTCATAAACAATCTGAAAAAAGGGGTAAACAGTGAGGTGGCAAAATTTGCAGATGATACAAAACTACTCAAGATAGTTAAGTCCCAGGCAGACTGCGAAGAGCTACAAAAGGATCTCACAAAACCGGGTGACTGGGCAACAAAATGGCAGATGAAATTTAATGTTGATCAATGCAAAGTAATATACATTGGAAAACATAATCCTAACTATACATATACAATGATGGGGTCTAAATTAGCTGTTACCACTCAAAAAAAAGATTTTGGAGTCATTGTGGCTAGTTCTCTGAAAACATCCACTCAATGTGCAGCAGCCGTCAAAAAAGCGAACAGAATGTTGGGAATCATCAAGGAAGGGATTGATAATAAGAGAGAAAATATCATATTGCCTCTATATAAATCCGTGGTACGCCCACATCTTGTATACTGTGTGCAGATGTGATCGCCCCATCTCAAAAAAGATATATTGGAATTGGAAAAGGTTCAGAAAAGGGCAACAAAAATTATTAGGGGTATAGAATGGCTTCCGTATGAGGAGAGATTAATAAAACTAGGACTTTTCAGCATGGAAAAGAAGCAACTAAGGGGGGGATATGATAGAGGGCTATAAAATCATGAGTGGTGTAGAGAAAGTAAATAAGGAAGTGTTATTTACTCCTTCTCATAATACAAGAACAAGGGACCACCAAATGAAATGTATGGGTAGCTGGTTTAAAACAAACACAAGAAAATATTTTTTCATGCAATGCACAGTCAACCTCTGGAACTCCTTGCCAGAGGGTGTCATGAAGGCCAATACTATAACAGGGTTCAAAAGGGAGATAGATTCATGGAGGACAGGTCCATCAATGGCTATTAGCCAGGATGGGCAGGAATGGTATCCCTAGCCTCTGTTTGCCAGAATCTGGGATTGGATGACAGGGCATGGATCACTTGATAACTTGTCTGTTCATTCCCTTTGGGGCACCCGCCATTGGCCACTGTCAGAGGACAGGATACTGGGCTTGATGGACCTCTGGTCTGACCCAGTAGGGCCGTTCTTATGCTGTTGTAATCCCCTCTGTACCCACCCAGGGACTGGGGGCCCCAGGCAGGCTGCGTATGCTGCTCTGGCTGGGTCTGCGGTGGGATTTCCTCTCCTTACCTCAGGCCTGGCTCTGCTGCTGCCTAGGTTGGCCCTTAGGTGACCCCACCCAGCTCAGTCTTCAAGCAGCTTGCCCCGTGCTCGTGCCATGCTGGTGTCTCCTCTGACCCCTGGCTCCTCATAGGGACTGTCTGAAGGGGACGATACTGAATAGCCTGGAGCCCGAGGTGCCCTGTCCGTACATCGACGAGAAGTACTCCTGCCCAGGACAGCTGCTGGAACGGGAGATCAAAGCGGTACGGGCCAGGGCCCCTGGGGCTGGAGTAGGAGGGACAGAGTCAGGTGTGGGTTGGGAGCTGCAGGCACAGCTGAGACTGGATACCACCCAAGAAAGCAACGGTATGCCAACATGGCTAGGTCCTGTAGGCTGGGCTAGAGCAGGGAAATTGGGGCAGCTATTTTGCGAGGGAGCAGGGGGATGTGGGGCAGGGAGAAGAGGATGGGGCTGTTATCACAGTCACTGCCAGGGGACGGGCAAGTGTCTCAGTGCTGATGGAGAGGGTTGGGTCCCACTCATAGCTCCTGAGTGCTGCCGAATACCAGCACTTCCTGGACCTGGGCGTCTCCATCGCCGAGAACCGCAGCCGGTTCAGCTACCACTGCAAGACCACGGACTGCCGGGGCTGGTGCATCTTTGAGGACGATGTGAACGAATTTCCCTGCCCCGTGTGCCAGAAGGTGAACTGCATGCTCTGCAAGGTGAGATGCCACCTGCCTCTGCCCCAGCATCTTTGCAGCTTCCTAGGCCGAGAGGCCAGAATGGGGGAAGGGGAGTTCAGAGACCAGTGAGCTCTGCAAAGCCAGGTGCCATGGGGCATAGCTGTGTTCAGGAAAGGGGGGGATGCAGCCTTAAAGCAGCTGATGGCCTTTGAACTATGTGTGGCAGCAGTGACCAAGCTCAGGAGCCCTGCTCTGTCCTAGTGCAGCATGGCCGCCCCTGGAACTGGCGAAGGCCTACCCAGGGCTTTAGATGAGCCCAGCATCACATCCATGCAGCCCTAGATCCACGGTGTCACATGCTGCCTGCCATGGTCCCTTGGCCTCTGTCTGGGACAGGTCAGTACAAGAGACGGGTAGACAGAAAAGAGAACCGCATTCCTAGAGGGGAGCCAGAGCCTACTAACAGGGCCATGGCCTTAGCTCTGCCAACAGCAGCCCGTAGCCACTGCCCTGTGCTCCATCCCTCGCCTGGATCAGCCCCAGCTCACTCTGATCTTCCCCTCAACTCTGGTCATGTACCCTTGCCCCACAAAAGAGGCTTGGAATGCGTATGTGGGCCCTGCCCTGCAGTGTGGGGGGGGCCAGGGGGTTCAGTCCATCTCAGGGTTGTGTTGGAGGAGATGTGTTCCCCTAGGCACAGTTGATGTAGCTGGGGGGAGGTGACCTGTGTTGGCCCCTGAGCCTGGGAGCTCGGTACTGCAGGGGGAAGCAGCAAGTAGAAAACAAGGCCAGGCTGTAGCAGCTGCTGCGTGAGGCGTGCGAGAGCCTGGTGATCTAGCAGGATGCTCTCCCCAGGCCATTCACGAGAACATGAACTGCAAGGAGTATCAGGATGACCTCAAGCTTCGGGCTCAGAACGACCAGGCTGCCAGGCAGACCACCGAGATGCTGATGGTAAGAGCCCACTCTGGCCTGGCCCTTTTGTGGGCAGAGCAATGTGTAGGCAGAGGGGCACTGGGATGCCAGTGATACAGGTGTGTGTGTGTGGGGGGGGGTAGATGGATGGATGGACAGGAAGGGGCTGCAGGCTAGCATTGAACATGGCCAGGGAGGCATTGCAGATTTAATGGTAAAGAAAGTCATGTGACCATTCTCAGCCCTTGCTGGTGCTTTAGGAAATGCACTGACCAGACAGCGGAGCTTGATGCAGGCAGAAGGGGAAGGGGCTGTAGAGAGTGGGAGATAGGTGAATGCCCCAGCTTTCCACTGCCAGACCAGTGGAATGTGACTGCACCAATAGGCGCTCGCATGGCTTGGCTCCTGGGCATTCTCCTACCCTGTGGGTGCAATGGTCCAAAACGAGGGAGTATTGGCTTTAGAGAGCCAGGTAAAGCAAGCAGTCCACTGATTCTGAGCTCGGGGCAGCCCAGACGCTAGCTGCGATCCCATCAGCTGCGAAGGGCAAATCCCCCTGAGTGTCTTCGGTGGCATTGCTGGGGATCCAGGGTAGGAATGGGAGCCGGGGCCATCAACTCCACCGTGCACATGTTATCATTGCCCTCCTCTCCTTTCAGACGATGGTCCAGAAAGGGGAGGCCATGTACTGTCCTACGTGTAAGATCATTGTCCAGAAGAAGGATGGCTGTGACTGGATCCGCTGCACTGTCTGTCACACGGAGATCTGCTGGGTGACCAAGGGGCCACGCTGGGGGTCAGAGGTAAGTTTGGAGCATGAACCAGCGTGTGCGACTGTAGGTTTGACCTTGGGAACCCTGCCATTCTGCAGAGTCGCTTGCCCCAGAATTTACAAAACCTGCCAACACGAGCCCCTGTGGCTCTGCCTTCTCAAGTCTGCACACAGCCCAACCCACATGCTCGGAGAGGCATGAACCACTGGACGCAGCAGGGTTGTTCACTCTGAAGCCTAATTGTGACAATTTAAATAACTAGCTGCTGCTGCACACAGCTGGCCCTCTGGATGCTGGAGTGGCTGGCGGGAGTGCAGGAGCCAGCCAGGGCGGTCATGGCTCACAACTCAGCTGGCTGCAGGAGTGGAGAGTTAATTCCAGTGCTCCCCCCATTATATTTCTCCCCTCCAGTGCCAGAGCCTTGCCTGCCTCCAGCCTGCCTGCACCTGTCCAGCAGCTTAGCACAACCGCCTCGCTCCCAGTCCCACGTCCTGACTGCCTCTTACCCATCTGTCCACCGTTTGACTCCAGTCCCTGTGTGTGCATCATCTCTCCTCTGCTCTCCTCTCCCCAGGGCCCGGGCGACACCAGCGGTGGCTGCCGCTGCAGGCTGAACGGTGTTGCTTGCCATCCCCACTGTCAGAACTGCCACTGAGCACACAGGAGTCAAGAGGAAGGATGGGGTGGCCGCTCCCTACACAGTGCCCCAGCCCCGTTGGGGGGGAACACAGCTCCCCTTGAGCCCCGGCTACTCTCCCCACCACGCTGTCACAGCTGGGGGCCAGGCCTGTAGGTTTCTGGCTCCCAGAGCCCACTACAGACCCACGTCTCTGCTAGGGGAAGGACTGTGCAGATCAGCAGCCGTGGGGCGAGCGGAGTGTTCCTGTTTCATGTATTGAAGGCAGACTTAGGAGAAGGCTGGGGGTTGACCTCCCCTGCTGGGAACCAAGTGCCCTGTGCAAGTTGTGGGGTGTCCTACCTCATGAGCTGCTCCCTTCACGTGTCCCTCTGCAGCAGCTGTGTAGAAGATGACCAGGCTGGGTTGGAACAGCAGGCTGGGGACAGTCTGGCTCCTCTAGTTGATGGAAGTGGCCGGTACATTAGTGGCCCTCAGGCTTGAAGGAGCCTTCCTCATCCCCTAGGGAAAACACGGCTCCCCTAGCCTACAGGTCAGCAGCGCAGCCTTAGCCATTTTGCCAGCTAGTGAAAAAGGGTTTTGATGCTCCTCATCTCCCAAGTGGCCAAGCCGGAAAAAAGGGCCAGCTCATCAGAGAGAAGCAACACTACTGAGTGCTCCAGGGGACTGCCTGGGCACCCACCTCTACACCTGGCTCGTTACAGCCTCCATCCTGCCCGCCGCAGCCCATTGGCACTTCAGTCAGCTGGTGCAGCAGGACCCAGCAATCTCCCAGCCCAGCTGGCGTGCACGAGGCATGGCACGCTCCAGGGCACCGGGGACAGATCGGGCAGGTGTTGGTTCTTAGCAGGCAGCTTTCGTTGCCCTCCGCCTGGATTTACAATAAAGGGCTGCAACTTTTGATCCAGAAGTTTGTGTCAACCCATTGGTGCTGTGCCTGTTTATGCAGATATGGCATCTCCTGAGAGACAGGTTTAGCCTGCCCCTAGCACATCAGTGGGTCGTAGACGTAAATCCCAAACTAGGCCAAATGACTCCTGCTTTGGGGAATAGAAGTGTCTCGTTTGTTCTGGGAGGGGCTGGTGTCTGTCAGCAATTCGTCTCAATGTGATAGAAACCCCGTCACATCCCCTGAGCTGCCAAATCAGCATCGCTTCATTGCCATCCATGCTGATTTACCCCAGCCTGCTGTCTAGGGCCTAAGCCATACACGAGAGACCCTGGGCTCCTGGTTATTCATGGGTAAATCCCACTTCCCTTTACACAATCTGGCCACCTGGCTTTTCCTTTGGTGTGAAGTCTGACTCCCTTCCTGGCCTAAGCTGCTGGATTGCAGAATTCTGGTAACTAGCTGCTGTTGTGCTGGGGGTGGGCGGCGTTTCACCAGCAGATGAAGTCATATGTCCAATATAACATTTCTACAACATAAACTTTAAACGCTATTATGAAAATTACTTCTTGGAAGGAAGTCACAGCATGCTAAAAATAGCACCAGCCCACTCTAGTAAACAGCCACCTGCTACCACGTGCCTGCTACACGTCATGGAGCTGTGAAGAGGGACACCAGCAGCGTCTGCAGGGCTGAACAGAGCATGGAGGAGGGTTACTAATGAACTCAAACCCCGCTGTAGAATGTGCCTCCGGGCTAGGGTCAATGAGTGAGCTGCCCAAAGGACTGGATGGGTGCCACAGCTTCCTTTTGACATGGCTAAGAGTGACCTGGGCAACATGACCAGCATCTCTGACCATGACATTAAGTGCATTTCAGCCTCTCCCTGCTCACCCACCCGTTCTCTCGTCCTTTCCCCTTCTTCAGTTCAGAAGTGAACCTGTGGCAAATAGGGAACTAGAAACAATGACGTTCCTTGAGCAGCGACACAGCTGAGTTGGTGGCAGAGCTGGAAACAGAACCACTGGGTGACTCACTCACTGCACAGCAAGGCCAGCTCCAGGCTCAGGGGGAGACAGAAAAAACAATTTTGCACCTCACAAGCTGCAAGCCACATGCGTGGGCAGACAGACCTGCTAGCCCCGTGGCACACTCACACTGGGGGAGGTATATGGTAACTGGGTATTGCTGTTTATTTTACACAGTTCTGTACAAAACAGCATTTACACATGTATACAAGTCTTTATACAGCATAAACCACCTGAAGAGAACGGTGTCTTTCAGGAGGGGCCATCCCGGCCTCCTCCGTTAAGGTGTAAAAAGAGAATGAAACTGGTACGTTCCTGGAGAGCCCGAGGGCAGTCCAGGGACCCTCAGCCACGGAAGGTACTGAAGGCCCAGTAACCCTTCCAGGCGGGAATGAGCCTACACATGGGCTGGAAACCGCTCCGAGTGTGTAAGGCAGGGGTTCACGCTTAGGTGTGGGAGGCGTTTGACTAAATCTCCAAGCGGTACTGGTTTCCAGCAGCATCTCCAGGCTACCTGCTAGGCCTTTAGATCTGTACATGCAAGGGGAAATCACACAGTATGCACAACACACTCAGTGCCACAGGAGGTCCCTGCAATGGCATCTTCTGTTGCTTTACTAGGCATAGGGAAGGCAGGCAGGGATGTTTGTGTTTTTCCCTCAGGAGTCAGTAACATCAAGTCTCCTCTTCCCTGCGTGTGCTGGAGGACCAGAGAGCTGGAACAGGCACTCTCGAAGCCTGTAACTGAAGCATGGACAGAGGGTTTCAACCTTTAACAAAGATCTTTCCTGCCAATTGTGTCTGGTGCTGGAGCTAGAGGTGTTAACAGGAAAAACAATGTTAAAAGTCGACTATAACTCTCAACTACTCAGTATTTGCTCCTTGATACTTGTGATATCAATTCTACCAGCTCTCTAGTTGCCCAGCATCTGATAAGCAAAGCAGGTGAGACAAGACCTGAATTTCTAATGTTTAAAAAACAAACAAAAAGAACAGCAGAAAGATTTTCAGATGGGTGATGAAACTCCTTTCCGGCTGCCTTTACACAACAGAAAAGGCCACATCCCCCCACTATATTTTAATTGTACAGGTCAGGCAGGATTTGCAGAAGGCCCTGAGTTAAGAGCATAAACCCCACTGAATGGGACTTGTACTCCCAACTCACCTCAGTGCTTTGGAAAAATCCTCCCACACACTCCCTCTCTTCTTAATTCCCTGCCTGGGCCTATCACAAATCACACCAAGTTAAACACAGGCCAAACACTGCTGAAGGGCTCATCTCTCTTGGTAGCTATATAGGAAGGTATCTTCTGTTTCAATGAGATCAACCACAAGCATCCAAGGTGCCTCTGATGGAACCAGGGTCCTGGGTTTGTATTTAGGCAAGGAAGGTAAACCATGTGAGAAAATAACCCCTGGGGGAGAGTGCCCTCCTCTTCTAGGAGTGGATTTTTTTTTCTTTTTTCTTTTTAATAAAGTGCTTCATTTAACAGCTCTGCCCATACCCGCAACTCCATTTATTGGAGAGGACGTCACCCGCAACTTCCCATGGGTTGGGCAGCTCACTCCCATGCAGCCAGAAATTGACAATACCTTTTAAACCTGCAGCATGTTAGAAGACATGCTGGCAAAGGGGAGGAGCGATCACTTGAGTGGAAGCAACCTGATCACTGACTAGCCAGATGTCACTAGAAAGCAAGGTGCCCACAAAGAAGGGCCAACAACAGAAAGGGGAATTGTGCAAATTTCCTCCTTGCTGTTTTGTTTTTGTTTTTTGAATCAAAACATACCCCAGACATCAGCAACTGCAGGAGCAAAGGTCAATTTTTTTGCTCAGAGCCCTGCTCCGATCCGATAAAGTTATGCTTGTATAAGGTGCACACTGCTATGCTATCTAGGCACTATTACTTCCTTACACTGCAGTTCTGAATGGCACGGTGCCTTCAGGACTGAGGGCACAGAGTAACTCAGATATAAAATTGACTGTATTAAGAATTAATAAAAGGCTCTAGATTACTGCAGGGCACAAAGCTTCCAGTATATTCAGATTTCCTTAACTCTTCAAACAACACCTAATTTCCATGTGTGTAACTGCTTGAAACGGGGGCAGATGGCATCAGGTGGGATGCAGGGGGGACAGTCAGTCACCTTGGAAGCTGTAGGGCAGGGTAAGGGCACTTGTGGGAGAGGTTAGCAGCAATGGAGGAGGAGGTAGAGGTGTGTAGTGTCTATTGGCTTAGTTTAAGTTAGATAGTACTAGGTGCTTGGAGGTTTTGGGGCTGGGAGGAGGAGAAGCTGGCGGCAGATCTGGTGAGTGGCTGGGCTGTAAGCACCTGGGGTCAATTTCTGGAAAAGTCACTCACCTGCAGCATTTTAAGGGTTGATGTGAAAGTCTGAACAGTTAGTTGGAGAGATTTTAAAGGGCCTTCCAGGGGCAATGGCTTCTGTCCTGCTGCAAGCTATTGTGGAAAAAATCTTTTTTTAGTTTAAAGGCTGTGTTTAAAAGTTAGCAATTGAAATGGCTTCTCTAGGTGTAGTAACTCTAGCTGGTGTGGCCTGGCAAGTAACTGTTCTCACCTGAGGCAAATAATTCACACTCAGCCCCATCTCATCTTGCTGAACTGAAAGAATCGACTACGCTTATTACCAGTCAAGTTGGTGTGGCTGACTGAGAGCTGACCTCTCTCCAGTAGACCAGAAAAAGCCCATGGATGTTCCCTCCTGTAAACATACTAGACTGGGGAGATTAGGACATTAATGTAACTCATGCTGTTAGACAGTGGTGACAACCTTGAACCCTAGTGTTGGTCTAGGGGGTCTATTCCCATGACAGGAATTTGCGAAACAGGCTTTGCTCTACTAAAACATTGCCTGCAGAGCAAGAAAAAGATCAGAGTGTTGATAAGTCCATGACTCTTTAGAAAGCGGAGTGCTCTGGGGAGGGCAGAAAGGGGTGCCCTGAGAACTAGAAAGCTACTTACACCATTCATCAGCAGTCTAACCTCCCCCCCAACTCACTGAGTTCCTAGACTGATTCCTGATGCAGATGTGACCGCTCATCTACCTGAAAATATTTAGTTGTTTCCTTTCCCATTACACGCTGGGGAGACTCTGCAGGTGTCCAGTCACTGTGTGTGAAACCTGACCAGCCAGGCTGTTCCAGGCAGTGCCAGATCAGGAAGTGTTAGCTTCTAATTCCTCAGAGTAAGAGAGGAGGCGTTTTCTTGCTGCTCAGGGAGGCGAGAACAAGGTGAGCATCCTCACATGGTGAGCACTGCTGCTGGGCCATTCCCCACTGACTCGGGGACAAAGGCAAGTTGTGTTATGAAGGGCAGCAGGACTAGAAAACTCTACACCAGTCATTTTTAGACAATCCTTTCAATAAAGGAAACACCGTCCTCTCCTGCTATGGCGGGATGTGGTCTTTAAAGTGGTAGGGCACCATTCTCCCTCCATCAGGGGAAAATCTGCAGTTCAAACTTGGGTGCCCATTCTAGTGCACTCTTCACTACGGCAAGAGCAGCTGCCCCCAGTGCCACCGTCAGCCCCATCACTGCCAGCTTGACAAACCGGTTGGTCCTTGGTTTTGTCAAGATGGATTTTGTCCGTTCCTCCACTCGGAGCCGGTCCCTGAAGCGCTGTCGCAGCACAGCGTCTGGTCTCTGCTGGGCTGAAGCCAACTCAAAGTCTTTAAAGGTGGACGCAGCGGTCCTGCAAGTGAAAGAGACCGAAATAAAGAGAAAAGGAGCTAGAGGGGTCCTTCTGCACCCAGACACCCTTAGCCCACAGAAAGCTGCTCTGAGCAGGATGAGCTTCCTCAGTATACTCGACCCCGCTGGCTGAACGAGAGCGACGAAGGAGCAGGGGACTGCAGACGTGACTGTCCTGAAAGCAACTAACTGAAGTGCAAAGAGAAATGTTGGTAGAAACCCCTGCTCCACAAGATACTGCCAAAGCCAGAGGGCGATTGTCTGCAAAAGATGGAAACCGGTGTTCCAAACAGAACCTGAAAGAGACCTTTGGCATGGAAAAGCAGCACTGAGTAGTGAGGCCCTTTCAGCTTTGCTGGTTTGATTAGGCATTAACAGAGCATTGCTAACACTTTAAAATAGTTCATGGAGGAGAGGTCCATCAACGGCTATGAGCCAGGATGGGCAGGGATGGTGTCCCTAGCCTCTGTTTGCCATAAGCTGGGAATGGGTGACAGGGGATAGATCAACTGGTGACTATCTGTTCTGTTCATTCCTTCTGGGGCACCTGGCATTGGCCTCTGTCGGAAAACAGGACACTGGGCTAGATGGAGCTTTGGTCTGACCCACTCTGGCCGTTTTTATGTTAGTCAGTCCCTAAGTACTGTTCTGCTCGTATTCTATCCACCAGTCCCAAGAACAGTCCATCCGACAAACAGTGCATCATCTTAATACCACACTGAAAGCTGAACAAAGCTCTGCCTGTTATCCCGATCAAGTGCTACGGGGTTTAGATTTGTGTGGGGACCAAATGGCAGAGGCGTGCTTTGGCTTTTGGACCCAGAGATGAGGAATCCAAGCCCACAGAAGGAATGGATCCAGCAGGGAGGGGACAGCATAAGAGAAGTCCCACGGGAGCATAAGGGAAGTCCCACGGGAGTGAGGAAGCTGTCACGGAGTTTGTGCAGAAGAGGAAAAGGCAGAGCCTGATGGAATGAGCCAATCTGTATGGCTTGGCTTTCTTTTAAAGAGCTGTGACCAGGTGAAATGGAACATTCTGCTTGCCCAGGTCAGAAGCATGAGGATTTAAAGCACATGATCTGATCCTAGTCATGCTCCATTCCTGCAAGCACTTTCTGAGATGGACACTGGGCTTCCCTCCTGAGCTGCCTCAATGCTGCATGCTGGGAGTTGCACAGCAAAAACGCACGCCGTCCAGCACTCACCTCTCAGCACGCTGCTGTGCTGCCTTCCTGGCAAGCTCTGACGGAGGAAACTGGACGAAGAGATCCCCAGCTCTGCTAATCAGGGTCTCATAGGGAAGGTCCTGCGGGATCTGGGACAAGAGATGGTGGACAGAGGCCATGTCGCATTCGCAGTCCAGAACCTCCTGCTCCCGATACAATACGATCTGCAAAGGGAAGGAAGCAGCAGCTCAATGCTCTGGGGTAGGCTGGTGTCCTTTCTGTTTTCATTCACTACTGCTGCCTCTAGGGCCTGGAAGGAACTTGGCCTGCCATGAAAAAGATCACTCCACCCCTCAATTATTAATGAATTCCTTGATCCAGCCTGAAGGCGCATATTAGAACATCACACTCTTGAGTGAGGAGACACAGTAAGTTCCCCTAGCTGCTCTGAAGCCATGAAAAGCTCCTGCTGGAGGTGCTGTGGCTTTGAGAGCAGTCCAAGACTCCTGAGCCAGGCCCAGTCAGTATCTGAACACGGCACCCTGGGGTGAAACTGCTTTGGAAGCGACATTTGTTTAGGTGACACTCAGATAAATGGCACACGGACACAAATATGAAATCTGCTTGCAACCAAGCCCTAACTGTAAATAATGCCTTGGTAAGTCTCCATCTCAAATTGCAGTGGCAATGCCAAGAAAAAGAATTCCAGTCAGTATTGCACCCAGGGTCTGCCCAACACATTCACTCATTTCTGTAGTAGAAAACAATAGGCTGAAGTTTGCTGTATGTCCTGCTTCCCTCTTGGCCACACAGTGCAGCCATGACGACTGCCCTGTATGGGAATAGCTGGAAGGTGCATACACCTGGGATTCTACTCCCAGGGTTCAGAGATCGGGGCAGTGGGCAAAGAGAGACATGTGATGTTCTTCACTAAAAACACACTGAACTCACTAAACCCCATTTCCTTGGAAAGAGCCTTAGGTACACCTGACATTCTAGATGGAACAGGGTTAGAAGCCAATGCTGAATTCACTAGCCCCATCTGTGTAACTGTTAATGGTACACACTGGTTTCATTCACTTACAAAGTCACAACAGCTGATACCTACCACAGCAGCAAAGTAAATGGGCATCAGCGGGTGGCATGCCAGGAAGAAGTCATACAATCGCACCACGTGTCGGAAGTCAGCCAGGACATGTCCAAACCAGGTTATGAGCCAACTGAGTGCAAAGATGGTCCCCACTTCAGCACTGTGCAAACAGAAAACACCCAATTAGACAGCTCATCTGCTACCAGAATCTCCTCTGCCACACCTCTCCAGTGTGGATAAAAGTACCTTCTGGTGATCCCTTAATGGCAAGGGTTCCTCCATTTCTGGTAAGAGACGGGCCACTGACCACCTGTGATGGGTGATTAGGGCCCAGCCCACCACTGTAACTGTGCCTCCCTCCCTCCCTCCGACAGACAGATGCTACCATCATGGAAATGCCCAGTTACTGCACCACATACACTCAGGTGCATCTTGGAATGTCACATGTATCCAAGGATTCTCTCAGTTCCCAGATCACCACCGCGTAGAAGTGGTTCATTCAGAGAGGAGACAGTTCCCTCACAAAGGTTGGGAGTTTGACCCTGGAGTCTCTCTTCAGGAGGGTTTTAAAGAGAGTGATGTGTGCTGCACTCGTGTATAGCACACTGCACGGTACGAGTTATAAACCTTCCAGCCGGCTGCCCACTCTGAAGAGTTACCAGCCTCTGGGAGTCGGCCACCAACCTCATCACTACAGAGAAATTGCTTGCACAGTGGACAGTGCAGCTGTGGGTCTAGTGGGCAAGGGACTCTGAATAGAAGTTTCCCACCTCTGCTTTTCTCTGGATAGGTCCCCCCCTTTCCCCTGATTTCAACCCACCGCCATTTTTGAAAGAGGCCCCAATTATCCTCAGGGCCAATGATAAACTGCAGAAGGCCCCCACCAGCTGCTAATCATTTTGTCATGCAAGCACAGGTGACAAGGAGCCAGGGTGGTGATGCCACAGTATGAAGCAGCCCTCAAGATGCAGTGTAACGGCTTCAAAAGCAAGGGGCAGCAGGAAAACCAAGGACCACAGGGGTTTCCGTATTTATCAGCGGTGGGGCCACAGCTCCATTTTGAGGAAAGCACCGCAGTGCTATGCAGTGCAGGCCCTACCCCAGCTGAGTCACACAGTGCCTTGGAATAACACCACGAGAACGGCAGGGCTTGGCTAGGTGCTGCCGCTGAGCCCCGTGAGAAAGGGAAAGGGGTGGTGAACCCTGACATACCTTTGCATGAAGTCATGGAGTTCAGGGTTCACCTGGTCTATAATGGGCATCAGGTAATTTAAAATGTGCTTGGTGTTGTCCATAGTTGGGTCCATAAAATCCCTGCCATGAGACAAACAAAAGCTCCATCAGGCTACAGTGTCATTCCAGTCCCATTCACCACGGTGAGTGCACAACACACAGAGACAATCAGAAGTGAAGACATACTTGCAACCCAGTTGACACCTGGGGTGGGGCTGTCCCTACAACTGCATCTCGGAGTGCTGACCCTGTTGCATTCCACTCCTTCCAGAGGTCCAGTCTCACAACAAGGAGTCAGAAAAGAGCCAGGGACTCTGCCCTAGCACACCCTCTTCCCTGCAACAGCCACCTACCACTAGTAGTAAGAACTAACAGTGGGTCTACCCACAACCTTGCACTGAAATTACAGCACTGATTTTATTCACACTTTTTGCTACGTCCATGCACGCCTGAGTGCATACAGGCCCAGAGTTAGGAAAATAATGTGAGCACAATCCTAATGCCTTCCCAGTGCCAAGGGTTGTAGCCAACAGCTCCCCAATGGGGAACGGGAGAAGACTCCCTTCAGAACCAGTCCAGAGGCCGAATTCCAGCCTGGCTGACACACATAACTCACTCAGACTCAGATTCTCCCACGGTACCTGGCCATGCTCACCACTGACCAGGTCCAGGACAGCCTACTGCACTGCATGAAAAGTGAGCCATTGTCCTAGGCCACCCTGGGGGAAGCCATGGAAGCGAGAATGCAACAGGCGGTCACAGGAGGGGCTATGAAGTGGGTGTTTAATGTACAGAGGCAGTGCATTCCACAATAGAACAACCAGCCCTCACTTCAGCTTTCCCTTCGCATGGCTCTGTGAAGCCATTTGCTATTCACGTCATTACCACAGCAGTTTCATAGCACCCCTGGCCTTGTTAGCACTGTCGGCTAAAAGCAGCCAGTCTGTTCATGCTTTGCTTTTTGGGCTCATGGGGCTTTTTTGTTTTCCCTACATTTCCAGACTCTTCCCTATGTGAATGGCAGGAAAGGCTTCTCCACAACATGGGGCTTCTGACAGGGAAAGTGGGCAGGAAGCTCCTCATCACCCCACTCTGCAGGAGACGCACCACACGTGCCCAGCTGAAGTACCTGAGGTGGTGGGTCGAAAGCTTTTCCACAAGAGCAGTCGCCAGTCTCTCCCCCACGACCAGCAGAAAAGTGACCACAATGTCATGATAGCCCTGGTAGTAGTGCAGCTGGGGGTTGCGCTGTAAAACCTGCAGGATGATGTCGATCAGTTCTTCCTGGAGCCCTTCCCTCTGCTCATCTGGCATCCCTGTGGGGACAGCAGCAGATGGGCCTAGTACAAGGCTGAGTCAGAGACCTGACAAGGTACCTGCCATGTACTGCGTCAGTCACCCACAGAATCCCAGGAGCAGTCTAATCAGCTGTACCCATGCAGAGACAACCACAATCTCAATGTCCTGACACCTGTCAACCAACCCTATCTGAGTGTGGGGCATGGTGCCGTGGCCTGAGCATGGGACTAGAAACCAGGAACTCCTGGGTTCTAATCCCGGTTCTGGCAACAACCCCAATGGCCTTTGGTAAGTTGCTTATCCCTTTATACTGCAGTTTCACCATCTGTAAAATGGGAATATTAATATTTGCTTTGCAAGGATGGGGAGGATTTACTAGTGTTCGTAAAACATCTTGAAGGCTAAATTACACTCCATGCCTGTATATGCTGAGGATTTTAATTATTTTTAATATTCCAGAAGTCCGAATTAAACTAATTCACTTTCATGGAAACTGTGCTGAGTTTGCAAAGCTCATAGAAGTGATCACACTGCCCACCTATAGACAGAAAGCATCTTTGGAACAGAACGCCATGTGTAGAGAAAACTGTATCCACTTTTTGCCAGGATCCGTATAAGAAAATACAGTGCCCCACAGCAGAACAAGCTTCACAAAATCCCAAGCAAAGTTTTGACAACACAAAGATCTCCTTTTTTTGGCCTATTATGAATTCTAAGCATTGTCAGAATATGGCCATTCAAAAGGAATATGGTGTTAGCAGAACCTTGAGCAACAGGGATCTGCATGGTATCCACAATATACTGATGATCTGAATATACTGTTTATACAAAGAAAAAAAGCAGGCAGTGAAAAGTAGTTTCTGCCCAGGAGCAACAAACAACTGCTCTGCAAAGTCAGGTAACTGCTAGTATAAAAGAGTCTATAAATAGCACCAAGCACCAACCAACCATATGAACTAAGGAAAAGCAAGAAGGTTTTGTTATAAAATGTTGAGAGTTGAATATGTTGGTGCATGACAGTCGCTTTAGCAGTGATTAAAAAAACACCAAAATCCACGTAAATCATTAGTGAACTCAGGCTCCAAACCCAGATATGTTTCAGTCTAAGATACCTGTAGGAAAATGGTAAACCCCTCAATCACCATACACGACTCTGTCGCATCCTATGAACAATAGCAGAATGGCCAGGGATGGTTATATCTGAGTCAGGCCTCTCTAGATATAGGGTGAGTTATCACTGTACCAGATGGGCTGGCAGAATGAGTCAGCAAGTTAAGGGGGAGAATTTAGTGTGGAAAGAACATGCTGACAAACAGGTGCAGTGCAAGGAAAAGCCTGAGGAAACCTGCAGCCATATCTGAAATGGGTGTTGCGGCAAACAGATCGAAAAGGCCTTTCCAGAAGATTCCACTTCTATGGGTCCCTGGAGTGTTGCTCCTGCAGATCTACTCTGGCCCCAGAAGTGAGATGCATCACATGGAGGTGTGGGGACAGGGAGCTCCTGGTGCATATGGAGCTTCCCTGCTATAAACAGGAAGACCATCTCACCAGGTGGGAAGCGGCGTAGGGATCGCCTCACATCCAACAACACCTGCTGGTAGTCTTCATTGTCCTCTCGCAGCTCCTTTCCTGATGGAGAAAGAAGAGCATTACAAACCCACCCAGGTCAATGAGTAGCATACAGAGTGCATTAGAGGGAGCTCGTTCAGAGAAGGACCCTGCACAAGTCAAGGACATGAAATTTAGGCTCCAAACTGTTCAAGTCCTCAATTTTAGATCCTCATTTTCACTTGTTACACACGAGTCCAGTACTGCTATACATTCTGGCACTGTCAATACCAATTTATGACATTTCAGTGCCAGAAATCAGGGAACTAATTTCCTTGGTACAAACATCATTTTAAGATCCTTACATCATCATCTTTCTTTGTCCTTCGGCATAAGTCTTTGCCCCATCTCCATGCCACTGGTGTAAGGCAGAATATAGCTCTAAGACATTACATAGGGGTAGAGGTGACACCACACAGTTTAATAGATAGAAATTGAGTGACATTAAGCATGGATAGCTAAGATATTTAAAACACCCTAAGTGGAAGAAATCATTAGCGTGCCATAAGCCATGCACGCAGCTGTGTGGAGCTGAACATTAGTCCCTAGGCTCCTTCAGCTCTGCATTTTTAATACAACCCTAGCTACGCAAGGGCAACCAGGAATGCACATTTTTGAACAGATATTTCTGCTCACAAAAACCCATCTTGGGGGCTGTGGAAGTAAAAACCACTGCGTATGGAACTCCTCCAGGTCTGCGTGTCACTAGAAAGCAAATTTTCCCTGCCTCAGATGTGACTTATTCTATGTACAAGCTTCAATTTACAGAAATTTGGCCACTGATTCACCCATGGGTAGGACAGGAACCTCCATTTAGTATTCAATAAAGCCAAGCTCCCATTCACGATAAAGGTAATTAAACTAGATATGTTTGCAACATGGCAGCTTTTTGCTACTGGTTAACGTGCATTTCACAAGCTAATTACACCAGACCACATCAGCTGTGTTCCAAACACACTTACTTCAATCAATGTGGCCAAACAGTAAAAGGGTTCTTACAGTGCAATGGAAAAATAAAAAATTCAGCTCATTCCTGGATCTGCTATTCATATAATTAAATATGTAACGCAGGTGAAACCACGGGAATCATTCCGTGCCACAAGTATGATTCTCAAGCAAGCACAATGGAAAAGGCATCTCAATTTACATGAAGAAAACGCAAGCTAAAAACAGCACAATTCAAGCCCCAAGTATGTACAAAGATCACTAGAGTTTTTCCCAAAGCAGCAAAGAAAGGGCTTTTCTGTACCTGGAGCAGGAGGCAGATCATCTGTCTTCACATTGAGAAGCTTTGGCCATACTTTGCAACGAATCTCATCTGTCAGGAGACCCCCTTCACTGATTGCCATTCGTCTGAGTGCAGCCACATCAATGGGATCGCTGTTCAGGGCCTGATAAATCTCTGCTACTTTCCTTTTCTTCTTACAATTATACTCTGCAAGAGGAACAAAAAATAAAGTGTCAGGGTTACAGCTATTGTCCAGCATGCAAAACGAAGGCACAGACTGGATTAGCTCACAGATGCAAAGACCATGTAAAAAAATTGATCGAAAAAACATCTTGTGTCACCGCGGCTAGAGATGGGAGAGGCACAGGAGATAATTCACTCTGCTTCCCCTGCAAGGGCAGATTATGTGTGACCTATCATCAATGGATACCAAGAATCTTCACCAAAGGCCAAGCACAACAATGGTACTTTCACCACTTAAAGTGCCAACTCTGCTACCAGCTCCGCAATTCCTTCACACCCTATGAGATCTCACTGGAATACATGCTACTGTTCTTCAGATGACATATGAATTCCAAAGTGTCAGAGAAGCAATCACTAATGTTTTACAGGATCCCTTGTCCTTCAATTCTAATACGACCTCAACAGAACTGCCATTGCACCTGACCCAGTAGTTACTATTCAAAGCCACTTTGCATCCAGCGCTGGGATGGCTCACCTTGCAGCTGAGGTGTTGAGGGTTTCATAAGATGGGTACTCTGCGTTCCTACGGTCTGGAAGCTAGACTCTAGTACTGTTGAGCTGAGCTTACCCCAAATCAGTACCGAGAAATATCACGTAACTGAACATTTCCCCAATGCTGCCAGATGTGCACAGGAGTATTTACATTAGAATTATCCTCACTTTCCATACAGATCATACTGACCCACCCCTCCGGAGCATGGGGAGGATTTGTCAATTAATATTTGTAAAGTGATATGTCAGGACTAAGTACTATCAAGCAAATATACCATGATGCCTTTATAGGACATTTGATTTTTAGGGACATTAGGTGGGGAAAAGAATGATACACACAACGCATGAAGTGAACTGCTTATTAACAGATTAAAGGTATTATACAGGATACAGAAATATTTCCTTAGAGCAGATTCCAGCGTGGCCATATTTGCAGTGGGTTACTTGCCAGCACTATGCTCTACGTGGGGGGGAAAAAAAAAAGCAGCTTAGAATCAGCTGATTTCCATACCCTTTGGCAGCAAAATCCTTCAGTACGTCTGAAGGTTTTGTTTGAGAGCCATAGTTCCAGTGAGTAAAATGAGAGAGCACATCTAGCCTGCCTTCAAAAGCTTTTCCAAGAGGATCATGTTTGTGTGGCTTCCAGTCTAAACGCCACTCTCACCATCCATTATATAGCCCTTTTGATTTGAACTGCATTAATTTGGTACTAAGTCAGTCTAGATGGGATTTTTTGAGGGGGAGGGGGGAGAGAGAATGGACTAAAACTGGCCTAATAGAGAAAATTGTTGGTTTTCCCACCATACTTTCACTCACTGTAGTTTACAGCAGCCCTTTGAATATTTGATACCAGAGGTGTGTTTCCTCCCCACTGCTCTTGCACACTTGTCTGCTATGAGCGAGTTGCTCCTGAGTGCTTAGTTTATAGCGTTATGTTCTGAAGTGTCTGAATGAGAGAAATGGACAGGATGACCGGCTTTGCAAACACCTACAAACAAGTCAGTAGCTCACGTGGTGGATGGTACCCATCTAAACAGCATCCCTTTCAAAACTCATTGTGTATAGCTTGTTTTTCAATCAAGAGGCAGTTCTGTTTAGTTTTTGATAGGTCTGGAGCTCCCCTGTAGGAAACAAGTCACCTGATACCAGTAAACAGAGAAAGTTATCAAAACCTCACCCAGTAATTCTATCCCTGTATTTCCTTTCTCCTCCCTGCTATACACCAAGGTGTTAGGGTGTGAACAGAAGTTACCTCTTTTCTACTCAGCTACTGCCTACTGAATTCAGAGTAGCAGCCGTGTTAGTCTGTATTCGCAAAAAGAAAAGGAGTACTTGTGGCACCTTAGAGACTAACAAATTTTTCTTTTTGCCTACTGAAGTCAAGCTTTAATGTCAGCACAAACACTGGGCTGGCACATAGTGAATGAATCAGGAAGGAGCAGAGAAAACTTATAAAAGAGAAAGCTCAAAGAATTTAGGAAGCAACACCCAGGAAAGAAAATATATGCTGCATTGACCTCCCCAATAGTAAATTATTTTTAAAGTTTACTGGTGTGAAAACAGAGACCTGTTGTGTGGGGGTGGGAAGAACGCATGTTTTCAAACATGTTATTGATCCACCAACCATTTCTACTCAAGTCTGTAAGAAGTATCAATCACCACCATTTTGTCTGAGAGAAACGTGCAGCCAAAGGGATGAGGTAGGTTTTGCTATACAAGTAATTCCAGGTCCTCCATAAAATAAGGCTCAGCTGGCTGGTTTAAGTGGATTTTGTTTAAGTCAGGACTAAAGATGGAGCTCAGAGCCTGGGATTGGTGCTCTTTTACACAGCTGTACAAATAGAAAGCTAAATAAATAAATAAAACAAAGATGCAGATGATCACCTAGGCTGCTAAAGAGCTATATAGAGATGGTTACATGTACCAGTGTCTGATTTCAGTAATTATGCTGAGAGAACTCTTCAATTCCAAAGGTATGCGGAAACAGAAAGCATTGGCACCGCATTGAAAATATTTAACACCTAGATAACACTTTGTAAAGATTGCAGCATTCCTATGATGGCAGCAAGTATTCTCTCATTTTACAGATGAGAAAACTGAGGCTCAAAGTCTACTAAGGGAATTGTCCAATGCTGCACGGGGAATGGCACTTCCAACTCTACGTTCAAGCCACAGTCACTGAGCCCGTTAATCTCTCAGGTAATGGAAGAACAATTATATTCTGCTTGTCAAGACACAAAACTAAGATTGCCCTATTTGACTTGCCTTTCCCCTAAGTAGTCACTGGTTTCAGAGTAGCAGCCGTGTTAGTCTGTATCCGCAAAAAGAACAGGAGGGCTTGTGGCACCTTAGAGACTAACCAATTTATTAGAGCATAAGCTTTTGTGGGCTACAGCTCACTTCAGCGGATGCACAGAATGGATTCTACGGTGCCACAAGTACTCCTGTTCTTTTTTTAAAGTAGTCGTTGGGATTACTCGTACTTAAAGGTAAGCATGTGCACATTTGCAGGACTGGGGCCAACGTCACAAATATGAAGAGAGTGGGTGTATTTGTATTTCAGAAGCACACCCGATTAGGGCCCTATGGCGATAGGTGGTGCACAAACACAAGAAAGAGTGCCCACAAGAGCCTGGTTCAAGGGAAACAAAAGGTAACAGACAACAGGAAGGAAGGGGGATGAACGGACCAAGGTAGCAGGACTGAAGCCACACGCTTGCACAGCCCAGGTTACTTTTTATAAATACTCTTGGAGGGTAACAAACCCTTGGCCTGTGTGTCATGAGTGGTCTGAACCCGGGCCGGGCGAGGCAGCGGGGGCCGGGTCGGGGGGTGGTGCGGGGCCGGACGAGGCGGCAGGGGCGGAGTCGGGGGGTGGGTGCGGGGCCGGGCCAGGGCTAGGCTCGGTGCGGGGCCGGGCGAGGCAGCGGGGGCCGGGGTGGGCGGGTGGGTGCGGGGCCGGGCGAGGCAGCGGGGGCGGGGCCGGGCGAGGCAGCGGGGGCCGGGTCGGGGGGTGGGTGCGGGGCCGGACGAGGCGGCAGGGGCGGGGCCGGGAGAGGCAGCGGGGCCTAGGCTCGGTGCGGGGCCGGGGAGAGGGGCCGCTGAGGCACGAGCGGCCCCCGGCGGGGCCCGGCCCGAGGGCGGGGGGGGAGCTAGGACACGGGGGCTCCGGAGGGGCGGGGCCTGCAGGGACCCTCCCCCCCAGGCCAGGGGCGCGCGCGCGAGGCCCAGCCCCCGCCCCGTACCGTGCGGCGCGATACCGTCCGGCGGCGGCCTGCGCAGGGACATGGTCTCCGGGCGCCGAAGCGCATCCCGGGCGGGCGGGGCCCGGCTCCGCTTCCTCTACTAGCTCCGCCCACCGCGGGGCGCGCCCTGCTACGTCACCGCGCCGAGCGCTTGCGCGTGAGGCTCCCGTCCCACGGCCAGGGCGGAAGAGGCCAGTAGAAGCCACGGCGCCTGCGCGTCTGACTGACGCGGCTTCCGGAGCGTCCCGGCGCGCGCGGTCTCTCGCGCTCGCTGCACGGGGCGGCAGCCGCGGGGCGCGCTCGGTCCCTGCCCCCAGCCCTGTGCGCCTGGGACACCTGCCTGTGAGCAAATCGGTGCAGGGCGCGGGGCTGTTCCTGCACCGCACGTGGGGGGCTGGGTGCAACCGCGTCAGCCATCAAAGCAAACCGGTGCAAACCTGTCCCTCCTTCCCCTGCAAACTCGTCCCCGTCCGCGCGCAGAGCCGCGGTGGGACCCGGTGAGCGCAACCTGCCCCTGCCCAATTTTCTGCGTTGAGAACTTGCCCTGGGGTAAAGGATAAACCCGGGGAAAACACGTACTGGCCAGCCAGTCAAGGGCCTGGAAACGACCAGAAAGACGTAGAGGTAGCTTGCACCAGGTCGTAGAATGGGGACGCGTACAACGCTAGCCCTTGTGGCCCAGAGCTAGGGATGTCTACATATGGATAAAAAGAAAAGGAGTACGTGGGGCACCTTAGAGACTAACAAATTTATTAGAGCATAAGCTTTCGTGAGCTACAGATGAAGTGAGCTGTAGCTCACAAAAGCTTATGCTCTAATAAATTTGTTAGTCTCTAAAGGTGCCACAAGTACTCCTTTCCTTTTTGCGAATACAGACTAACACGGCTGCTACTCTGAAACCTGTACATGTGGATAGTGCCACATAACTCGATGCCTGTGACTCGTTATTATCTAGGGAGCTGGTAATCCTATTGCATAAAACAAAATTTTCTACAGGAGCCTTTGTGGCGTAGAGTAGGCTTGAATAAAAGCTCTTCCTATACAAAACATAAGGGGCAGGTGGTCAAATACACGAGGAAGCCCGTGTCCTTAAAAGTCCCTTGGTCTAGGCTAGATGAGTTATGAAAATCAGATTTTAGGAGGCAAGAATAGTACACAAAACTAAAACAGGCCAAATCAGTAGCACTCTATGGCTATCAACTTGACTTCCTTGAAATCAATCTGTACAGTTTATTTACTTTGGGTATGTAGATGACAGACATGAAGCTGGTGTGTACCGGTGAATGATGTAGGACAGGCACTTAGGCTACAGAACTCAGTCAATGAAACAAGTGCCACTCACTTTCATATTAAATTCTCCAGCCCAGCACTCAAACAACATTACAAACCAGCCAACCACCATCCAGCGAAGGAAAAAGATGCTTTTTATGATTTGTCACAGGATGTGTTAGACACTTATGTTTTGGGATCTCAGTTATGGATAATTTTAACACACAGGTTGGACGTAACAATAATGGGTTGGATTAAGTTTGGGCACATACAGCAGGGGTGTAAAGATGAAGTGAAATGGTGAACAATTAGTAGAAATTCATACTGAACAACCTAGTGACAGATGGAACAATATTCCTCAAAGAAATTCATAAAGTGACAGTGCCCCAGCAGGTATTATGAAGAACCAGGTAGATCACACCTACATTTCAAAGAAATTCTAGTTTGTTACAGACAGAGAGGAAGAGATGGGGGTAGTAGCCATAACCTTAGTATCATTAAATTCAAGTTAAAGAGGAGGAAGAAGGTTAGAAGACTGCACACTATTAAAAGACTGAACTGTACTTAGTGTCTAAGTTTGTTGAAACCAGTCTTCAGTTTATTGTGGTAGAATAACTGAAGAAAATCAAGACAGACGCTCCGCAGGAAGACATCAGAGTGTACTATTTAGAAACGGCAAAGACGGTCCTAAAAGCAACAGACTCTAAAAATGGATGAATGGATTAGTGGAAAAGCAACTAAAGCAAAATCTCTTAAATGCTAAGACGAAGACATAAGCAAGTGGAAGACAATGACAGAGCAGATAAAAGGGCATATACTGATAAAACAGATCAAGAGGCTGACCATACTAGCCAAAGAGTGACCTTACAACCTTGTATAAGAATCAAATATCAAAAGAAACTTTAGCAATTGTGCAAGCCCTATTAAAGATAAAAATAGAAAAGATTTCTAGTGCAGAAGAACAGAGGAAAAGATGGGAAAAACATTTTCAGACTGTTTTAAACAGACCAAGACCAAGCAAAATTACTAGACATTTGTGACAAAGACCTACTACTCAAGTTTGGTATCAGTTTAGGAGATATTACAGTGGATGTTAGAAAAGCCCTCAGTAACCTTAAAAGTGGCAAAACACCTGGAGAGGATACTACTGGAAAGACACTTAAAACAAGTGTTGAAACAGCCTGCAGACTTTCCTGGGGCTTTGGGATAAAATATGGATAGAAGAAAAGAATCCATTCCAGTGAAAGAGGCCTTTTAGTAAAATTGCCAAAGAAAGGTGACTATCAACTGCCATAGCTGGAGAGGAATTATTACTCAGTGCCTAGGAAATAATGCATCCTGGAATGTATCAAGAAGCAAATACATCTTCAACTTAACCTGCTTGTTCCTCTCTTTCATTGAAATCATGTGCAGACCATATTGTTATTCTCAGAACAAAGTATGGAGTGGCAAACACCTTGTTTAAGTTTTATTGATTACACACAGAAACAGCCTTTGTGAAATTATGTATGCTACAAAATACCGGCAAAAGTAATTTGAATAATTAAGGATCTATATGAAAAAAAGAATAGGAGTACTTATGGCACCTTAGAGACTAACAAATTTATCAGAGCATAAGCTTTCGTTGGCTACAGCCCACTTCATCGGATGCAAAAGGATCTATATGATAATTCTGAACATGTAGCCAGAGATAGTGACAATAGCCAATAGTTTGCAGCAACAACTGGAGTAAGGCAAGGGTGTATTATGTCCTCACTATTGTTTGCATTCATCATTTGCTATGTCATGAGGAAAGTAACCACAGAAGGCAACCAAGGAATTTTATGGACAAATGATCAATCACAATTGGATGATTTTTTTCGTGATGTCGTCGTCTTGCTTAGTTCAACACATAATTTAATGGAAGAAAACACCGTGCTTTTGGCGCACACAACAAAAGTAGTATGTTCATTAACAGGAAGACAAAATATATGACTACTAATATCCCCAAAGCATCCATCAGAGTAAAAGTAGTAAGTCACTTTACCTTCCCAAGGAAGAGATGTGCAATGTTGGTGACACCATGGTAAATGTGAAGCAATGAATATCAAAAGCAAACAACTTTCATAAACTTGGAGATTTGGAAAAATGGCAAGATTGGCACCAACAAAAATACAAATATTTAACACCAGCATCAGGTCTGTCCTTTATGGAGCAGAGTCATGGAAATCTAAGAAAATTGAGAAGATTACTTCATTCCAAAGTAAATGCCTGTGAAAGTTCAGAGTTTCTTGGAAAGTTTCTGGAACATCAGAAGTTCTAAGGAGAGCAAACCAACCTAAAGCATCAAATATGGTAAGATGACAAAGATGATCACATTTAGGACATCCTTTACTTGATGTGGAAGTCATATTGGTGGCATCCTTAAAGTCCACATGGAAGCCACCTGGAAAGAGAGAGAGGGTGACCCAGAGAAACATGGAGAACAGAGAAAGAAGCCGAAGCCAAATCCATCAACTGACACTCAGAAGAGCTCCTCTCTGCAGTGCAAACGAAGATGAAAATAAGCAAATTGACCACCAATGAGACTGGTCACTCAATAAACAGACCTAAAAGTGGCCATTCTTCAACCAAAAAAACCTTCAAAAACAGACTCCAATGTGAAACTGCAGAACTGGAATTAATTTGCAAACTGGACACCATCACATTAGGCCTGAATAAAGACCTGGAGTGATTGGGTCATTACAAGATCTAAACCTAATTTCCCCCATACTGATTTCCCCCTACTGTTACTCATACCTTCTTGTCAACTGTTTGAAATGGGCCACTCTCATTACCACTACAAAAGTTTTTCCTCCCTTGATATCCTACTGTAAATTGAATTGTCTCGTTAGACTGACCTCACACTTGATAAGGCAACTCCCATCTTTTCATGTATTTATACTTTTTCTTGTATTTTCCACTCCATGCATCTGATGAAGTGGGTTCTAACCCATGAAAGCTTATGCCCAAATAAATTTAGTCTCTAAGGTGCCACAAGGACTCCTTGTTTTTTATACCAAAACAGATATCACAAGTAGTTGTACTAAGATCTTGTCTGAGAGACCGTTATAGCAGAACTAGCCAGCCACCCTGGAATTTTTTTTTTTTACTTCTAATTTGCTTTAATTTTTTCTTCCCTTCTCACATTTTTCCCCCCACTACATTTCAGGCCCAGTTTAATAGTATCATGCATTTACATAGCACCTCATCCACTACCACCACTTTACAAAAAATGATAGGGAATTCTTGCAGGTATGGACTTTCTTCAGTGTGTATTTGTACAGCTTCTGGCACGAGGCCCTGATCCTCACTGGGGCTTCTTGGTGTTAAAGACAAACTTGGAGATTGCATCACTTGCCATTTAACTGCATCCACCTCTGGGTTGTAATGTGGCAACTATATAGTAGACTAGTAGTTTAGGCCAGGAATTAAATACCAGATCACCAGAAGGTCAACATTTGCTTTGCAAGACATAGATCCCTTTTCAGTTAACTACATATCCTCCTTCATCACATTGCTTGTGTTCCTGAAGTTTCATTCCACGGATTAAGAGGAAGGGCTCCACACTCCTAATTGCAGAATTTGAGAGTCACTGCCTTAATCCAGCTCAAACTGCAGGGGCAATTTGGGTGCAAATATAATTACTCAAATTAGCCCCACTCTCCTACACAAAATCTAATACTTTTGAAGACCAACTTAAGGTTTTTAGTGACCACAAATGACCTGGACATTTGTTTTCATCCTTCATCCAAGTGACAGTGTTGCCACCAATAGCATGTCCCTAATCGCCACAGAGACTGACTCAGAGGAAAGAACGCACCCGCCAAATCAACACCACTTCCTGCAGCACCTAGATTCTCTTTGGAGGCCTCCACCAAGTTCTGACAAGCCAGGACCTGCTTGCTTGTGTGAGCCTGGAAAAACCAAGGAGCAAAGTGGTATGGGTACAGAAGATAAAGTACTGTCTGAGCAGGGCACAAGTTTCTGCAGCATTAGAATGGATACAATTACATTTCATCTTTATTTCCTTTTATGGAAGACACCAATAGAATGTGTAAAATCAAAGCAATTTAGTATGCATATGTAACTAGCTGCAGGTTACTGTACTGCTCACTCTGTGGGGATGTTTTTGTTTCAATGTTTTTATTAAAAAAAATTAAAGACCTCCATGGCACAACTTCTTCCCAGCATGGTTAGGTTTAGTTATAACAATTACAATACAATTACAACCAATTAATCAAGAGAAAAGAAAGTCTAACTTCAACAAAAAAGGGCCACTTCAAACAAGATAAAAAAAAACTTTAAAAAAAAAAGACCTTGAAGGTTAGTTGCCAACAGGACTAATATATTGGCATTTGATTTCCTGCCATCTAACACAATGCAGAGACAAGTAGTGCTGAGAAACAAGTGTTCCAATACAAGGTATACAGGTGAGGTAATTTACAACACAGAAGTTGTTACAATCTGTAAACCCTTGCCCTCCCATCACCACTTGCATATACTATCCCAGTCTGTTTAGTTGCATGTTTGTGCAGTGAGTCTGATGTAGCATTTTATATAAAGAGCTTGTGTCACTTCCAGAACGGAGTCCTTCCATTCTCATCTTGTTTTCTTGCTTTCTTTTGCAAGGCTTAATGGGCACGAGAACCATCAGTTTTTTGTGGTTTCCTTTTTATACAGCCTTATCTACAATGATGCTCTCTTAGCTAGGAAGGAGCCAAGTATTTTGATTTACAGTCCTTCCTCATTTACAAAAAAATAAATTGGTTAAGTGTCCTGCGTAGCTCCCAACCTAGTGCAAACAAACCACAAGTTATATCTTTGCCATACTTGGTGCTTTTAGCTACTGCACATCAAGGAAACAGTCAACATGGTCTGATTTTCACATCATTCTAGGATATAAAAAATTAAGTACAATAAATTTCCATTGGATGACATCATGAGAAAGCTACCCTGATGTGCATTAAAAATTCATCTCCCATTTAGGTGATCCTAATGTAAAGGGGGCTGTGGGTTCCATGCTGGCCAGTTTCTCTCAATTTAATCCAGCCCATGCACTCAACTGCCTTCCTTTGCAGAATTAATTGAAGCACTATGGAAATAATGGTTGAAACTCCCCACAAAAAATTGAAGTGGTAGACGCTTATAGAACAAGCAGGGGTGAAATGTAAAGGCTTCAGGACTTGTTGCAAGAACTAGAAGAGTACTCAATGCACAGAACAAGCAGCTGCTGCAATGGCATTAAAACAAGGATCCAGAAGTGATGGGTGCCATTGTGCTTAAAGTCTCTCCAGTGGAGCACCTGACAAGCTTAAGTGGTTTGATTTCAGTGAACAGCAATGCACAAAAAGCTGGAAATTGTTTCCCTACCACAAATCCCAGTATGGCTGAGAAACAAAAGGAATTCTATGGCAAAAGATCCTTATCCCAGGAGATACTTTGGCTTGTGATGCTTCTATAAGGCTTCTCTGCACTGCTCACTACAACAGATCATACAAAGGTGCATATGAATAGGAAAGCAGCTCCCTCAATATGTGCAGGCCATTCCTGTGTAAAAGTGTGCAACACCAACCCAGTGAGACTTCTACACAGGGAACTTAAATCTAACCTTGATAAATAAAACCAAATGTTTATTTACACCAAAGAATTCCAACAGTGGATCTTTCACATATGAAGGACAAAGTATATATACACAGCAAAGGGTAGCAAGGCTGTAACAAGGGTGCTTTGTCATCAATAGTAATATCTGTCCACAATTACAGGTCTACCATTTCAGTTTAAGTTAGTCTACTCGCTCCCTCCTCTCAGTGCATATTTACAAGACTGTGAGGTAACCAGTATTCTCACCACATGGCACATGAGGGCAGGGGTGGTGGGTGACGATTCAATATGTGACTTGGCGCAGTCTGATTTTCCAGCTCTAAGTAGCCACCATTTTGAAATCTGTATAAACAATTTAAAAAAAACAATATACGCAGTAACAAATTAATTCCAGAATTCCAAGCCAAGAGATTGGCCGGAAGAACCTTATGTGGAAAAGGTACTGATTAGAGTATAGCTTACCCTACTGGAGCACCTTCAACAGGAGATGGCAAGAATGTCAACTGGATCGGTAACTTTATGCTTTAAGACTAAAATTACATGCAAGGGAGAGAGTCGGCGCTCTGGTTAGCTCCTAGGGAGACATGATTCATACAGGACAGAATAGGGTTTTAGGCCTTATCTGCACTTATTTCTTATAAGTTTTTACCATCTCTACAAACTGAAGTTGTCTCCTCAATGTACCCCAGTTGAGTCATATGCAGAATATGGTGTTAAAGTGACTGGTACTTTAAGAATTCCCCTCCCACTGCCTTGCGAAGACTTGGTCTGGTAGACTCCAGAGAAAAGCACAAGACAATCCCCCCAAGGTGTGAGCTGGTGGAGGAGTAATGGTGGGACTACGAAGAGAAGAAATTTCCAGCAGGATACAACGGCCTGGAAATGTAGTTGGTTCATCTTTGTTCTCAAGTGATGAGGAGTTTGGGAAAAAAATTGTCCGAGAAATATTCCATCTGCAGTATTTTCAGGGATTCCCCTGAGTTACGAAAAGTTCAAGTAAAAAAAAAAAGAAAAAAAAATCAGCCTATAATAATTTTTTTTATATAATGACTGAACTACTATAAATCCACAAGCAACTGTTCAGACATGGTGCCTCCAAGTGTTCCATCCCCTCCCTTCCCCTGCCAGGTGCAAGCTGCATCCTGGGGAGAGGTAGAGGGGGAACCTCTTCCCCACCTGACTCAGCTCAGGCATTTGGAGACAAAACCCATCACTACTGCTGAGCTCCTGCAGCAGCTGGAACCGGCATCCCCAGAGTATTGGTGGCAGAAATCACGGGTGAGCCCGCTAAAGGTCCAAGGGGTGAAGGTGTTGGCACTGAAGAGATCCCTGAAACAAGACAATTCAGCATGAATTAGAGCGAGGACGGCACATCATACCTGAGGCAACCCAACATGCTTCAAAAGGCCAGCTACTTTGGGAGGCCACTTTAGTGGGAGCATTACAAAATGCAACTACATTCTAAAGAACAAGATGTGACTAAAGAGCTTTCACTGGCCTCTGAACAATCACCACTGGTCTCAAATGGTGTGGGGAGAATCATGTTTGTACACGTCTCCTCTTGGGAGCGGACACGTGACTCTGGATAACTACTATCCTCCCATCTCGACATCTTTCAAACCGGCCCCAAAGGCATTCAGAACAACAGAGCACTTCCCTGTGAAACAAGCAGGGACCACGGCAGGTTAAGTTAGTGAAGCCATCCCAATCTTTCCTCCTATTTCATCCCCAACTCCTTTGTAGCCCCCTTAACAGGTCATACCTTGTACCTGACAGCTAGTGGCAATGCCTGCAGAATTCACTAGTCCCGATTGCTTTCCTCGCCTCCCATCTAGCTGTTGTACAGGAAGTTTTACAGCATTTACCAAGAAGGAACTGACCTGACATCATACTGGCGCTGCTGACAGGAGTGCTGCCACCTGGCATGCTGGATGAACCCATCCGAGCCTGGTCCTTCACAATGGGATCTAAGAACAATATATGAAGGGTTAGGTTTTGTTCTGCCAGACAGCATCTCAGAAGCACAAGACCTGCATGATGGAAAATGTATTTGCACTGCTACCTGCCGTATAAGTACGCACTACTAATCATTCTTATACGAAGTGTCAAATTCTGCCCTCCGGTACACAGAAGCAAGTCCCACTGACTTTGGTAGGAGATGCGCACAGGTGTAAGAGGGTTGCATTTGATCACCGATAAGCTGCACTAATGCAGCACTCTAGTCTCAGTGGGTGTGCTGGATATAATAAAAAGCAGCTGAGGGAAATGCATCCAAAGTTAGTCTGGGAAGGAAAGACGACTTGTAATAAAGTTTATCTTTGAAAGTGAGTTTAGTGGACCAGAGATTTATCCCAAATTAACAGATAATTTCTAAATACAACCCTAAATTGTTCAGTGTATTGAGGGTTTACCACGATACTATAACTTCAGGGTGACAATTGCTTTTTAGATCTTTATCTTCCATAAAAAGCCTCTTTCATTAACTGCCCCTTTTCTTCCCAGCTGCAGACAGTGCCACACCCACGGCTGATAATAAAAGACCCAGAGCCCAGCTTCTGCAGCAGCAGCACAAGGAACCATAAACGTTTCCCTGGTTGGGGCTGACTACAGCTGAGCAAATCTTGAAACCATTTTTCTGCAGATACTTGTTCATATTTGAAATCAAATTCTGTTCAGCTCTTTCTAGAAGTCTTTTGCATTTGCTCTTCATGAAAGTTCTAGCACTCAAGCTTTACAACTGCTAAGAACCAAGAAAATCCATTTTTTAGCTCTAACATTTGCCAAAAGCAGTTGTGTATCAAGGTGCAAAATTTTCATTGTAGACTGTGTTGGTTAATTGTATGAGTCATTCAGGGACCAAGAAAACAATGCGACTAGTGTTACTCAATAAATAATCAGATTTAACATTGTTGCAACTATTCAAGAAAAATCCTTGGACCAAGAATTATTTGTGGAAGAAATCGCAAATAGGTTTGAACAAATGTGTGAGAATTTTGCCATACTATCAAACAAAATATAGGCAAAAACTGAAACAAGTTATTCATTCAGTTGCACATTAATCAACAAAATGGGATGAGATACTATTCATCTGGTTTTATTAAAAGATAGGCAATAGATAAGCAATTGCAGCACAGATGTCTAATTATCACCAACACAGCACCACTAAGTGTCTTCATTAACAAGGCAGCTGACTGGCTTGACAGTACCATATACCACAACTCATTCTCCCTCCTGGGAGTGCCTTCCTTTCCCAGCAGGGCAAATCCAGGCTGGCTTAGGTGGTAATGGACTACCCCATCTACCACAATCAGAGGCAAACACTCTCTCAGATCCTATGCAAGTATCTGGAGAGACAAGGCTCAGTTTACAGCTGCTTGCCCCATCTCCATCATCATTAACCAACGGAACCAGCAGCTCAAACAGTAGCAAAACATGAGACGGTTTATACGTACAGAAGTAGGGGTGTTCCATGGCTTCTCTTGCTGTGAGTCGTGACTGGTGATCATACCGCAGCAATTTGTCTAAGAAATCCAGAGCTTCTGGGCTCACCAAGTGTTGGTTCTCACTGTGAACAAAGCGCTCCCATCGCTTACGGGAGTGCCTGTAGAGTGAGGAAAGTCAAATGAGCGGAGTCTGCAACACCCCTGCTGAATATGGCTTTTCCTATTTTTAAACAGGGCCTGCTGGCTAGGTGTATGCCACAAGAGATACAGTCACTATTCAATGTGGCAGCAAATATGATCAAAACTGTACTGTAGATTATAAAGTTGAAGTACACCATGCCACCGCTCGGTGGCACAGTAGTCAATGTGACTTCTTACAGCACTCTGATTCAGGCTGTGAAATTAACTCCCATCCCACACTTCGGGCTGGTCTACACTATGGAGACATCGATCTAAGTTATGCAACTTCAGCTATGTGAATAATGTAGCTGAAGTCAACGTACTTAGATCTACTTACTGCGGTGTGTCGACAGGAGACACTCTCCCATCGACTCCCCTTGCACTTCTTGTTGAGGTGGAATACTGGAGTTGTCGACAGAGCAATCAGTGGTCAATTTATCGCGTCTATACTAGAGATGATAAATCAACCCCTGCTGGATCGATTGCTGCCCATTGATCCAGCCGGTAGTGTAGACAAGCTCTCTCTCTCCCTACTCCACCTCCCACAAGGTAGTTTTGGTGGATGTCACCACTGAAAATGATCACTGTACTAGAAAAATCTACCTCCCCCTAAGCAGTGATTGATTTGCTGTAACAAAGTCAATGGCTACCTCATCAAATTCCCCTAGTCATTAACTCCAACTGTACATTTATTGCGTACAAGATCTCCCAGGATATGTCAGCACCTGCCCTCAGCCACATCTGCAGAGAGAAGATTCTTTTCAAGGCAGCACTGCTCTACTGGATTGATATCACGTAAGAACCAGGTTAATTTCAGGAGCCCTGCAGCTGCTTTCTTCTCTAGACAGTGGTCTGTGTCTAGGCAAAGCGCTGCTGCCAGAGCATTAGTCTACCTGCTCAACGATTTTGGGTAGATCTTAAAGGTTCTTGGCTCACCTGCCCAAGATGTCATTGAAGCGAGGATCCAGCTCAATGTTGTATTTGTCGATGTAGTCATATAGATCTTCTGTCCCCAGCACCTTGGCTATCCTGACCAACTGGTATCAAACAACAAAAGATAAACCACTATGAAGGGGGAAGAAGGATGTGATACAACCATCATGAAAGTAACACAGTATATCCCCTTATGAGCACTGAAGTGCTATTCCAGAACACGGAATCCATGTTCAGGGGGTGATCTTGTGGCTCCTACTCCCAGACTGCATAGGATTGCAAATACTGCAAACATACCCATACAGATATTCAGCTCTTCTTGTCAGTCATGGCAGTCTATTAGAAGAGGGCATGCAATATTCTAATTCAATTTGTAGAGGAAAAGCCCCAAAATAGCAACTGTGTGGGAAGGCAAGGATAAAACTGGGGAAAAAGCAGAAGCCCCAGAATGAGCCACTGAAGGGCAATGCACCATCTTAGAGGGCTCTGGAATGAAGGTCTGAACAAGAAGGCCAACATTCTTTAACTTCTCATATCAGTTTAGGCACCAGATCCACCCACAGCTCCAATGGATTTAAGGGCTTAATTTTAGACATGTTCCATTTGAAAGTTTTGACCCGTGATCCTAGAACCTATATAATTCTGGTGCATAAGTACCCAAAGAGGGTAAATAAGGAACTTGGTGTGAAGTCAGTCACTTTATTGAATAAGAGAAACCATGAAGATACTGGGTAAGTCTGAGAGCAGGACTGAAGATGGTATCAGGAAGGGCTTTTCATACAATGTTACTTGTCCATGCTGTTGTTCTGAAACACACTGTCTACTTACTAGGCTAAATAGAACCATTGCTCTTGATGAGAACAAATATCTTCAGATACACCTGCTGAGACAGGGCTCAAAAGAGGTACTGTTCCTGCTATCCATACGTTTCCATTGAATCAGCAGATAAATGTTACACATTGAATAGAGACTAAAACATGGCTTCAGATTGAGGAAAATAGTGATGATAATTGCTAATTCTTCAGCCCTTGTGATGGCTGGAAATGCAAACTAGAAACCTGGACCATGGGGATTGCACCTGCCAAACTCACCTGATCATAATTGTCATGGCCATGGAAAAATGGCTCCTTTCGGAAGATCATACTGGCCAACATGCAACCCAAGCTCCACATATCCAAACTATAGTCATACATCTGAAAAAAGCAAAGACATGATTCACTCCTTCTGGCAAGCTAACTTAAGCGACTCCAATGCTAAAGAGCGTTGTCCAAATGATATATAGGCCAGATGATGTTGGGAATAAAGAATGAAACATGTTAACACAATACTATCCTAGAAAACCTTGTTTGGCTCTAAAATTCCAGTTGCTCAAACTGGGCTCTGGGAACGTAAAAGAACAGTGGCAGATGTCCTCAGCTCCATCTTTCTATCTGGATGGAACTGCAGCCCTCACATGCCTTGTTACATTCACTGGAAGTAGATATTATGGAACTGATCAATTGGCAGGTTGTGTTGCCATTGAAGTAATGTGGGGCAAGCAAGAAAGAATAGAAACAGGTTGTTTCTCCCCTAGGAAAAACTGGCAGGTGAGAAGTTGGCTTGGCCCTGAACCAGAACAGAATCTGGGAGTGTTGGGCCCCTTGGTCAGTCAGTAACATCTTTCCATCCCCAGCACTCAGTTTGTAACCCTCCACAATGGAAACAGCATGTAGTTAAAATGAACGAAAGCAATAACCTCTCTTTTTAGGATTTTAATGGCTCCATTCAGTAATTTATACCATACATTTAGTTACCCTGAATGTAAACATGGGTCCTGTTCAATTCTCTGTATGCTCTTCCTTAGTACAAGGCTGGTCCCCTTATCTTCCCTTGCTTCTGAAATCAAGGAAGCAGGCCTTTAAGTTGTTTGGCTCTTCTCTAGAGCCTCTTAGAAACATTTGCCTCTCCAGTACACTGATGCTGAATGCCCTCTGCTGCTTTTTTTCTGTATTGGAGGACAGGTCCTCCAAGGTTCTTGAATTCTGTCAAGTCTTCAGATGTTCTAATTCCTTAGGCTCCTATTCTGGTATGGTATTGGGCTTCTGTATAAGCCAAAGTTAAGCAACTTTGGTCTGAACCTCCCTTGTGATTCTTACCTGATAATCTACAAGGAGTTCAGGTCCTTTGAAGTATCGGGAAGCCACTCTGACATTGTACTCCTGGCCAGGATGATAGAATTCAGCCAGACCCCAGTCTATTAGCCTCAGCTAGAAATGGAAGAGGAAGAGGTAAGAAGGCCTGGTCTGGGCCTTGGCTCTCCAATGGCTCTAGACACCATGTCTCAGAAAATTTTAATTTGGTGAAATTTTAGAGTAATATTGGGTCTTTTTAATCAGCTAGAAGTGAGATAATGAACATTTGTCTAAACTCGACACCAGTACCCGTCGATCTTTGTGCTGGAAATAAACCCCGCCACACACTTGAGACTATCTAAGCAAGCCAGAGCAATGTATTTCAGTTCCAAGATCTAACGTAGTAGCAAGGAAACATTTCTTAGCACAAGCTGCTTCTGTCTGGGTTAACAGGGTAGGGATGTCTCATTAAAGACCAGTTTTTGAGGGACAAAGGAACCACATTATAGTCACTAGCATAGCTAGACTTGCAAGTAAAAGCAGCGGCCACATTCCAACCACACAGAGGAATCACATG